>NC_054834.1:23187034-23517729 GCF_018345385.1 Vulpes lagopus | reverse complement strand
GAGTGCTCTCACTTGTAATATAACATCTATGTTAAACCCTGCATTGTGCTCCTGGAGAGTAATACACAGGAAGCAATAAATATAATAAGCAATGTGATCTTCAGCAGCAGCATTTTTCCTGACAGTGTAGGGAAGTGGGAGTTTTAAGGTGAGAGGGCAAGGAGACAAGTAGCAGGCAGACAGAAGTATGTACACACTACAAAAAATAATAACTGAAGGTAGCATTACGAGAAAACTATGTGCCATTGTTTGAGTTTCGAATTAAAGCTCTCTGAGGATAAAGGCAAATTTTATTTTGGTAAAAGAATTACCTTTCATCTACCCCCGTCAGGATTTAATTGGCAGGAGATGACACAACCTGCTTAACAATCAGGTATTTCAGGGGTTGAGCAGTTTGACAAGGAGCAGGTTTCCCTCCACCCTCCTCAAATGCCTTTCCTCCCCTCTCTGTGAACAGCATGTATTTGGCCTTCATGAAACATCAGTTCACTAATACTCTCAGAGAGTAGACCATGGATTAGCTAGAAATCAGACTTTAAATTTAGTGGAATGTTCAGTGTTATGTAAAAATGCCACCTTCGAGTCCATGATTAGAAAGAAAGAGGACATGGTAATATTATGGCATTTAATTCTGTTTATAACGTACTGATTTATATTCTAGATAAAGCATCTCAGAATTTTGTCATGCGTGGCAGGTTAAAAAAAGAGCATCATAATTAAAATCACTGCATGTTTTTGACTAAAAAACGACTGAAGTAAGCTCTTTACTTATGAGTTATTAAGAAGTGGGTAAACTTCTGGATATTCACTGTGAGACAGATAGGAGGATCCTGCCTGAAACATGAGGTCAGAGGAAAGCCGTTTTCACTAAGCCTGACAGAGTTTTTAGAAACTCTGTTTGGGTTAACCACAATGTTAGATCGAAAAATCATTTAACTGTATCATTTCACTTCAGAGCTTCTGTGATCAAATGTGTTCAACTTAGTAAAACGCTCTGCTGAATACATTCTGAATTGTGATGCTAAATACTCCTCAGTCTGATTCTTCCCCTCCTCTTCCCTCTGGATGATAAAGTGCATGATTTTAGTTTGGAGTTTTTCTCTTCTTATTAGATGTGAAATACAAAATATTTTGTGTAAGAGCATATTGGTTTTATCATTCCACACACTTTTCTACAGCAAGCCATCTGACACCTGTTAGACACTTGATAATATTTATTAATTTGAGTAAAGTGAATGACCTCCAGTGTCAGCATAGTTATTATGACTTTAAAAGCACCAATTTTAAATGTTCTTGTTTTTAATAGAAAAAAGCCCTTAGTTAATTGATTTTGTCCCACGTTGATTTATTTTCTTTGCTTCTAGGTTTAAGCTTAAATGCCATTTTACATTTGTTTGTTTGACTCTGTGTCCTATGTTTCCTTTTCCTTGCATTTGGGTTTAATCTTTTCTCCTTGCAGAGAAAACGTGCTTTTGCCATGTGGCAGGCTCTTCCTGCACATATTTAGGCAAATTATCTGCAAACATTGTGTTATTTGCCTGTTGTTTAAGGAGCTAACATTAAATAGTAAGTATTCAGAAATGAAAAGGAAGGCATCTCAGGATTGAGCAGCCATTAACACTCTGTCAAATTCCTAGAGTTTTATTAAACATACATGTTGATTTTTTTTTCATAACAAATACCCTGACTTTGCACCTGAACTTCCATGGTTTTACTTACAAAGTTCTTAGCAAGAATTATAGGCATTTACACCTATAAAATAAAAAGGATCTTTTGTAATGTTTGTCTTATTTTGTTACTCAGAGAATATATGAAATCAAACTTCAAATCTTTCAAATATTCACAAGCACAATTTCTTTAGTATAATTTCTGTAATAGGACAGACCTAACTTCAAATCTTTCATAATATAATAATAATGAGATTTTCAAATATATTGTCCTAAGAATGTTTTTTAAGTGTCTTACTTATTTAGTGTCTATATATCTATTAGAGAATTCAAATTAAAAATAAGTTTTGCCTCATCTGGGTATTTCATAACCTTTAATACTGAGCTTCAAAGACCAAAAGATTTCCTTTCTAATTAATAAATTTAGATGTTTAAAGTAATATATAGTATACTTAAATTGTAGGTGTTTGTATATATAAATATATATACTTATATATAAAATAATTTTATATATAAGATATATATATACAACCTATATTAACATATGTATATATACACCATTCTTTAGAGCTACATGATTATAAAAGAAGCATTCAATTTGTAAAATGAGCCTTGTAGGTAATTTACCATAAGAAATGCTAATAACTACTTTGAAGCAATTACTGTATTTTTATTAGATGTTCTGATAATTTGAAATAATAGTATAACTTTATGTGATTTAGCACACCTGGGTGGCTTAGTGGTTGAGCATCTGCCTTTGGCCCAGGGCGTGATCCTGGAGTCCCTGGATCGAGTCCTGCATCGGGCTCCCTGCATGGAGCCTGTTTCTCCCTCTGCCTGTGTCTCTGCGTCTCTCTCTCTCTCTCTCTCTAATAAAAAATTTTTTTTAAATATTAAAAAAAATAACTTTATGTGATTTAAATATGTATCATTTCAGTCAAGTATCTGAAGGTTACAGACTTTTTACATGGGCATCTTCAAAACTATAATTCCACTTAGATTGGTAATTTTTTAAACTTTTTGTATTTTATCTCTGAAACAATATTTACAGCATGGTACTTGTTAAAATATTAATAGTTGACAAGTTTTTGTAGATTTAATCTACAAAGTTAAAAGTACACTTGTTGAATAATTAACTATCAGTAAGGATTCAATTTATTTTTTAAAATGGCAAAATTTGTAATAGTTCTACTAATGGCAATACATGTACACAGACTCTTCTGCAAGTGGAGTTAAGATGAGTGTTTACATATAATTTTTCACCAAATGGCATTTTTTCCCAAAGAGCTCTAAATTGACTCATCATTGAATCTTAGGAGAAGTATTACTTCATTGCCAATTTTACTCTTAGTATAAGCTCAAAAAAGTTAAGCAAATAACTTTAAAACCCCTTTTCCACTGTTTTAATTTCTAAAAAAAATAGTAGCATAAAAGAACAAAGGCTTCTCACTAACAAAGGGATAATTATGTCTTATTTTTGAATTCTCAAACTAATATTTATATTATAGTGATTTTCATTTTGTTGGACAGTAGGTTGAGAAAAATAAATAGGACCATGCATTTCTTACCATTTTTTAAAATATGTCAAATTTTATGGTCAAAGAATAATAAAATATTGTTATCTTTAAAATGTGAAATGTGTCTTTATAATCTATCAACATAAAAAAAAATAATCTATCAACATATAATACAAACAGTACCATTTGCACCATATTATGGTAGTTGTAAATAAAATTGTACTTGAAATTGAAATCTTGCCTTAAGTAACTTAGAATTTTACTTAGAGACATAAATCTAAGTCAACAAACATTTTCAACAAGTACTTTTTGTGCTCGTTTTACGATGATAACAACATTACGGATTCGTAGTTGAAAGATAAGTTTGACATATTCTCTGCTCCCAAACCTACATGGGCATTTGGGGAAGAAATCATATATAACATATATAGAAATCATATAAAACAATGGCCAATTATAATACAGCTATGTAGAAAGAACCACAGAAGCCGCAGTTGGGAATATGTTTTGCCTAAGAGTATTTAAGCTCGTTCCAGAGCAGTTAAGACAAGAATGGCATCATTTCCAAAAATGGGAGGGACCCTGTAAGGTACAGATGAATAAATGTAAAATGCGATGCAGTAACATAGAAGTCCAGCAATGGCCAAAGAATGTAATAATGCAATAGGTTTCAGAGAACAGAAGTGAATGGGAATAAAGTATTTGGGAAAGATTTCAAGAGGATAGTAATAACCTTAGTAACAATAAAATAACACCAATAAGCTACAATTTTTCAGTTATTTCTGAATACTTTTTTTGTATAGCTTCAATTTTTGCCTCAGTTCTCCACTTAGATGTCTGCTCTGGGAAGCCTCGGTTGGCTGCCTCATTCTCAGTCCCCACCTACATTAAATTACCATCATGTTTCACATATAATATTGTTGCTCAGAAATAGATGTGGAAATTGCAGGAACGTTGCATATGTATTTGTTTAATATCTGTCTTCCCTACAAACTCTAAGTGACAGAGGACTGTTAGTGGTTAGTGAATATGTTTATTCAGCTTCACAACTACAACTCCAAGCATGAGTTAGGATCATTAAGAATATGGTAAAAATTAATGATTATATGTTCGAACACTATGCCAACTAGTTATCTTATTTCATTGCTACAGTAGTCTAAATAGGCAGATGGGATTTTTTTTTTTATTCTGTGGATGAGAAAACTGAGAAGTAGAGCAGTTATACAAGCAATGCAAAATCATACATGTTGGGAATCCTAGAGTCATGATTTGAATGCAGGTCTTTAGAATTACTAACCTCCTAATACAGTAACTATATGAAGTAACTTGAAAGTAAATTCTGATAATGATCTAAAAGGACTTGGATACATGCATAGAGCAAAGGAAATATTTTCACTAAGAGTAAAACAAAAACCTGAAATGAATGCCAAATGTACTACTTTCATTGGATAGTGAAGACAACATGCTCAATAAATCATTTTGCATATTAGGAAATAGAAAAAAAATAAGTTGGGCACTAGAATGAGGCCAAATTATGAGGAATCTTGAAAGAAAATTATATATATGAAAAAGAAAGAGCTACTCAATATAGTTGAGTAGGAAGTTAATATGATGAAAGCAGATTTTATAGAATATTCAAGTGCTAGTGCAGTATGTGATAAAAGTGATTGGTAAAACAGGATAGAGCATCAAAGAAGCCCTCTAGGAAGCTAAGCAGAAGTCTGGTATTGACATAATTACAGCCATATTTGAATGGTGAAGGTAGAAGAAAAAAATATAAGGACTTTGGTAGAAGGATAAAAAAAGGGATTTGATAATTGGTAAATAATAAAGAATAAATGAAACTGATAAGCCAATGTTCTGGGCTTTGACAAATAATGATGATTTCAGTGATAAGATTTGGAGCATAATTAGGAGAATTAACTTGATTATAGGACCCCACTCCTTTTTTTTTTTAAGATTTTATTTATTTGACACAGAGAGAAAGAGCACAAGTAGGCAGAGTGTCAGGCAGAGGGAGAGGGAGAAACCGATTCCCCACTGAGGAGGAATCCCGGTATAGGGCTTGACCCCAGAACTCTGGGATCATGACCTGAGCTGAATGCAGACAGACGCTCAACTGACTGAGCCACCCAGGTGCCCCTATAGGGACACTTTTTAAGGAAAAAAGTGCAGTGCTTTGTTTCCACCGTGTCAAAGTTATGGATTAGAAGAGATATCCAAGCAGTGTGTCACTTAGGCAAGTACTGAGCTGGAGGAGAAAAGAAGTATAGATTATGAAGTCGTGACTTTGAAGTTCTGAGGAATAGTTAAGAAAAAAGAAAATACAGGAAAGCCCAAGACGCCGAGCAAAAGCACTTTTGGTGAAGCTGGAGAAGTGATGAAGAAACAGGAAATAGGGATAGGGATGGAACACACACAGGATCAAGTCAAAACAGAAAATCATACCTTGAAATAGTTACTCAGAATGTCCATGTTCAATGAAAATATCAAGGAACAACAGAAATGACCCCCCCCCCCCAAAATAAAGCCTTGGCAAAACCCCAAGAGAGTTAGAACAAGAAAGTTGTTGGTGTTTTATAATATGACCTTTCAAGCGAAAGAGTGAGTTTTAATGTGGAAGGAATAACTGAGTAAAGAATGAATTATATGTGAAATTTGGCTCTGAAAGGAATCCACTTCAAGGGAGTGTAGGTGAGGAGGAAAAGCAAATTGTACAGCTGGCCAAATTTATCTTTAGGTGTTTAAAATGTATTTCCCAATTAATCCTATGAAAAAAAAGCACAAGACTTATCGTTGTTTCTCAGAGAAGGTCTCTCATTTGCTCCACAGGCCCGGGTTACCGTTGTGAACATAGGAAGAAACAAGTTAAGACAGCTTGTGGCAGAGCAGGATTAGAAGTAATGGCCCTTGTTCCCAGACTGTGTTCTCAGTACACAGACCACATTTCTTTTGCTGTGGATTTTTAAAATCATAACATTTGATGTTGCAACAACCCAAACAGCTGAACCTACTATCTTCGGTTACAGTACCTGGGCCATGCGAGTAATTATTGTAAATCCCAGCTCTGTTCATGGTTAGTCGTACCCCCTGGAGCGTGAGCAGGGGCCTTAACTTTCAAATGAATAAAATAGAATCGACCGCAGGGCGGCAGTTTGTGAGGAATATAAATATAATATGCAAAGGACAGTGAAAGAGCAGAGCTTCCGTTAGTGGCCCACGGAGACGGCAGCCCGGGGAGGGGAGGGGAGGGGAGGGGAGGGGGGCCCGGCCCACCGCTGCAGGGCCGCAGAGCCTTGAAGGCCAGCCCAGGTGCGCTCACCGCCCAGGGCGCGCCCGGCGTCCTCTCTGCTCCAACCTGTGCTGCTGTCGCTGAGCCTGGTGCCCGAGAGGGCTGGCTCGAGCAGGTGGCAGGGGCCGCAGTGCAGGCTCGGAGGCTCGCCCTCTGGTTCTGGAAATGATCCCAGGATCACCTCCGCAGAAGCCTCAGTAGCGATAGGGGCTGGAAAACTGGAAGAACAGCCCTGCTCCGTCCTCTTCCCTGCCCCCCATGGCCCCTGTCTTCGGGGACTGCAGCAATTACCATGTGCCAAACAAGGGCAAGGACAAGGACCAGAGTCACGGGGAAGGCAAGCATCTAGGCTGACCCGCAGGGGAGGGGCGCCTGTGCTTCCCCGCTCCTGAGCGCTGGACCCCTCAAAGCCTCTGACCAACGAACCTGTCTTCCTGGTTCCGCATTCATAGGCATCTTCCCATTTTGCCTCCTTTATTTTCAAAAGTGCCAGGGGGATACAAAATAGTAAAGGAGAAGGATGGTTTCATTTATTTTCAAAAAGGCAAAAAGATACAAAAAATACCCCTAGTCATATAACAGGGTGCTTAAGATGACATTAATTTTATCATATGAATAGTTCAGCAGATGTATTCCATGTTTTGTAAGTATTTGTCCTCTGTTAAATAAATATTACTTGACTTTTATCTACAAGAGGATTTCAGAATTACACAGCATCCAGTTGTTTTATGGTTCATAACCTTAGCACATGATTCAGGATATTCCTTAGTCTCTATCTTATTTTCTCCTTTCTTGATTTTGTGGCCGTTTTGGATTCCCATCTGTTTACTCGCTGTCCTCATCCCAGCCCACCAGTTACATTTTCTCCCCAGAGCAGTGTCTAAGGTTTTATGGTCAGGTTCAAAGCTCTGTGTAATATGATCTCCTCCTACATCTATGTTCTCATTTCCTACAACACCCCCTCTCATCCTCCCTTTGCTCCTCCTAAACTTCAAATACAGTCCATTGATGCAGTTTGCCAAAAAATAGCTCATTCCAAATGTAGCATCCTCCTTTACAAATATAGGCATATCCTAATCCTTTATTCTTAATATCCCTGGAGAATCCCACATCGTCAGGCATCACATTACATGAAATTTTCAGGTTTCAGCATTCTGTAACTTTACTTTTCCTAATGGCATGATCTTGACAGTGTATAATGACTATGAATAACAGCTTCCAAGTAGATTTTCAGAATATTGGACAGTATATATCTATAAAGACAAAAATAATTCACTTACTTGTATGTAAGTGATGAATCACTAAATTCTATACCTGAAATTAATATTACACTGTGTGTTAAGTAACTGCAATTTAAATACAAACTTGAAACTATAAAAAAATAAATAATTCACTGGCTGATGGAAACAGAACCCTACCTTATTTTGCTCATGTTCAGAAATGTTGACTTAAGCATTAGGATATTTGAGGTAAATGGATGTTGTGGCTTTTTATTAATCAACTGGAGAGCTGCCTGATTTTTAATTTTTCCTTATGTGTATACACTACATTGGCTTTAGCAAAATTTGAGTGTCTTCAAGTAGAGGGAGCTAGATTTCTAATACATACCATATCTGGGAGTATAAATTTAAGCTTGAATTTATTATTATTATTATTATTATTATTATTATTATTATTATTTTAAGTTTTAAGGACCACATTAAGTAGCTCCTGAAGAAAGTGTTTTGTCTCTTTTGGGAGGACTTTTTATTAGTACCGCATAGAGCAACAACACTTCTACTGCTAACCATTTAATAATCTAAATGAATTTTCCCCCATTCAATCCTTATTATTTCAAATCAGTTATGAAACATCTAAACAAAATAGGTGTCTGGAATTATTTTATGATTTATAGAAAATTAGAATGATCAGATCATAGCATAAGTGGGTTTGCCTACATTTTAATACATTTACTCTTAATTCTCTAGATCCAACTGCTCAGAGAGCTGATTGATCTTGTTTTCAAATATTTCTGACTGAAAACTTATAAAGAAGCAAGTACAAAATTACAATTCATTAATTACACCTTATTTTCCTTCTGTGTTATTTTATTATCCTAATTTTAAATTTTTCAAATAAAGTTTTAGTTGTTAACTACTTAGTCATTTATTCAAAAAATGAAAAACGATTTCAAAGACTATCTGGAAAAAAACAGCCAGGTAATCATTTTTCTGGCTTTTACAATCAATTTTTTAAAGCATTTATTATGAAAGTAAATAATAAATAAATAACCATTAGAGATTTGAAAGAGGTAAAGAAATAAAGAACCATAGCAAAACCATCAGTGATTTTACAAAATTAAACCAGACTCAAAGGTCACGATAATGAATGTACGACAGCCAAAATTTCTTTGAAATCATTTGTGCTTCTAAGCCTACCACACACCCACTACTTGTATGATCACTGATGCTCAGCCAAGCAGAAACTTGAAGCAGGTCAACAAAACTAAACTTAATTATAATGGCACTTGAGATGTAGCTTGTATTGTATATAGAATAATGCCTTCACAGAATTAGCTGTGGATTTAGGAATAAATGTTGCAACAGTAATCCACAAAGGTTACCATGGAAAGAGGCAGGATTATTTGCTGGAAAAGATTCTAAAGCTGAAATACTGAATAATTAATTATTCTTTGAACTTCAGTGCTTTTAATCGCTTTTGATGGACTATGTAAAATAGTAATATTAATAAATCTAAACTATGTAGAAGTCATGGTTATCCTTTATTTGGACAGTCATCATTTTGGTTGTATTAACATTTATTATATGCAATTTTTAAAAGATATTGACATTTTTAAAAGATATATGGTCTCAAATTACTATTCAGTTAATTGTATTTGTATTTAATTATGTTAATCAATATAAGTAAATGTATATTGCATATCATCTCTCGTAATTTGCTCATAATTTAATGCCCTTTAATATAAATTTAAAGATAGAACATAGTATTTATCAGAAATTGGTTTATTTGCCAAAATAATTTAGGTGATCAGTTTTCTTTTTGTTTCTTTCTTTTTTTTTTTTTTTTTAGGTGATCAGTTTTCAACAAATTTGGACCTCCTTTGCATTTTGACAATCCATGCTTTAAAAATATTTTTTGTATTCTGTGAAGAGAAGTGTCCAACTGTTCAATTCTAATATCAGATTTTGAGGCTGAAACACATTTTTTAAATTATAACTGTAATGACACAGTAATGAATAGCACTGGCAATTGGCATTATATGGTATTTAAATGATCCTGTAAAATTCGGACAAGATTTGACTATGTACTATCGTAGGTACTACTCTGAGAGCATGATACCTGCAATATTTTAGTAATGCCATAAACTCAAAATTTACTTTTTCTATCCATGTGCAGACTTTAGATGGCTTAAATTTTTTGAGAGTTGGAATTAATAACAGATTCATACAGGTATTCCTTGAGCTCAAGGTTAAGAGCGTTTTACACTTCACCTAGATTTTCTATATCCAAGTTGCTTTTAGATTTTCCAGGTCATCCTTTGAAAAGGACCTCAGAACTAAATTTTTCCAAGGTAATGTAATGGTACCTTTTCTTTTTAAATTGAAGAATAACATTTCTACACAAGATCATAAATAAAGATGACTACAAGAAAGTAGATTTCTTTTGCAAATGCAATTGCTTTAGCATTACAGTATTCTTCACTAATGATAATAATATTAGAAATTACCTGAATTCCTCAGGATTTACTACTCCACAATATGCTCACCGCCTTTTCATTATCTTCCCTGTTCTTTTATTATCATTTTGAGCTTCTTCCACTTCCCACTTCCTTTTGCTTATCCTTGTTATTTAGCTTTGCAGCTAGAATGCAGCTCAAATAAATAATTCACCATTTGAAAATGAATGAAACATATATAATATGTTCTACTCTTTCAAAGACATTACTTCTTACCTCTGAGTGTGCTAGTACACAACGGTAGCGTGGGGAGTGAACATACTGGTCAAGGGAGCAGAATTAAAGCAAAACTACAAAGCAAACCAAAATGCGACCCCAAAGGTACAATTGATATTTTTAAGTGTTTTTCTTCTGCCACCACAAAGCAAGCCATCCTCAATCTTGCTCACCATAGTGTTAGAGAGAAACAAATAAAAAAGGAAGAGAAAAATAAAATAAAATAAAATAAAAAAATAAAAAAGGAAGAGAGCAGAATAAAATAGGGAATCTTTAGTCGATATTATAATTTCAAAAAATTGTGTTCTTAGCCTTTAACATACACATTGTAGTGTATGTATCTGTATCTTAAAATACTTGTAAACCCACTATCATACTTAAGATTTTAAGATATATAATATTAAGTTGTACCTATCTTTGTATGTGTTATATATATGAGGTCAAATATGTAGTATACATGCATGTGTGTGTATATACATAGGTGTAGTCATACTTAGAACTATAATGCATATACATACATAATCAGTTTTCCAACACAACTTCTTTATATTTGCATATTTTTTCCAAGTTTCCCATTAGCATACATAGTTATTTAGGGGCTTTCTGATTGTAATTATATGTATTACCCATCAACATTGATCAAACATAGACTTGGGTAAATATGACAGTTTTGTTTTTTAATTCAGCAGTGCCTAGACTTAGCACAATTTTGCTAAATTTTTCTTTTCTTCTATTCTCACATCTGTTCAAACTGAGCCATTCTACTAAGTATGCCACAAATATATCACATGCATTCTTTTTTCAACTTATTTAAACTCTCTCTTCATTTTGAATTTGCATGACACAAATTATGTAGGAATATATGTCATAGCTTAAAGTAATTAATTTTTACTACTCTCAATTTTTATGTGTTAATATTCTCCCCACCCCTAAGACTTTATTTCTGAATGACAGGGATTAAAGTATATTTTTTAGTATATGTGCTGCCAAAGCGAGCACATAAAGTATATTTTTTAAGAAGAGTAAATGGCTATGAATAAGCTGAGCAAGATATTAATTGAGCTTTCAACTACTCTTAAAATAATTTATAATAAAGATTCATTGTTTTCTCTAATTAAAAATGTCATTTAGAATGATATAAATTTCCAGTCCATGTGAATGGTAATTTTGGATGTACACAATTTAATTTTCAACATCAAACATTCTATTTAATAAACCAAATAAAAATCCTTGATTTATTCCAGTATATAAATATAATTATTTGATAACAAAGAAATCTGACTTAGCCAGAAACTGACTTCTACCAGTTAGATTCATTTGTAAATAATTCAGATTTGTACTGGAATAGATTAGAAATAATGACCCAAAAGTCAACTCAACATCTGATATAGAATGTCTCTATGGTTACTAATTTGAAAGCAAAAGAAGTCACCTAATATCGGAGCATTTCTGTTAAGACTGCTGTGCTTGTATTTTTCAGTAGTTCACTATACACTCTTAAAACTCAACTCTTAAGGATTCTGGATAATTAATTTAGATATAAATATTTGGAACAGTCCATTTTTTAAAATAAAAGAGACATTGTTAAGAGCAGTATGTATATAGATCAACTTAATTATATGAAAAGAATGAGCAAAAAACTCTAGAAATTTATGATGCTATGACAGTTGAGTTTCAAATCACTTTGAAGTCCCCATTAAGTTCTATGTTTAACCATGATTAATTGCTAAACCTTGTAGTACTTTTACCATGAGATATGTGAGCATGACCACATTCCTTCTGAGGACTTTGTCGTATGAAGTAAATCTGAAAAATGGGGACTAGTAGATATAAATGCAGTACATTGATCCAGTTGATGATTCAGTTATTATACTTTGTAGGGGTTGCAGACTCAAATGCCTGAGATAACTATACAGGTGACATAAAATTTTAGATGGGGCAGCCCTGGTGGCTCAGCAGTTTAGTGCCACCCAGTCCAGGGCGTGATCCCAGGGTCCTGGGATCGAGTCCCACATCCGGCTCCCTGCATGGAGCCTGCTTCTCGCTCTAGCTATGTCTCTGTCTCTGTCTCTCTCTCTTTCTGTGTTTCTCATGGATAAATAAATAAAATTTTTAAAAAAAATTTTAGATGAAAAAGGAAATACAAAACCCTAGGGAACAGTGGGAACGAATTGTCCAATGAAAATTCCTAAGTCTCATGAAAAGGCATTCAAATAGAAAATTTCAAAACCTTGTGCCAACAAATAAAGCATGTCTCAGGCCACATTCAGCCCATGTTCTGTCAATTTGAAGATTTGCTTAGAGAATAAGATACAGAGACCCTGTTTTCTATGAGCCACATGATTATTGCATAAAATATTAAGAGAAAAACAATATAAATAGAAAAATATGCAAATAACATAAGCTAGAGACAATATTGTAACAAATTCCCTTCAGTTTTTTTTTTCCATGCATCTTACATAATTATTACATTATTGCTTCAGCAGTGTTTTAATAGGTATTAATTTTGGGTATTATAACATAATTAATAGATGCATCTATTATAAGGCCTGTATTATAATCAATTGTGTAGCTATAACATAATTTACTCCCCTTCCTTTTTGGTATTTGATTTTTTTTTTCGGCATTCTAAATTTCATGATGAACTTTATCTTGTTTTAATCTTTTCCTTTTTTTAATTTTTATTTTTATGTATTTCCAGTTGCAAAATAATCAAATTAAAGTATGTGGATATTTTTCAGGTTCTTTCTAATTCCCAAATGATCCTCTAAAATTTATACTCTCACAAAGAATTCATAGGATTCTCTCCTATATTATCTCTGTCCAAAATAATAAATGTTTAAATATTTCCTAATTTGCTAACAGAAAAATCATATTTACATCATGTGACTATGACAATATTTGGATGACCAGGCTTCAGTTAAACAACATACCTTGGTAGAAATAAAATGTTAATTCTATTTACCTCATCATTTCCCAGATAGTATCTAGAAACAACCGTGATAAGTAAAGAATACATATGAACAAATTTCAATACTTCTTCCAGTACAAATGCTTCTTTATATTGACATATTTACATTTAAGTTGATAAAAATTCCTAGTGATGTCTAATCATGGATGTAACAAATTCATTCATAAAAAGAACTGGTAAAAAAATAATAGCTGTACTTTTGCAATTTAGGATAAAAAAAACTGTGGTGCTTTATGAAATGTTAAGATGGCAAATGAAGTAACTATGCTTTGAACATAGAAGACTTAAAATGCACATGGAAATAAAGATTAAGTGAATTCTTCCACTGTTTTATTTTTGGGGGGCCATTGATCTGCTCTTAGGTTGCACTTACTTCATCAGGTCTCAGTGGGGTAAAACACTAGAGACTAAATTGTTCATGTTCTGGAATTTCTCATTCTAGCTGAGACAGAATTTTTCCTTTCATTGTTATACACCTTGGGAGTTAACAAGCATTCATAACTGAATAATTATACTATGACAGGTATGTGATATCTGCATAAACTCAAATTAAGCTCCTATTAAAAACATAATCTGCATGAAGTATGAACACATATGCTTTCTGTTTTCCTTGGTTTATATCATTAATTTTAATGATGACAAAAAGCAGATGAATTATGTCACTGTTTGAGGAACCCAGATAAATTCAGGTTCCTTAAATTTAGAGGGCAAATCCTATTTAATCCAGCTGCAAGGACTGTATATTGTTACTAAGATAAAGTGATACTAATTTTTCACAAACTTGGGAACAAAGTAATTTCATATGTTTTTTCTGCAAATAAGGTTAGAAATATGTTAATTCCTTCTACTTGTCTTTACTATATTAATAGTATAATGCAAGGACTATTTTAAATACAGTTTTATCTGTCATAATCGATTCAGTTAAGATTAATTCAAGGCACCTAACATGTGAACAACAGGGAATGCAAAGTTGAGTTAAGAGATAGTATTATGACAACATTTTATGTATGATGTGTATTCATGAAGTAACATGGCTGTTCAAATCAAGTACAAAAAATATGTATATATATTTTAATTTCTCCAGCTATTCCTGATTTTAGAAATTGCTTACTTGTATATATATATATATATATATATATATATATATATATATAGCAATGTGACCTGAGGCAAATCATTTTTTCTCTTTGTTACTTCATATACAAAATTAGAATAATCCCACTATGTATTTCAAGGGGTATTGTGAGGGTAAAAAAGTAATTCCTACAAAGCACTTAGGAGACTGTGCTTGGCTAATAGTTGCTTAATAGATATTAACTATTATTATTATTGAAAATCAGTTATCAGCATGCTATTATAGCAAAGTTATACCACTTATAGTATATTTATGATGATTAAAATTGTATCTAACTAGATTTCTGTGTGGTTTAAATATACTTCTCTATGTTAAAACACAATATATTTTATTTAATCCTTGAGGCAAATCTATGGATTATTTCCATTTCATTGATAAGGATATTGGCACTTCAAAAAAGATTAATAATTAGCATAATGAGTCGTAGCATCTAGATTTCATAATCCATAAATAATAGTTTATCACATCTACCTTAAAGTACAGATGGCAGGAATATTCTGGATCACAGTAAAGCCATATGGTCTCTGGAGACCAATTTCAGAGGTACAATTCCTGCTCAGGGAACTCTTGAAAAGACTGCAGACACTGAAATCAGTGGGGCCAGGAGCCAACTATCTCTACTTAGGCTTAACCTGTAGATGAACTTATTGGAAATGTCTGCTTTAATGATGTTATCCTTCCTTCTGTTTTGGATCCTAAGAATTTCTCAGGAACAGAAATTATATTCAATAAAAAGTCTGTGTAAATGTATCTAGAAACGATCATAGATCATGAATATTAAAGTGGATCATATTTTATATAACTGGCATATTTTTATTATTTAATTTAATAGATAAAGTTTATTTCTGTTAAAAAAAGTTATATAGTTGGTTTTGTAGCTTTCCTTGCTAAGGAAAATTCCCTTTCCAACATGCATGTATATAAAAAAGTAGTGGTAATTATTGAATAAGTATAATACTTATTATTTATTATTGACTAAATATTTTATCTTCCCAATGACTACCTTTTGGATTTAAAGCCATTTAATTCATTTATTCATGAGAGACACAGAGAGAGGCAGAGACAAAGGCAGAGGGAGAAGCAGGCTTTCCATGGGGAGCCGGATGCGGGACTTGATCCCAGGACCCCAGGATCATGCCCTGAGCCAAAGACAGATGCTCAACCACTGAGCCACCCAGGTGTCCCATTATAGTTCTTACACATCTAAAACTACTCAAAACAAGAGGCACCTGGCTGACTCAGTCAAAGTCTGACTCTTGATTTTAGCTCAGGTCATGATCTCAAGGTTGTGAAATGGAGCCCCAGGTCAGGCTCCATGCTGGGCGTGGAATCTGCTTTAAGATTCTTTCCCTCTTTCTCTGCCCCCATCTCCCACATATGTACTTGCTCTCACAAACAGACAAATAAAAACAAAAACAAAAAACCCTACTCAAAGAGTTCATTAATATGAAAAGAAGGCATTGTTAATATACTCAAACATAAAAGTCCTTATAGATGTAAATCCTTTTTTGAACTTCTCTTTCAGTCTTTCACTGAGGTTTCTCTTTGATTATTTTTGTTTTACTTTCCAATTAATAGTCATTTACTTGCAGTGATATTTTGTTTCTTTTATTGCAGAGAAAGATAAAATTCTAGTATGATATAATATGGCTGAAATCATAGTTAAATCTAAGGCAGGACTAATACATTATAATCAGTGCAGCAAATTATATTTGCTTTATTCATAGAACATTCAGTAACGGAGACCAGGTTTACATTTCTTTTGTATCTTCCTACAATGTACAATATTAAAAATGCTTTCTGATATACTAGTTTTTATGATGTTTATTATATGTAATTAGTACTATATCCTCTTGAAGAGCCAAGGACTTTAAGTGATTCTCAACTTTGAAATAACTATGGAAAATAAGGAGATTCAAACAGGCCAGGAAACTAAGTTTGAATGATTACAATGGCAGAAGAATTGGGACTGAAATTCAGAGGCTGAATTTATAAAAATAAATGAATTCCAAGTAACAGTATATAGAGAATGAAAAGGAAAATGACTTTTAAAAATCTGGATAATCCCCTGCATTATGCTCAAGAAGGGAAAACAAAGAACCTGGAGCAAGTATCCATGTTCACAGTGATAGGATAATAGAATCATACCATGTTAGGAATAGAAAGGTCCTTATAGAATAACTAATTTGGAACCTCCTAACATGACTATGACATAATGTCAGTGATCCCTAAAGATTGCTTATAAAACATGCATATGCTTAGCTTAGTTTTCTTGAGGAAAGAATCTATAGCTTTGCTGGAAAATGAAAGAGGATTCTGTTGTAAAAGAAGTTAAAAAATGTGAGCTACAAAGAAGGTTGACCAAACAACCTGACGAAGCAAGACACAACATACAGAATACAAAAATCTTTTAAATTGCTGTAGTGTGTAAAAAGGCCTGTTTCTCCCCTCCCCCGACTATGGCAGTGGTTCTTTTCCTGCCACCAGGCATGTATGTCTCCAAATCATCCTGCACATTGCTGTCAGATTCATCATAATATTGCACCTCTTTGATGCTATTGTTCTCCAGCTAAAATTATCACTGTATCACTGACACCTTCTGAATACACATTAAAATGCTTATTTTGGCAGAGAAAACTTTCCACAGCTTGGTTCCAAATGTATTTTTTAGCCTTATCTCTTAATGTATGTATATATTCTTCATTGTCTAAATTCAGCTTTGTTATTTATCAACTATGAATCTATTTTAAGGGGATTTTATTAATGCTGTTTCTCCTAGATAGAATAATCTGCCTCCCTGCTTTCTCTGCCCTCTCCCTATGGTGTCCTCTGACCCTATGCCACCCACAACCAGAGCACACAAATATACTCACATGCATACTCACAGATATACTCCTCTTGCACCAAAATACATTTTTTAGGTATGAAATTAAATAAAGCCTTTCTTCCTATGCTGAAACAGAAAATTAACCCCATTTTGAAACTCCTATGGCTTCCAGTTTCTAATATTTCAGGGTATATCTCACATACTACGTATAGTAAACCTATTTTTTTTAACATGTAGTAGTTAAAAACATGGATTTGGGAAAGAGTTCTGTTATCAAATCTTATTCGATTACTAATCAGCTTTATGACTTTGAGTATTGTGTGTAAATATCTCAGTTTCTCATCTGTAAAGCTGGCATAATAATAGTTAGGGTTAATTGAAGATTAAAATGAAGTAATATACTTGAAGTACTAGGACATCATTAACACTTAGTATATGTTCATTGTTAAGTGAAATAACCTCCAGATAGCTTTATAAGCATTTAATGTTGTATGTGTATAGTGTATTATTGTTAAACATAATTTTTGTCATAATTTCTTTTATGCTCCTTGAGTTACACATTTTACCTTCACATTTCAAACATGCTTCTTGGTCAAGTTCAATATGTATTTATCACATTAATTAATATTTATATTAGTGTTTCATAAGTTTTCATAAAACTTACATAAATTAGAAGGTATCTAAAATAGATATAAATATGAAATGCCAGTAAGAAATTATGTATTTTTATAAGTAGAAAATTACATCTGGCAAGTCAAAACAGTTCTTCTATTTTGCCTATATCCAGCAATTACTTGAAGTAATTTCTGTTGAGTACAAAATGGTGAAGTGGAACAGTTACACTGGAATGACAGGAAACACAGGAGCGAGATTACATTGGTCAGAAAGATTTTTGTCTGCAAAGGAACATTCTGGTAATTTTACTCTCTTCATTGATGTCTCTATTAAGAGGGGTAAGATTTATTAATAAGGCCCAAAGAAAATTATTAAAGTGGAAAAGGGATATAAAAACAAAACAACAAAACTATTTGTCATTAGGTTTTATTTTTTATCATTTATAGTAAGATTAAACCCATATTTGAAATATATAACAAGTATTATTAATAAATAGTATGACAAAACATGAAAAAGTTAAAGGGTATATTTCCTAAAACTCACTTCAAAACTTGCTTTAGGGGCACCCGGGGCTCAGTGGTTGAGCATCTGCCTTCAGCCCAGGGTGTGATCCTGGGGACCCGGGATCGAGTCCCACGTCGGGCTCCCTGCATGGAGCCTGCTTCTCCCTCTGCCTGTGTCTCTGCCTCTCTCTCTATGTCTCTCATGAATAAATAAATAAAACCTTTAAAAAAATTTTTAAAACTTCCTTTAATATTTGAATTTTATAGTCTGCCTCTACCACACAATTGTGTTCATTTGGGTCGTATCCTTAAATCATCAGCCCCTAGAGTCCAGGGTTTATGTCCTTTCTATTCCTGAGATACAGTTTTTCTATAAAGCTTTTTAAACTCAGTCACACATTTACTCATTCATTCACTCATTCTTTCACTGAGCTGTAACTCAATTCTAGTATTTAGTATTTGAAAAAAAAATACATAGTGAATAAGATTTTTCCCTCAACTCAAAATAATTTAATAGGAAAAAAGAATATATGAAACATGGAATATCAAAATTGAAGGTGACAAATGACACTAAGAGGGTAGGAATAGATTGCTATGCAAGTTCCAGGGAGAAATTATCTTTTTCTGCTGGGGAAAATCAAT
Organism: Vulpes lagopus; assembly: GCF_018345385.1. Lineage (NCBI taxonomy): Eukaryota > Metazoa > Chordata > Mammalia > Carnivora > Canidae > Vulpes > Vulpes lagopus. Next base: position 23,498,608 of record NC_054834.1, on the reverse strand, counting down.
GAACATTAAATGGATTGTGTATCATGACCTAAACTTTAAATAATGAGTCAAATGTGTACCTATGTAGATTAAAGTGAGTCAAATGGGAGTAAAATGACACATAGGAATATTCGGGACATGTATTTATTCATCTGCACTGCCATTAAATGGTACTTAGTATAACCCTGATTTATAAAAATAAAAAAAAAACTAAACTATTGTTTTTAGTGTAATCCCTTCTTGTAGATTTCATGGACTTTTTTTTTTTTTTTACTATGACTGAGGTGTGATGACAAGTCTTCTTTCCTTGGAGACCTTTCTGATTTCCAATTTTATTCTTTGCTGTTAAGGGAATGGGATTCAGGATCTAGAGCTGCACCTATGAAGTCCTATATTCACAAGCCTCATGGGATTGTTGAGCACCTGAAATGTAGCTAGTGTAACTGAGGAGTGGGATTTTTAGTTTTAATTAATTGAATAGCCGCATGTGGCTCATGGCTATAATATTACACAACATAGATCTAGTCACCTTTTTAGGGAAAGTAAATTCCGGATGAATTTGATCCACAAAAGCATCTCCTTTGGGCAAAATACAGTATGCCACAATATTTCCTGTGAGATCCTATTACATCCCGTCTTTGCTGAAGCCAATACAGTCATTGCCTGTGTAGTATTGTTAATTAGGATATGCACAAAGGAAGCTAATAAATTATATCTGCATGAATCTCTTAAGACTTCTCCTAGGAAGAGACTTTTAATTTACTCTTCAAGGAAAGGAAGTTCACTCTGGGGTTGAGGGAGGAGGATAGGTGAGGGGAGAAGAAAGAAGTTTCAGGCCAAGATGAGGAAAAGTGTAGTGTGACCAGGGAATCCTTGATAATTCAACATAACTGGCAAACAAGGGGTCTCTTGGGAAGAACAAGAGAGGAGAAAGAGCAATTAGGAAAAAAAATAGAATGATATACGTTTTTAATTACTGTCCAAGTATTGGTTTGGCCTAATTTTATTTGGTTTCCCACCCAAAATGGCAATCCTGTCATATATGGGTAGGATTTTCTTTTCTTTTCTTTTTTCTTTCTTTTTTACAAACATCATTTATGTTTTAATCATTAAATAAAACAACTACAATTACAACTTTGTTACCTAAATTTATTACTTGGGGAAGATTGAGATTTAGGAAATTTATTGCCATGATGTCACCAATGGTTTATAATTCATAAGACTTTGGATTAGACATTAGCACGGTTATTATTTCCTCTAATGCCTTACCTCACCACAGTCTAATAACATTCAGGAAATCCAAAAGACAAAGGGGAAAGAGTGGTCTTGAAAGCTAAAAATAGTTGCTGAAAACTGATGCAATCATGTAATAAAATATGGCCTAATAACTTATATGATATGCTCACAGTATCTGCTAAAGCAATTAGAATCCATACAGATAGATTTTTTTTTTGTTCACGGATTTCTAAAAATGAAAATTACTTCAGCTCACGTAAGTCTTAGAAAGCTATGAAGTTTAATTGTGTACGTTGGTCTTAGGATTTCTGTGGTCTTATTACTTGCACATGTGATCTATTCAACACTCTTAAAACAGAACATCATTGAGTAGCAGTCAGATTTCGAAAGGCCTCTTAGCCCAGCCAGAAGGTTGTCTATGTGATATGTTACATATGACAACATTGAATAGTAACATTCGGATCTATTAACAGAGTTGGTTTTTTTTTTACAATGGGCTAATATAATATCTTCACACATCTGATAGGTCTCACTCACAAGATAACAAAAACAGCAATGTAGGTGTTTCTTCATATCAATCACATTGAATTTATCAGACATATTAAAAGGATAGTCTGTTTTATTTGAGAAATCTTACACATACTGTAATTAGTGATATTTTTCAAGAAAACTTTTGAACTACACTGTGGTCTGGCTAATAGGCAAGAAAAATTTTCAGTACATCTTGGGAGTCTATGGCATTTAGATATATTTTAAACACCCATCCTAATTTCCACTGATGAAAATACAGGCAAGCATTTCCACTGTGGCACAGGAGATACTGATCAGTGTAGGAAAGGATGATTTTACTGTACGACTTTAAACAACAGAAAGATGAAATTAATAAATTTTGTTAGAGCATACCTTTCAGAAAGTTTTAGGAATGGTCTGAGGCTCAGAATTAATAAAATACAGAGCCAGGGACACTCATTTCTGTCTGATAGCAACACGTTTGCACCCCATTACTGTATGTAGCGGGTATAAACTTTGCGCTATAAACATTTGTGTGTAAGAAATGTCTTTTGTCTCCCTATTCAAAAATCAAATTATGTTTATTCCAGGCTCCCTTGTCAGTAGGCTGGGAAGGAAATCCAATGTTTTACCTTTTAATAGGGTTACAGAAGAAAACAGAGTTACACGATAGATACCCAGAAATCTGGGTAATAGTTACATTTAAAGGAAAAAAGGGAAAGTGAAAGGCCAGCTTTGAACACATTATCTGACACCATGGCAAAGGGTAGATTTTCATCTCCTTTTAAACCATATCTAACATGCTTAACCTCTCTACTATGAAGTTTAATCCTTGACCTTGTAAATCAAATATTAAACATGAGGTTGGGAGAATTTCTTATCTACCTTGGCGTTGTCTCATTAACTTGGACACATGATCCCACACATCACATGTCTCATAGTTTGTCGGGTACCTCCTCTATCTTTTGCCAGTTTTGTAGAATGTGTTATAAGGACAAGAAATTATAATAAGACCTAGAAAAATATTTTCGACTACACCATCACTTCTCCCTGCTTCTTCTTTACTATGAGAAATAATCACATATACAAATTTTAATAGCATTTTCTGTGATTTGTAGCAATAGAGTGTGTATCTTTTACTGAGTGTATTTCTTTTGGATTACTACCTAATTTTTGTCAAAATATATCTAAATAATACTGAAGCGATTTTTCTGTGCTTCTTCTTGGCATATGTCAAGCTTCATATTATAATTTTAATACCCAAGTGCCTATGATAAATTTATATTTGTAAACAAGTTTATAATTTGGGTACTTAGAAAACTACCTTAAAGTAATATTTCTTTCAGATTATGCTAGGGAGGTTTACGATAATGATAGCAATATGTGTTAAACTTTCTTTTTTTAAAAGATTTATTTATTTATTTATTTATTTATTTATTTATTTATTTATGAGAGACACAGAGAGAGGCAGAGACAAGGCAGAGGGGGAAGCAGGCTCCCTGCCGGGAGCCGGATGCAGGACTCAATCCTGGGACCAGGATCATGCCCTGGGCCAAAGGCAGATGCTCAACCACTGAGCCACCCAGGTGTCCCTGTGTTGAACTTTCATATTCTTTTGTTATAGTGGTTATGCGAGTGATATAAAGTAAAAATAAATTGTGTTCATTTTTTATTTTGCAGCTTAAAAATGATTTATTTCAATTATTTAATCCTTATAATAAATCCTTATAATAAACATGTGAGGTTAAATATCCTATTGGCATTGACTTTCAGAGACCTAGGGCTCAGAGAGATTAATTGGTGACCCAGGAAGCAGAGCTGATCATTGGCCCAAATGGGCCTGACTTTTGACTCACTGCCCTTCCCACTACAACTTAGCATAATTCTGAGAAACCTCATAAATTTCTGTGCTCTGTGAATTTCAGAACTCAGCTGAAGGACCATCATTGCTAGGGGAAGGCTAATTAGCAATACAGAATCACTGCAAGGAAAGGATAAAATCAGGAATTCACACTCGCAGTAATAAAGAGAGAGAATGTTTTTGATTTGCTTCCTTTTGCGCTCTTCTTCCTTAACTCAAATGAAATTTAAGAGTCATAATTTGAAACTCTGCCATTAGCTCCATCAGAAATATTAAATGTCAAATAAAGTGATCCTTACTGGCCATAAAGTGAACAACCTTTATTATTCTAAGGAGATAGAAAATACTTTATGTGAGTAGTAGAGAAATTGCCAAAAAAGCTATTTTATTTCAGTCTGTGGACAAGTTAATGCGCTACTGGAAAAAGCATATATATTCTAACCTAATTAATTCCCAGAGAACATGGTTCTAAAAAGAGTGCTCAGAAATTACCCTTCTCTCGGTTTACTCCACTGTCATTTGGACAGTAGCTTGGTGCGTTCTGAGAACAGGATCTCAGTCATGAGTTAGTTACTTCTTTATTAAGGCTTCTGTTGCAGTGCTTTCTGGAATACTTTCTACCTTGGTACGTAGGCATCTTTCTGCGTGTAGTTGGATGTTCACTCCAGTTCCTGGGTCCTTGAGCCTCAACTGAGCAGATTTCCTCTGATAAAATTGTGTCACCTCTGTGCTGTTGTTCTGATGACACTGCCTCTAGGCGCACCCCTACTAATACAGTTTGTTATCTCACACCTACAGAAATTGAGAAAGATAGTTTCAGGACTCTTCCACCTTCTAATGTGAGTGATTTATATGCTTGAGAAGCATATAAACAGAAAAATGTACAAATGAAGGAATGGGGAAATGACTGCTATGACTATTTAGCATTTCCTTCTGGGAAGTACATACAGAAAAGTACGATATAGTACATTTTGTTCTAGATCTAATATAGCAGATTGCTATTTTTTTCTCTATGTGAAGGAAGAAGGAGTCATTTAAATTTAAAATTCTCTCCTTTCAAGAGCCATTAGGGGCGTGCTTGGCATACCTATGTGATAAGATGATCACTCTATTCTTATCATGACATGTCTTATTCCTTAGAGTTCATTTATACATTGTTACTTAAAACATGCTCAATGTTACCAAAAATCACTGAGCTAAGTAGATACTTGGCTGGTAAGAGTTTGTTTTAATCCATCTAAGTTATTTTGCTATCTCTAAAGTTCACACAAATAATTCCTCTTGATAGTGGATGCATGTACTCAACCTCTCTTTGATTAACAGGTATGTTAACATAGCTCTTATTGTAAATAAATTCAGTCCTTCTTTTTCTTTTCTACAGGATAACATTTTTAAGCTGGAGGACTCACATTTTGAAAATGGCCGTGGGAAGAGTCCATATGACCCTAAACTGCTGACGGCATCTCTTTTAATAGGTATGTGGTCAACGATCAGTTAAACAGTGAATTTTCTAAGGATAACAACCAGACTGCATGTACCTTTTTTATATGCCAAGATTTTCCACTGTTAATCACAAACTATTTCAGGAGGATGTCAGTTGAAATATTTTCAAATATTTTTAAAATAAAGAAAAACACTAAATGCTGCTTTGATTTTTACAGTGTCTAGTCTGTGATTCTTTTTAATCAAGATGGTTTATTTAATAAGTGTCTTTAAAGTTGTCTACTCAATAACTACACATCCCCACTAGAACTTTAAAATTTATATTCTGAGAGAAAATGGTTTTGGTTTTCATTTTATGAAAGAGGTGTTTCCAGGGGGCATTTCAACAAGTCAGAAGGAAAGAATGAGATTCAGTCTATCTTGTTCATTATAGTTCCAAGATTTGTCACACTCTCAACGTTTGGACAACTTAATCAGCAACAATCAGTTTTAATGGTCATACAATTGGCAGAGACCCTATCATGTTACCTTGAATTAATGAAGGACCTCTGTATTTATCTTTTATTTTTTTTAACTTTAGGTCTCTTTTTTTAATGTAACAAAACATTTAATGTATTTCCTCTACACTTTCCTCTAACCACCTTCTTTTCGGTTCATCTTCTTTTCCTTCAACAATGTGGCTGGGTAGGGAAATGCTTAGTTATCATTCAAAGGGATGGAAATAGGAAGACCGAAGTAAGCAGAAGAAGAAAACTTTAGTCTCTGTTGAAAGATAAAGAATTGTTTCCACGTACTTTTTTTTTGAAGGTTTTATTTATTTATTCACGAGAGACAGAGAAAAAGAGAGAGAGAGAGAGAGAGAGAGGCAGAGACACAGGCAGAGGGAGAAGCAGGCTCCATGCAGGGAGCCCAACGGGGGACTCCATCCCGGGACCCCGGGATCACGCCCTGAGCTGGAAGGCAGATGTTTAACCACTGAGCCATCTAGGTGTCCCATTTCCACATACTTTTAATCACCTTTAGACTATATTAAATAAACACACAAACAAAAAGTGATACATCATTAAACAATTTTTCTTTTTTTTCTTTTACTTTTGGGCATACCAGTAGCCGGAAACAAAAGATTCTGGGCCATTACCCTATTCCTGAATATATTTTTCTATATGATCATGTAGAAATTATATAACTTTTGTTTCCTTTTCTTTTTCTTTGTTTCCCTTTCTAGAAAATACAGAAAGTCATTATTTGATAATAAAAATAGTAGTGAAGCTTATCAAATATAAAATTTCTAATTGAATTTTGAATGAGAAATCTAGATTTTTGAAAATGAAATGCAGGTTATTATCTGATGTGTTTTAAGTTCAGTTTTACCAGTCTTTTGTTACAGAACGACTCTTTCTACTTAACAGAATAAACTCTAGTCCTAGTGACTACAGCATTAAGTATGAAGATATATTCTTTCCAGGATTCTCTAGTGTTTACTTTACCAGTGTGCCTCACCGATGTCTTTTCTATTAAGAATAAGAACATTATAACATGAATTATCTCCTCTATAGCTTTTCAGATGTAGACAATTTCAGTCCATTTGATCCATTTATAGAGCATTTTAACAAAACTTTTAAAACCTGAAGGGATGCAGCAAATGTAGCACACTTATAATTTTCCTATTCACAGATGGCCTAGTGATTACATGTGGATGACTTCCTTAAGTGCACACACAGAAATGTGAAGGTTGTCTTAAACCAAGGGGAGGAGCTCTACCTTGCTCAAACTTGCAGCCTTATTTAAATTGCATATTTAAAAAAAATAGACATTCCTCCAAAAGCAGTATGTTAAATTGTACCTAAAGCAGCTTTTAATTTGTGGTATGTTTCTCAGTGGGGATTTGCTTGATTATTTATTTTAATATTCCATTGAGAAAGGATGATGACAAGTAAGTATTACATAGTTCATATGGTATGCAACCACACAAAGTCCACAAAGACTATGAAACTCCATCGTTTTGGTTTTATTTAGAACTTCTTTGAAAAAGCTGTATAGGTTTGTGAAAAGGAAAATGAATGAAGGAAGTTTCATGAGTCAAGAAGAATATGTGTGGCTAAAAAGAAAAGCAGCTTTTACATGGAAGTCCACACTTTACTTACCTGATACAGTAAAATAATCAAGTAACTTTTAGAGGTATTTGGTGCTTCTGGACAAGGAAAATTATTCAAGTCAACATAAATTAATTCCTGAATCCTCTGAAGAGCAAGCTACAGAAAAACGAACAAGCCATGCTAGACCTTGTAAAATCCCTCAAAATCCCTCATAGGACACTTAGTTCCCCTTGTTGGGTGTTTCTTGGCATTTTTCTCTTGTGTCGCTTTAAAAAGAACTGGTTTTTTTAACATAATTATTTTCTCTACCACTTCCCAAACTTTTACATAGAAGGGTAGCACCTGTCTCTAAAATACACAGGTTGTACATTGCATACTAGAGAATGGTTATTGGAAAAGCCTATCTGCCCAAGAGATTTTGCATGTATTCTCCTCATTTCCTCACATAAGAGAAATTGTCAAGTTATTTCTGGGCTGTTTTCTTCCCCAATACTGGGAAATAAAATTTCATGTTTGACTCAAACCACCTATCAACTGGTTAGATGAATCTTGACAACAGATACTTTTTATATCATCAGTCTTTCCATTACGTAGTTTCAACCAGTAATAAACTTTAAAACCCAGATGACAGCTTAAAAATTAGTTTATGAAATTTATCAGTGCTTGCTATAACTTCTTTTCGAAATGCCATGGTTTTTTATCATTAGTATTTTTAATAGACTTTGCTTTTTAGAGCAGTTTTAGGTTTACAGTAAAATTAATGAGAAGGCATCAGAGATATCACATATCCCCCCACACACCCACTCATAGAGACTCCTCCATTATCCACTTCCTCCACCAGAATGGTACATTTTTACAAGTGATGAACCAACACTGACACATCATTATAACTCACTGGTATAAGGAGGGCACTTGGAGGGCCCTCGTTGTGACGAATACTGGGGATTATATGTTAGTGATGAATCAGTAAACTCTATTCCTGAAACCAATATTACACTATACGTTAACTAACTGGAATTTAAACAAAGTGCCATGTGTTGTTAAGCTGATGACCACAGGAAATATGGATTCTTCCCTGAGCAATGCATAGCTACTAATTAAGTCTCCAAATCCTATAACCTGTCCTAAGTTTGTAAATCTTCTTAGTAAAGTAAATTTTTCAAATCTCCTTTAATAAAAATCATTGTCAATGTTAAATTATTACAGTATTTATTTTTGAGTATGTCTTATTTCATCCACCTATAAATATTTTAATTTTAGTGACTTTGTTTAAAAATTCTTTATTAAAAATAGCAGTTTCTCCCCTACTCAGAACAAATGCCAGATGTGGACATAAGAATAAAATCTTATATTTTCCACACCAATTAAGTGTCATCTCACATATTCATGATCTGTAAAGAGTAGTCAACTTGAAAGTAGTTTTATTTCCTCGTTGCAGTCTTCCCTAGGCATTGTAGTGCTAATAATTTAGAAATAACCCATCACTAAGTAATATTATTGAAATCCATTCCAGGGGTCTAGGACTCTTAGCGATGGTCTGTTTCCCCAAGCTAGAACTCTGCCTTGCCTCAGGAAAAAAATATAATTTGACATTAGAATATGCTCTCACTTGGTATTAGATGAAATGAGGTACTCCCTAAATTAATTAACTATAATTGAAAATATTATTTGAGCCTCCCAGAGCCTCAGTTTCTTTATATGTAAAATGACATGGCCATGCTAATTCCACTAGTTTGTTGTGAGAGTTAAAGAAGAATTTAATAATGTAGCACATTTGGGTACTTACATATTTCTAGAATGTATGAAGAAGTAAAAACCAAGAAGAGAAAGTAATAATAGTGGTTGCTATAAAGGTATCTGAGAGACAGATTTAGATTTGGTACCTTATAAATTTCATATTTTAAATTTTGTACCATGTGCACATATAAGCTACTAAAAGAAGTTAGTTTTAAAAGGCCAAAATAAGTAACAAAGCCAGCACATTACATTTATTGGTACAGAGAAGATGCTCAATAGATGTAAAAATCCAAAATTATCCCTACACCCGCCCACTCTCAAAAAAATGGATTTCATCCATGCCCTGCATATGTGTGTTTGTGTGTATCTGTGTGCAAGAGAAAGAGAGACAAGAATTTATTTTTCCTCTGTTTCTAATTACTCCGCTACTCTGTGAGTGGAATTTACTTAAGGTGTTAACAACATAATGACTTGTCCTTAGGTTTGTTTGATTTTTGCTCAACATCCATGTCACACGTTACACCTGTGTTAGTAATGCTGTGATTTCATCAGGAAATGTTTTTTTTTTAACCTTCTACTTCTTCTCACCACACCCTTCTTAGGAATTGTAATCCAACACATTAACTGATCTAAGCCACATTTTTACTTCATTTTGAGCTGTGAACATAAAGTCCAGAAGTATATATGACCTTTTGTTTTTAGCACAGGCTTCTCGGATCATTCTGCCGTGGTGGAAATGTGGCTCACTAGACTCTTTGTTCACCTCAGCAAGGAATGGTTTCCTCAGAGATGAACCAGCACTGGGTATTATATGTTAGTGATGAATCATTTACAGTTAAGAAAGAATGGCAGGATACTCAAACAGCCACTTTCATATTTGACAATTTTTTAGATTGTTAGTTTCATCTGTCAGCACTAATTTTTCTTAGTCTGATGTATTATTTTTGAGACATCAAACTTGCCATATTGTGTCTTTTGTGGAGAGACTAAAACCTTTGTTGGACAGAGTATCCCCAACCACTTTTTGATACATATAACAATTCCTTGAGTATATTATTGTACCATCAATTTAATAAAATTGGACAAATGTCATATTTTCTTTCACTAGTAGCTTAGTACATTTGGAAAACCTCAAAAGTATGCATTTTAACCAAAATGCATCTGAATCATTGTAGGATAACATTTACCTAATACACTGCTTCAGGTTTCAAGAAGACATATATTAAGGGTCAGAAAACTGGAAAATTAACACTATGCCCAAGAATCAACATATAATTTGATAACTTCATAAATGACCTAGAAACTACAAAAGAAGTTTGGCAAGTAGACTTTTTTGTTAAACATATTTGTTCTTCAAAATAAGCCAACTGAGATAGAGTAGATTTCTTATACTAAGTTATCATTAGATTATTTTATATGGCCACAGAATATACTAAATCTTTAATCTATGGTGGAAATGCACAAGTATATTAAATAAAATATATTCTAAGTTGACTATTATTTATTTGCTTATGAGAATGCAAAAGTAGGATATCCTATCACCTATATACATTTGAGTGAAATAATAAATATGTCCTACAATTTCTGTGGAACAATCATCCCTGGTAAGAATCCTACAGACATCTCAGCAGAGGATCTGATTTAAGGCCTAGTATAAAAAACGGTTACTGATAGTGAGCACTGACAATATGAGAATGTACCCTTCCTGGTCATTTAATCGTCTGGTGCCCTACAGCTCACAGAAATCACATTGACTCTTGCTAAAAATAATATGCAGGTGGGAGGGAATTTCTTATGACTGGAGGCAACTGGTGCCTAAACCACGAACTTCCTTTGGTGTCTAAGTCAGTTCTTTAATTCCATTTTTAGTAATAAATTGATCAGTAGTTCTCCAACTCAAGAACTCTCTGCTTTCTCTAATGACCTCTCTGTACTTCTCTAAATGACCTACTTATCTCTTCTTGAAAGAAAAACAAAATCAATCTTTCTGCCTTTCCTTCATGTATATTGATTTTTGCCTTGCTTATGTGGGAGTAAATTTTAAAAAAAGTATAAGTTGTGAAACAAGTATATAAATTAATAAGAGAAACAAATACCTATTTATATCCAAATAACAGTTTCTTTTGGTGTTGTTTTATTATTTCAGCTCTCCCCTGAATAGAGTTTACATGTAATAGCAACCATAATTAGGGATTTTAGTCAAACTAAAGCAAGCCAAATTAAAAAAAAAAGATTGAGTGAAATAGGGCAAAGGGACTAAATCTGCTAATTTCCAGTTATATAGTAAAATAAGTCACAGAGATATAAAAAAAAAAGGATTGATTACGTTCTTTACTCTTCCATTTCTGATTATACCTCTTGTTGGGCGTGTTCTGTCTCACTGCACCCTGATATGAAATTGCTCAGTTTTCTCCTTTTCATGGTTCTCTTTCTACTGTTCCTGATTTTCATTACCTAACATGTGATTGAGAGGGCAATGAGGTTCAACTAATAATTTAACACTTTTGATTTTTCGAGGTAAAGAGGACACAAGGCATCCTATGTCAGGTGTTGCAACGTGAAAATACTTGAGCATGAAAATTTTAGGCTGCCTTTACAACACATTCTTAACCAATGCGCTCTTGTTCACACAGATCAAGAAAACTAATTCACTTGAAGTTTAAAGTTCCATTACATCTATTTATCAATTGTTAAAAGGTAAAATACCAACCCTAATAAAAGTGTTACAGTGATTGAAAACAAGTTAAAATTACAGAGACAGTAGCCGTTTACATATTCCAAGGTGCCTTTGAAATTTGTAGATAGCTTATTCACAGCATTTTGGTGCTTTTAGAAAAGGTTTATTTTTACCTTATGGGCAGATAAAATGTTATTATAGCATACTATGGTGAGAGCAGGTCAGATTTGAACTTGATATTTAATTAAGTGAAGGGAACACAGGATGATTTTGAATCCCAAAGATACCATAGTATGATAGTTTAGAATGTAATAGAATGCCATTCATTTACCTACTAATTTGTGCTTAAAATATTGTCAAACAATCATTTTTATTTGTCTTGATTCACAACAATCCAAAAATATCACAATCTTAAAACTCATCTGTAAGAAAAGATGTCTTTTTATTAATATTTCAAGCTAAACCTTGGAGTTGCACAGTGATTCTTTCTGCTTAGCTCTTCTCCACTGCCTTGGATATTCTCTAAAGGTTGGTGCATCCAGACACATCAGAGAACCAACCACCAAAGGAATTGACTGAGTTGGACCACTGAGCATGTCTATTTTCATTATGAAACCTTTATTTGCAATTGAGAACTGAGTGTGATCAAAGAGTATCGTTTGAAAAATCAGCTAAATGAGACTTTCCCAATGGCGTTTATAATTAAAGATGCACAGGGAATTTTTCCAGTTTATCTAATAAATATGAAAATCATTTGGAAATGATAGTGCTATACAAATGTTTAAGTTATAATTTATCACCTCATTTTATTTTCTAATCATTTTTCAAGTCAGTGAATGCAGAAAGATTAACTTATCCAAATGACCAACAAGATAATACTAAGTTTATTGTCATTGTGGTAGATTATTTAGAGAAAGTTCTATATTTTTTGTTGTTTCATTTTGCTAGTAATCACTATAAGTAAGCAGGCAATAATGTGTTTTCTGGATTAAGTAATAGGAGGTACTTTCTGTTTAAAGAAAAGAAAGTGTAATTTTTTCAACCTTCAGTTAAGTAAAAGCTCGTTTGGGTTAGTGTAAAAAGACTGGGATTAAACAGGCCTGAGTTTGAACTTTCACCCTTACTTTCCTAGTCATTAGCTGAGCAACCTTAGGTTTCGTGAACTATAAAGTAGGGACAACATTTACATCATGGGGTTGTTGACAGACTAAATGAGATAATTTGAAAGTGTCAAGCCACTGCCTAGCTGCCCAGCAAACACAGAATGGTATTCAGTAAATATTAACTTCTCCTTCTCCTCCCTTTTTCCTTTTCCTTTTTATTTTAAGCTTGTCACTGTGATTCCTCTGTTATTAAACTCTAACCTAGAGTTAATTCAATTTAAGTAGAAATGAGTCAAAAAACACAATAGAGTCTTGATCTGTGGTGATTATGACCTGTACTTGTCAAAATTTCCTTCTCCTCAGACTTTTTAAAAATGTTTTTAAGTATTATTTATTTAAGTAATCTCTATACCCAACATGAGGCTCAAACTCATGACCCTGAAATCAGAAGTCATATGCTCTTCTGACTGAGCCAGCCAGGCGCCAGACACATTTCTTTTGTATCTGAGACTATGTATGTGATAGACTTGTTTTAAGACTACATGATAACTTAGAGCACTTCTCCCACTTGATATATTCAAAACTAAAAAGCAAGAAAACAAATTTGGCAAGGAAAATATTAGTCCTTTCTAAAGTATTGCAAAATCTTATTCATTCAGATACCACTAAAAAGGAAATATATTGAAATTTTAATTTCCATTAAAATAAAAAAAAACTATAAGCAATATTTTACAGTGGTATCTTACCCTAGTAAATTAGGATTTTAGAGCTGCAGGAGCTATACGCATATAAAAATGTGATGAATGCAGTATGCATCTTACCTTTTGTCTCACGTCGTAATAGAAAGGAATAGTGTGGGGGCATCTGAGTGGCTCAGTGGTTGAGCCTCTACCTTCGGCTCAGGGTGCGATCCCAGGGTCCTGGGATCGAGTTCCGCATCAAGTTCCCCTTGGGGAGCCTGCTTCTCCCTCTGCCTGTGTCTCTGCCTCTCTCTCTGGGTCTCTCATGAATAAATAAATAAAATCTTAAGAAAAAAGAAAGGAATAAATGTTAAGTTTTAGTGATGTCCACTGACCATATTTTACTTCATTTTTTGAAGTTACTACTCATTGAGTAGAGTGAACATTTACTGAATATTTCTTTCAACAAAGACATAGGATAAAAATAAGTAACTGCGTAATGATGCAGACAGTATTCCTGTTTTCTTTCCAGCAGGGTCTCTACATGAAATTTTTATTTTGTTTTGTTTTTCTTTCCTTAATTGAATTAAAGTACCTATATGTGGTTTTATTTTGTCACAACACAGATGGGGAATTATACTCCGGGACGGCAGCTGATTTTATGGGGCGAGATTTTGCGATCTTCAGAACGCTGGGGCACCACCACCCTATTAGGACGGAGCAGCATGATTCCAGGTGGCTCAATGGTAGGTGGCATGTGCCAGGGCGCAGGCGTGTTACCTAACAGGTGTAACTGTAGTAGCCCAAGGAGAGCTTTCCCTGTATGCCTTGAGATCTAGTGTGCCATTAAACTGGTGGTGACTTCATGACTGTGGGTGTGAGAAAATAGGGGAAGAAGAAAAAAGTGAGATTAAAAAAATCAGGAAAATATTTACTTTGTGCCAAAATTGAAGTTTCTCAGTAGTTAACTGTGGAAAGAAAGAGATCTGGGCTGGAGCTCCGGAAGGGAGGCAGTGGAAAGAGATAAGATGACTTACCAGGGTTGTCTTACTCAGACACCACAACAAGTCTCACGATGTAGTATTTGTTTCCACCGCACCTCTCTTCTTGCCCTGAGAGCATCGTGCACGTTCCTGAGTGTTTAAACAAATTGTAGTGCTGGTAACATTATACTGAAAGTTCTTTCAAAATTTCATAAGACTTTTGTATTTTTTCATTTGATTTCTCATTTCTCCTTCTAAAATCCTCTCTCAGTTTTTATAGGTGAGAAAATTAAGACTAATATTTTATCTAAGATTTTCTCTAACCTGGTAGTGGAAGATGTGGACCAAGAACCCAGTTTCCTTAACTTCAGGTCCTGGCTTCACCTTGATCAAGTAGATACTTTCTGTTAAACATTCTTTCTCTTCTTAGTCTATAAATAAATTCAGTGAAGGAGAAAATGTTCGAAATTTGTATGCCTAAAATAAATAACATTTTCAGTCAGATTTTGAACCAAATAATCTTTATATATTCTATGTCGAGTTTGATTTTTTTTATTATTCACTGACACATTTATCACAGATTTTTTTATAATGGCCCCCACAGTATTATCATGTTTTTTATTATTAAATGACTATCTCCAGGTATATCTGTTTTAGTCTTATAAAATAAAGCTATCCAGACCCTAACCTTCCATCCATGAACTTGTCCCTGGTTTCACCTACCTACTATTCCCCATGGAGCTCATGGGGAATAGTCCATCTGTGTTCTCAGTAAGATCCTTGAATATCTCATTCTTTGAACTTCTACCACACTTGTTTTTCTTGCCCTTCTGGGGTAGCCAAAATTCCTTTTATCACTTCTCTCTTTCATTAGTTTGTTAGAGAAAAATCACATTTCTACTGTGAATCTCACTGAAACTTCAGGAGACCATGAGTCTGTGATAATTTTTGTTCTGATATATCTCATACTTTAAAATGACTATTCAAACATAAAACATACCTCAAATTACCTCAGTCAGCATCTCTGGTCTCCTGCAACAGCATTACTGATCATCCTATTATTTTTTATGAATTAATGTGAATGGTGTGTCTTTTTTCTTAATTGTATGGATTGTTTTTCATGAATTTACCCACTGTACGTTTCTTTTGCTGTCTTTATCTCTCCTTCCCTTATTTCTGAAAACTTGCTCTTGTGTTCTATCCAAATTCTTCCTTTTATCCTGGTCTGACGAAAAGTCCCTCTGTGTCTAAGTCCATAGCCTGGTTGGATCTTGTTTCTCCAACATTCTCTATTTTTTAATCAGTCTCTCCATTTGGACACTATCTCTTGCCATATTTCTCATTGTTAAAAAGCCCTTTCCCATTAAAGTGCTGCTTCTCTTAGCTGCCCTCCTTTCTTGCTCTGCCAAGTTTCCAGTGAGCTTGACATCACTTCCCATTGTTTGTATCTTAAATGCAGATGATGCCTAAGATCATTCATAATTGAGTACAAACACCACAGTAATCAAAAGGGTCTGGACATACAGTCAAATATCCATGCTGGAGGGGAGGGCTATGTGAGGAAGAGCGGGTGACCACAAGAAAAATCAGAAGTCTCACCAAGAAAAAGAAAAGATGCTGAGATCACCGTAAGACTATGTGTGTAAGACTACAGAAGAACCAAGTTCCAAAATCCCAAGGAACAATCTTGGAATATCCATTGTCAGTTATTAAACTTTGTATGGAGTCAAAATTAGTGGGAAAAACCTCTTTCAATATTGCTATCTGGTCTGTTCTCAAACTGAAATATTTATGTAGGAGGGAAAAATGTTTGTTTTTTTATTCAACAAGAAGGAGACTTTGATCTACTAAGAACTCTAAAGGGCATACAGGCTTTCACTGTCCATGCGAAAGAAAATCCAAGAAGATGGAATAACATAAAGGAGAGCATAGTATCCATTTCATTTTTATGGCCTTGGAAGAAAAAAGTCATCAAGTTAAAGCTGCTTTTGTGTTGCACACTTCCATGTTGACAGCTAAGTTTGAAGAATTTACACTGTGGGAAAGCAGTCATTGTCCACAGCTCTGTACTTCATCTTGCAAATGTGTAGTTCATTTGAGAATTCAGTTATCAGTCTCTCAGCACTAAACGTGAGAACTGATTTTACCAAATTAGCACAAAGGTTACATTTGACAGGGTGCAGAAACCACAACTGCTGCAAGATGGAGGATGCAGACACATTTGAGATAGAACCAAGGGACTGTGTGAATCACAAGCCTCCTGAAATTAAATGCCATTCCAGAATAAAATTGGAAACATAATGTTTACATATTCATGCATAAAATAAATGGGTTTGAGGCATCAGCATAGACTACACAATCATTTGTACTGCCAGAAGTAATAAATACTTGCAAGGTACTTTCTGAAAGGTCTTTGGGACTATTAAAATTAATTTTGGCACAGGACTTACTTTACTTTTCTGAAATCGATTCAAACCTATTCAGTTACTTTGGACAAATCAGGTGGCCTATTTTAGGTGACTTAATTTTTTTTTCTGTTAAAGAAATAAAGTCAGTTGCCTAGAAGTAGACCTTAAAATATCTCAATATTTTTAATGGAATTTCACTATTTTCATAATCCCTGAAATTTACCTCTTTTATAAGAGCATCAATCAGGGTTTAAATTTAGTTTCATTGTTACAGGAAAAATTAGGGATGAGTAACAATTTTAGATGAAAGAACAGAAGAGAGATAGAATCTCTTGATTTTACATAACTGCTTTTTAAAAAATATATTTTTAAAATTAGCCCCTAGTTTAGAGTTAGTAGATGTTAAAACAGCTTTTGATTTCGGAAAATATACTCCTATGTGTTTGACATGATGTGCCCAAATTCACTGTGCTTTTCTTGTGCCTTATAAATTCTTTCAATATTATTTTAACTTCATTTAAACTTCAACTCCAGTTTCACCTCACTAACAGTGTGAAAATGAGGTACAATTGTTCTCTATGTGTTCATGGCAAGGAAGCAAGTTTATGCTGCTGTCATAGAAATGATTTCTTAACATTTAGCATGTAAATACTACTCATTTGTTCTTACACGTGTTAGCCATTCATTAGAGCAGGTGGATGGCTCACCCACCTTTATTTTTCTTTTTGATGAATACTATTTTCAGTATTGTTTGTGTCTTGGACTGATGCTGGGATGCAGTATGATATGGAGGAAAGACTGTGCTCTTTAGAGTAAGACAAAGCTTCACCTTGACTTTAGTTTTAATGGGATTGTGCTACTACCTACCTCTTACAGTTGTGAAAACTGGCATGCCCGTGTTTAAAAAGTACCACTAAGTGAATGATTGGCATATAGTAAGCACTTAATAAATTGAATTTTCTCTGTATCCTTTCTCCCACTTTCATTGGGTGGAGCATGCTTAGGAGGCTTTGTCAGACTCATTCTGTGAGTGATTATAGTTGAGTCAGGGTGAAAGGGCAGTGAGAGTCGGGTTTAATATAGGAAACCACATGGATCCTTGAAAGAGCCAAGGCCCAGTGAACACAAACAGACCTAATTACAGTGCCCAGAGTGTGAGGCCTTCCCACTCATTTCAGGAAGACCTGTTTTCTTTTAGTGGAATTTCCTAAAAGGATCGTGCCTGTGGATAGACCAACCCACTTGCTTTTTTCTGTAATTGAAATGGTATGCAAGTCATCATTCCACTTCCTCTCACTTGTAACACTCATACCGGGATGGCCTGCCCTCACTGGAATCAGCATAGCTTCCTCTGCGGTCATGTACTAGGATATTTCATGTTCTCTAAAGATTCAAGTTTCTCCACAAGACATTTTTATGAAAACAGAACCAAGAAATGTGACCGCAAATAATCTAAGAGAGCACAAATTAATATTACATAGTACATAATCTGAAATCACTTACACAACTCTTTTGATGCTTTATTTTAGTTCTACCATCTTCAAATGCATAAACTGTCATAAAGTATCCAGTTGGAAATTTTTATAAGTAAAATGAATTATCTAGCTTTGCACAATGTCAAACTTCTTAATGATGCCAGTCTGAATTACCTCTCTGGCTTAAGTATGTCAGTATTATTTTGCTGACCTTGGGAGAAAAAGCTCTCCGGATGCCTTATTTTATGGTTATATGAACAGATGAGTATCATAGAAGTTGAGTGATCACTTAGTTAAAACAACAACAGCAACTGTAAATGTCCTCTTGGTTTTCATAGATTATGAAAAAAGCAACAGAAATATTGTCTTTTTTTAACTTTTGGATTACATCACCTATGAATTATACTCTGTACTCATTAAACATCCTGAGGTATCAGTATAAGGAGTCACAAATAAAAATGATAATATTTTTGGTTATTTTCACTGAAATTATCCTGAAACATAGATATATAACAATTTAAAACAGTCTGTTCCTAAACACAACCAAATAGTTTTCTGAGGTTTTTTTCTCATGAATCTATTTCCCAGAAAAATTTTCATACTGATAGATAATGCATACTCTCAAAAATATAATCTTTTTTTAAAAAAACTATACAGCATGAAATTACTCTACTCTCCAAATAATGATAAATTTAATAAACTCACTAAATACAACTTTTCTTTTTGTAAAGTCCAAAAAGCTACCAAAATGTAACTTTATTTGGTCTCTTTTAATGAGGACCTATTTTCTATCTCACATTTTGTCTAAAGAACATAATCACTTTCAACTGATTTTGTTTGAAATTATTCGCATTAATGAAGAAAAATGAATAAAACTTTGGAATAAAAATTAACTCATTAGTGGCAATGCTTGGAAGGTGATTTTGTTTTTTCAGGCTCCTGAGACAACATACCTGGATAGAATTGTTAGGATGTACTATTTTAACTTTATTCGATGATGGGCTAAAAATTACAACTCTCCAGTATGGCATATTAGCCACAAATTTTGAACCACTTATTTCAGAATTTCTCATTGAATGATGAGACTAGAGAAATAACATTTAAGGGTTTTATTACATTTATTTAAGGGAATCCCACATTTTAAATTAAAATTGATGGAAATATAGAAAAGTGAGACAGTATCTTAGAAAATTCTTTAAATCAAAGCCAGCTCCCTATTTCTTCTTGGTTTTCACCATTTTTCTCTCTAGTCTTATCATCAGTTTAATGAATAGAGAGCCTGTCTACACCAATTTCCTCTTCTAGACTCACGACATTCAGAGCTCACTGGGCCTCAATAGGGATTTACTGATGACTGGGTAATCTGGGTTCATGTGTGCAGTGACATCAAGCAAGAGATTTACCCAAAGAAGTGGATGCCATGACAATGTGTGTAACCATGGTGTGACTGGCCTCTCTGACATGGCTCTCAAAAGCTTTCCCTCTGTGAAAACAGAAGCCTGTTTGCAAATTAATTAGTTTCTGGCGGCAGCTTGATTGTTGACCCAGAGTTTGTAGAGTGGAAAAACAATCAGATTAGTGTGCTCGGGGTAAAAGACCAGTGTGCAGTTGCGTGTGGCTTGCTCAACTATTGAAACTATGAATGGACTGAAACAAATTCTTTTCTGAGAAGCCCAGGCAGAGGTTAAGTGTGATGAGCCTAGAGCTCCCCAACAGCAGGGGCTGGGGAATTAAAGGATTTTAGCCAGATAAAGCTGAATGAAGGCAAGCAATGCCATTGAATTTTAATAGCATGGATAGTTTGGGGAGGAAAAAAAAAAAAAAAACACTCCTTACCTCCTAATCACTCTGAGGGGAAAGAATAAGTTTGCAATGTTATAAATGTCCACTTGACACAAATACTTTCACAGTGGTAGATTTCAGAAGCTTTCAGACTGGAAGGTTTTAATTATAATGTCTTAAAAGCTAATATCATAATATCAAAATGGCAAAAAAAAAAAGCAATACAGTAACCTGCCTTTTCAAGTAGATAAAATTTTCATTTATATACCCTATTTTATGAAGTGTAATCTTCACATGCCCACTAAAATTAATCCTGAATCAAGGAGAAATGTTGACTCCTGAGAATATATATCAAGAATCAAATCAGATAATTATGCCAAGAAATGAAGTCTGCAAGCTTAGAACAAAAATAAGTTACGCATGCAGTTTTTGATGATTAAAATTTGTTTCAGTCAATAAATTATTGTTTATACTTTCTTTTGTAAGATTACCTAAAAAAATAAGCCATGTATACTCTTTTTCTTTAGATACCACTGTCAGATGTCTCCTTAATAACAGCTCTGGTGGCTATCACAATACTTCCCCATTCAAAAATCACTTATGTCTTTCAATTTACAAGTGAATTGAATCCAGATTTTGTTGCCTGTCAAGTCCTTTATCATCTAATCCTAAATGACTTCTCCAGTATTAAACATTAACACACTCAAATCAAATAGAGTTGGTTGTCCTCAAATTACTCTTTTTCATTTAAACCCATTTTCCTCATTGATTTTAATCTCAAGAGCACATAGGTGCTTGCTCTTACTTATAATTAGTAATTATAATTTATGAATTAATGTAAGTATAAATGTTTTATTTATTAGAAGTGTAGTTTTTAGGATTTGCTTGATGATTTGCTAAATTATAACTGGTTTTGGATTTAACATAAGCTGACAATATAAAGAACCCGTCAAAAATGTGTCTTTTTTTTTTTGTGTGTGTGTCTTTTAAATATGTTTATAAATTTGTCTAAATTCACATAAATGCAAATAATCTTTTTTTGCGCCTTTAATTGCTAATTTAAAAAAAGAACATCAGGGTTTAAAAAAAAAGAATATCAGGGTTTTGCTTTCAAAGAGCACTATCCCATTTATACATTTATAAAATCCTAACCTGGATATAATGGGAAATAGATGACAGCGGAGGATAGCCTTCCCTTTGGGAGTCACACTGCCTTTTCTGTTTAGCATACAATGGCATTTAAGTTACAGCCAATACAGAATAGTTTTTCAGTTTACACATTGTCTTATGACCCACTTGCAATTTAGTGAACTTTATTATCACTGATCCTGAAAGTTAAATAATGCCAAGGCTGATATCAAACTAATGAGTGCCACTTAATAGCTTATGGAGTCAGTGTTTATCAAATATGTTTTCTAAACACATTTAAGAATAAATGAATAAATTGTACCAAGGTTTTGCAGGATGAAAGCTGTCATATAAGTCACATGAAAATAAATGAATTCTGAAGATAGGAAACAATAACACATAGATTATCATTAAGCATGACTCATTTTGGGGTAAATTAAAGGAAAATAAACCTAGTTATACTGGCAGTTCACATTATAGAATTTGTACTTACAGGGCTAGGCTGAACCAACAAGGTATAGGAAACCTTTCATCAATTACTCTCAGGTGTTTACAGTAATCATATTAAATATTTTGATAGCAGAGAAATTATTGAAGTAGTGGAATAATGCTGTTTGCCATAAGAAAGCTAAAGACTGCCCCTCCTGTTATGTCATTGCTGTTGATTTCCTTTAAATAAAAGGAGAAAAATCACATTTTCTCATAGTTATGAAGGTAATGTAACTCTGGTCAGCCAATCAGTGCCCAAATTAAGAAAATTATAGTGAAATTGCCTTTGAAAGACCTTGAGATAATTGTGTGTTAATGAATCTTAAAATGTGAACTAATTTTCTGTTTTGTCCAAGCTGAAACTATTTTTATTTCCTTCTTTCCTCATTAAACATTTTTTTAAAAAAACTAATCTGTCCACTGCATAGAGTCTACAAAGAAAGCTAAAAGGGAAGGAGAAGTAAAGGGAGAAAAGAGTAATTCCTAATGGTAAATAATAACTTCCTGATTAGATTTTGTCTTCATCCTTTAACCAAAGTAAACATCTATCATGCTAATAAAATTTATAATGCACAAGCCAAAATAAAAATCCCCCTAAAACTACACCAGAAAGTCTCCTATCTAACCAAAGTCTGTCCCTAAATTTTGTAGATTTAGTTTCCCTAAATCTAGTCCCTTTTCATCTCAGTCAGCAGTATCTCTATAGCTCGGTACATAACTTAAGTTTATCACTCACCCCAGTCTCTCCTTTTCCCCCTGGCAGGTCTATTCTAAGTCCTCCTAGATTACTGATAATAGCACAGTCAACACTACCAACATATTACTCTGGGCAACTTCCATTTTCTACCTACAGTAAGCTCTAGGTACCAAGAGCTACTATAAGAAACAGAGCTGAGTAAGAGCGATCCCTGCCCTCCAAGACAATACAGAGCTTTTTATAAATGAAAAACCGTAGAAGTCTTGGCTTATCTACGAGATCATTTGCATATATTCCCAACGTGCCTTAATATCTTAAAACCATTGTTTGAAGAGAGGAGGTACTATCCATTTTTTCTTTTCAGGAAACATGAAGTTTTTGTTTTTGTTTTTGTTTTTATTCAGTTGATTTTCAGACTTTGTTTTTTTTTTTTTTTCCAGGATCTTTACTTTTATGGTTTTTTTTTTAGGGTTCTTTTCCTATCTTTTTTTTTTTAATTAATTTTTATTGGTGTTCAATTTACCAACATACAGAAAAACACCCAGTGCTCATCCCGTCAAGTGTCCACCTCAGTGCCCGTCACCCATTCCCCTCCAACACCCGCCCTCCTCCCCTTCCACCACCCCTAGTTCGTTTCCCCGAGTTAGGAGTCTTTATGTTCTGTCTCCCTTCCTGATATTTCCCAACATTTCTTCTCCCTTCCTTTATATTCCCTTTCACTATTATTCATATTCCCCAAATGAATGAGAACATACACTGTTTGTCCTTCTCCGATTGACTTATTTCACTCAGCATAATACCCTCCAGTTCCATCCACGTTGAAGCAAATGGTGGGTATTTGTCATTTCTAATTGCTGAGTAATATTCCATTGTATACATAAACCACATCTTCTTTATCCATTCATCTTTCGATGGACACCGAGGCTCCTTCCACAGTTTGGCTATTGTGGCCATTGCTGATAGAAACATCGGGGTGCAGGTGTCCCGACGTTTCATTGCATCTGAATCTTTGGGGTAAATCCCCAACAGTGCAATTGCTGGGTCGTAGGGCAGGTCTATTTTTAACTCTTTGAGGAACCTCCACACAGTTTTCCAGAGTGGCTGCACCAGTTCACATTCCCACCAACAGTGTAAGAGGGTTCCCTTTTCTCCGCATCCTCTCCAACATTTGTTGTTTCCTGCCTTGTTAATTTTCCCCATTCTCACTGGTGTGAGGTGGTATCTCATTGTGGTTTTGATTTGTATTTCCCTGATGGCAAGTGATGCAGAGCATTTTCTCATGTGCTTGTTGGCCATGTTTATGTCTTCCTCTGTGAGATTTCTCTTCATGTCTTTTGCCCATTTCATGATTGGATTGTTTGCTTCTTTGGTGTTGAGTTTAATAAGTTCTTTATAGATTTTGGAAACTAGCCCTTTTTATGACATGTCATTTGCAAATATCTTCTCCCATTCTGTAGGTTGTCTTTTAGTTTTGTTGACTGTATCCTTTGCTGTGCAAAAGCTTCTTATCTTGATGAAGTCCCAATAGTTCATTTTTGCTTTTGTTTCTTTTGCCTTTGTGGATGTATCTTGCAAGAAATTACTGTGGCCAAGTTCAAAAAGGGTGTTGCCTGTGTTCTCCTCTAGGATTTTGATGGAATCTTGTCTCACATTTAGATCTCTCATCCATTTTAAGATTTTCAGACTTTGATTCAGTATCAGGGCCACCAACTGTCTGAGGCTCTCACTATGAAATGATAAGATGTAACAACTTAAGTCTTTTATTCGTATGTATACAGTCTTCTGTTAGAGACTATGTGTATAAGTGCGTTCAAAGAAATATTAAGGAATTGCCGCTTAAGTTTTAAGGAAAAAGAATGCAAATCTATTGGAATCAGAAAAACTGTAGATAATATGACATAGATTTTTATAACATGTTATTTTAATGTCAGATATTCCTAATTATAAAAACATAGAGATCGTTAACAGACACATGAAAAGATGTTCAACATCACTGATCATCAAGGAATTGAAAATCAAAACTATAATGAGATACCACCTCACACCTGTCAGATTGGCTAAAATCAACAACACAAGGAACAACATGTGTTGGAGAGGATGTGGAGAAAGGGGAAGCCTCTTGAACTGTTAGTGGGAATGCAAACTGGTGCAGCCACTCTGGAAAACTGTGTGGAGGTTCCTCCAAAGGTGAAAACTAGAACTACTCTACCATCCAGCAACTGCACTACTAGGTATTTACCCAAATAATATAAAAATACTAATTGAAAGAGATGCATGAACCCCAACATTTACAGCGGCATTATCAACCACAGCCAAATTATGCAAACAGCCCATGTCCATCAACTGATGAATGGATAAGGAAGATGGAGATATAGATAGATGATAGATAGATAGAAAGATAGACAGATAGTGGAATATAACAGCTATAAAAAATGAAATCTTGCCATTTATGATGACACAAACAGAGCTACAGAGTTTTATGCTAAACGAAATATGTCAGTCGGAGAAAGACACATACCATAGGATTTCACATACGTGGAATTTGAGAAACTAAATAAATGAGCAAAGGAAAAAAAAGGGGGGGAGGCAAATCAAGAAACAGATTCTTAATTATAGAGAACAAACTAGTAGTTACCAGAGGGGAGGTGGGGAGGTGGAAGGATGGATGAAATAGGTGATGGAGGCTAAGAAGTGCATTTGCTGTGATGAGCACCAGGTGTTATATAGAAAGTGTTGACTTACTATATTGTACTCCTGCAACTATTATTGCACTGTATGTTAGCCAGCTGGAATTTAAATAAAAACTTTTAAAACATGAAAAAAAAATGAGAGGTTTGCAAATTCCAAAAAAGAAAAAGAGATTTAGCACAATAGTCACTCATTCATTCATTCATGCAAACAAATAGATAATAAACACTTCATATATTCAGTGTCCTGGACTGGTAAGGATACTAGCATTAATACCAGTTGCTCACGTTTATTATGTGTTTACTATGTGCCATGTAAAAAAAAAAAAAAAAGGAAATTTTCAAGAAGGGTAAATCATCCCAAAATAATGAGATAAAAAAAGAGATTGGTGGTTAGAGAGAAATAGGGATTGGGCAGAAACCAGAAACATTATTTTTTTTTTTTATATTCAGGGATTTAGTAGAAATCCTAGTAAATAAGGCCTTTTCAGCTGATCCCTAAGCTTTAAAAGACATAAATGTGGGACACCTGAGTGGCTCAGTGGTTGAGCATCTGCCTTTGGCTCAGGGCGTGATCCCGGGGTCCTGGGATCGAGTCCCACATTGGGTTCCCACAGGGAGCCTGCCTCTCCCTCTGCCTGTGTCTCTCCCTCTCTCTGTGTGTTTTTCATGAATAAATAAATAAAATCTTTAAAAAATGTTTAAAGACATACATAAAAAATAATGAATTAATCATTAATAATAATCTTGTTTCTCGAAACAGATACTTTTCTGAGAGTAAAAGTGTTTCATTTTACTGTAGGATTTTAATTTCTAGTTTGATTATTTAAACCAAACCAATAAGAATTTAAGAAAGTCATGTTCTGAATGGTTTTAAGTAGCATTGTCTTAATTGCTTTAATATAGTATTTGCTATAGAATTTTTACATATCAGTGATTATAATGCCTTCCCTTTACATCATTTAACAAAAAGTATAGTACTTTTCCAAATTTTTTGGGTTTTATCATACAAATCTGTAAATTTCATTGCTGTCATGCTTTTTATCTGCCTATTTACAGATACTCTATGAGCATTGTCTTCTTCCATAACATCTGGAGAGATATTGTTTAAAAAGATTGGACAATCTACTTTTTTGTAGTATTTTCAACTAATTAATATATGAATAACATTTCTTGTTATATGGTCTAAGAAATATATCCTAATAATATGTAATTATATAGAATCCAGAGTATAATATAATATTCTATGTATATTTTATAATATTCTATGTATAATTTTCTATGTATATCCAGAGTATAATATAATAGTTCTATGTATATTTTAATAGTTATTTCATGTAGAAATAGTAGGCCCACTAGAAAGTAGAACTAACTTAAATTTAATCCAGATTAAAGACATAAGAAACCATTTCTTACTGTTACTAAAATAAAATGACCAACCCTATATTTATTAAAAAATAGGTTGAGAGTATCAAATTGATTTAGAAAATACCTTTATTAGTCTTAATTAGGTATCTATAGAAACAATTTTATATTGGCACTCAAAATAATAATCATTCTTAAAGCAATAATAGCTGGAAAGAGTAGCAAAGAAAAAAAAGGTAAGAAGAGTGTTAATGGAGTACCTACCTGCACTGGACAAAAAGCAAAAATTAACTTAAGAAGCAGAAGCAGTTTTAAATTGGATCCACCACACTGTAAATGATGTGGCATTGTTATTAGACTGAATATTTGAACGTTTTAATAATAATTAAAGCAATGATTTGAAAAAGTGATGTCCTTACCTAAGTAATTGACATAATCATGAACACCCAAAATCATATACTTGTATAGCATTTTATGCTTTTCACAGTGCTTCCTGTAAGATCACTTGATCCTCCCAGAAACACTGTAAAATAGAAAATTGTAAGTAATGAAATTTATGCTACTTATGAGAGGATAGTAGTAGCCTGTCATTGAGTAAAACCTGAGATTAAACTCATGTCTTCCGAACCTCAGTTTTGTTCTCTAACATGTTCATTATGGTATTTACCATTTTTAAACTTTGTGTATTTCTGTTCTTTGCTAAAGATTTTACACACAGGAAATGTTCATCAGTCTAGAGCCAGGGAAAATATGGGTGCATCGTTTTTAAAAAGCAAGATTTGCCATGGTTAAAGGATCTTATCCTATAATG
This sequence comes from Vulpes lagopus, assembly GCF_018345385.1. NCBI lineage: Eukaryota > Metazoa > Chordata > Mammalia > Carnivora > Canidae > Vulpes > Vulpes lagopus. The sequence goes on along the minus strand of NC_054834.1, from coordinate 23,471,461 downwards.
GTTCATAGAATGAATTGTGTTATTTGTGCATAGTTTTAATCACTGAAAACTTAGTTGATATACACCTGCTGCTGAGAGTTTGGCCATTGGATGAACAGCATGTGCATCTCCGGGAGCTTGTTAGAAAAGCAGAATCTCAGAACCTCCCCAGATCTAAACCCTAATCTGCACTCCATCAAGATCCTACACTAAAATTTGAGAAGAACTAGACTAAAACATTTTGCAAAGTAGAGTACATCTTTAATTATTAAAGAGAGCTAGGGACGTAATGGTTATGTTCCAGTCTACCTGGGTGGACAGTCTTACACTGAAGCTTAAATTGACAGCACACAAGAATGTGTGTGTGTGTGTGTGTGTGTACACGTATGTGTATTCATTGGTTAGATTAAATTACTGCTCCTGATTTGCTGTCATCTAAACTCTCCAATTCCTCTCATCAGCCTTCTTAAATTAGTGGCTTTTGCTTCCATTTAAAGTGGGGAGATATAAGTACCAGCAATTTCAGGTTGGCTGAAATTTCAAGCACCAATCACTGATAAGACCTATAGAGGTAAGGCTGGTAGGACCTGCCTTACCTGCTTGAATCCATTCTGCTGAGACAGTGTCAGTTAATACACCCACTAGCATGTTTGTGATAGCCCATGAAATCCGCCACAACTACATGTCCTGCTAAATGTTAGGGATGAAAAAAATTGTGGTAGACATAGTGACTTCTGGGGTTCAGAGAAGCCCCAAAAAGTTTTTAAAAATGGGTTTCAGAATTATAAATTAACTTTAACTACAGCTAGACTACTCCTAATAATATTTTATTTTAAATAATAAAGCAGATGGGAAAAAAGCAATTTAGGATTTAAAATATCTGATAACTTATTTTCCTCTAAACATCTTTTCAAACCATCCAGTAAATAAAAACAAGGTAGATTTTTTAGTGCAAAGAAACAGAATAAAACCCAAATACAGGGACTCCTGGGTGGCTCAGTGATTGAGCATCTGCCTTTGGCTCAGGTTGTGATCCGGGGGTCCTGGGCTTGAGTCCCACATTGGGCTCCCCATAGGCAGGCTGCTTCTCTTTCTTCCTATATTTTTGCCTCTCTGTGTGTCTCATGAGTAGATAGATAAAATCTTTTAAAAAAATCTAAATACAAAACCAAAAACTATACATTAATGTTACAACTTTAAATTTTGTATCACAATCTAAACTTTTAAATTATAGGAGTATGATAAGATTTTATATATATATATATATATGATTTTATCATAAAATACAATTTTATATATATATAATAGAACCCTTATGATTAAAAAAAACAATTCTCCAAATTTCATGTAAATATAATGAACAACTTTTTTCACATTTAGTTCACATAGATGCAATCCTAAAAACAAAGCTAAAAAAAAAAAAAAAAAACAAAGCTAAAACTAAAAATAAGGGAAATTGTTTTGTTAAAATAACAATAGTTGTTTGTTTTCAATATAGTGTGATTAGGAAAGTACAAAGAAATACTAACTGATGTAAAATTTGAATTGTTATTTTTAAAGGATAAGATCTTGCAAATTAAACAGGGTATATAGCAAGAATTGTTTTCTGAAAATTCTAATTACTTTGAAATTATGCTATAAATTATCTTCTTTTCTGCCTTGAATGTCCCTTCCTATATAATTAGACATTTTCAAGAATCAAAACTATGATTGTCTCTTAAGAACAAAACCCATAGAAACTGCTAATTATATCACATTTGAATATGTTTTTTCTTCTTTGAAGAGATCTTGAATTTCCAGCATTTGTGAGAACACTGTCTGACCAGAGGATGATAGAAATGCTGAAGGTCTGCTAGTGTTGCAATTAGGATAATTAGTTTTTATCTATAATAGCATTCATGTTATTAAAAAGTTGCTAAGGTCTGTGTCAAATAAAAACTGACCTAAATCTTCTCTGGTCCCCAAATCATTATTTTATTTTAAGAATCAGGCCACATTCTTAAAGAATTTTTCTTTTTCCTAAACCCCAAGGGCCTAATCAGAGGCAGCTCAAAGGACTGTTAATGTAGTTCTTGAATGAGGGCTTGAATTATTACCATGTCCCAGGAAATGGGCAGATATCAAAAAGGACATTTTCCATTTCACTTATAAAACTGACTTTTTATTTCAAAGAATAAATTTTTTTTGTGTGAAATCACATATTGAGAATTTTTTGACAAAGTAAATTTTATAGTTATATGAAAATTGGCGCTTTTTTTTCCTAAATTAAACTGGTACTGGAATTCACAAATTCCAGTTTTGCCATCTGTAGATCCTCAAGTACTTTTCAGGGACAAAAGATAAGCAGAAATTGAATATATACACCTGTATTTTAAGATAAGTTAATAGAAAAAAATTAAATTAGTATTACATATTTGTTTTTTTTTTTTTTTTGTATTGCTTGGTGGTTTTGTTTGTTTTGAACCAAAATTTCAATCTGTCAGTTTAACTTTGAATCATGTATAAAATATGTGGGTGAAAAAATTATTTGGAACCTTTAAGAAATGCCTCAGAACATGGACAAGGAAAGATAAAAAGGTTTTCAAGGCATTCAAGTCATATGGTGCCTATGGTATTGCTAATAACAATATTGGGTAAAAAGGTAAACTAGAAACATATACATTTATGAGTATCCAAATATTCCAAATAAATGTATGAAATCAATTCTAGTATTACAAGGATGATTTAATACTAGGAAATCTCTTAATTCATTGTCTTTATATTTTAAAAATAACATATGCTTTATCTTGTTTAATGTTGAAAAATAAGGTAAATCAAATGACTTTGTCTGATTAATTAAAATGTTAGCTAGGAGTAAAAGAAAATGTTCTTAATATAGTAAGAAAGAGTTGGACCCCAATTAAACTTCTTAATGCACAGAAACACTACTAATCTAAGTAATAATGTTGTTAGAATTATTTTTTAATAATAGACTTTACTTTTTAGAGCAATTTTAGTTAGGTTTGCAGCAAAATTGTATAAGTACTACGCACTAACCGATTGCGCCCCTAGAGTACCTGTTTGCAGCAAAATTGAGTGGGAGGTACAGAGATTCTTGTGTACCTCTACTCACCCACACACACATAACTTCCCTCAGATCTGCATCCCCCTACCAGAGTGGTACATCTGTTACAGTTGGTAAACCTACGTTGAGACATCATTATCACCCAAAGTACATAGTTAACATGAGGGTTCACTCTTGGTGTTTTACAGTCTGTGGATTTGGGAAAATGTACATAATGACATGCATCCACCATGATAGTGTGATGCAGAGAAGTTCCACTAACTTAAAAATCCTCTTTGCCCAACCAGTTTGTTCTCCCTACACCCTAACTCCTTGCAGTGACTCATCTTACTGTCCCCATGGCTTTCTTCTTTCCAAAATGTCAAGTAGTTGGAATCATACAGTATGTAGCATTTTCAGATTTGCTTCTTTTGCTTACTAATATTCATTTAAGTTTTCTCCATGGTTTTTAATGGCTTTATAGCTTATTCCTTTGTAATTGAAAAATACTACATTGTTTGGATGCAACACAGTTTATCTACTCACCTACTGAGGCATATCTTGGTGGCTACCAAGTTTTGGCAATTTTGAATAAAAGTGCTAAACATCTATGTGAAGGCTTTTGTGTGGATATAACTTTTCAGGGAGTGTGATTGCTAGGCCATATGGTAACAGTGTGTTTAGTTTCATAAAAACAGCAACAAAAACAACAAAACACCCCCCCCCCCCAGTATCTTCCAAAGTGGCTGTACCATGTGGACTTCCCACCAGAATCAAATGAGAGAGTTCCTGTTGCTCCACATCCTCACCAGTATGTGATACTGTCAGCATTGTGGATTTTGGCCAATCCAATAGGTGTTTACCAGTATCTTGATGTTTTAATTTATAGTTTCCTAATGACATAATGTGGAGCATCTTTTTCTGTGCTTATTTGCTATTTGTCGATCTCTTTTGGTTGGTAAGATGTCTGTTAAGGTCTTTGGACCATTTTTTAATTGAGTTGTTGATTTGCTTAGTATTGATTTTTAAGAGTTCTTTATATTGTTTTGAATAACAGCCCTTTATCAGAGGTGTCTTTTGCAAATATTTTCTCATAGTCTGAGGTTTGTGTTCTCATTCTGTCTATAATTGTTTTTCAAAAGATGTATTTATTTCTACAAAATGCATCTTTTTAAAGGTTTTTTTATTCATTAGAGAGAGCTTGTGTGTGCAGGGGGGAGGGGCAGAGAGAGGGAAAGAAGCAGACTCCTTGCTTAGTGTGGTATCCCTCCCCACCAATGCCTGGGGCTGATCTCATGACCCTGAGATCATGACCTGAGCCGAAATCAATAGTCTGATGCTTAACTGACTGGGCCCCAAAGTGCATCTTAAATGTATATAGTTTTTATTTTAAATGTTACCAATGAGTGAGATATGATGGTGGATTAAAGAAAGAGTTGAAAGAAGAGGGACGCCTGGGTGGCTCAGTGGTTGAGCGTCTGCCTTTGGCTCAGGTTGTGATCCTGAGGTCCTGGGACCGAGTCCTGCATCGGGCTCTCTGGGGGGACCCTGCTTCTCCCTCTGCCTGTGTCTCTGCCTCTCTGTGTGTGTCTCTCATGAATAAATAAATAAAATTTTTAAAAAAGAGTTGAAAGAAGATACTGTTACATTTTTCTTCTTTCTCAGAGAGATTTAAATCATCCCTCTATGATATCTCTTTGGTGTGGTCATTGTTTTTTTTTGTTTTGTTTTGTTTTGTTTATTTCTTGCTTAAGCACTGAAACTTTGAAAAAATAAATCACCCACACATAAATGGACTTGTTTCATCTCATTTAATAAAACAGAGTAAGCACACTGTCTAAAAAATTTGATGAACTTTCTGGCAAAGAGAAGAAAAACATACTTTAATTTAGAATGAGGTGAGTCAAGAATACCACTTCTTGAACTGCTACCAATTTTCTCTTTAAGAGAAAGTTTTAGTGTGAAATCGTTATTCAGTAAGATCATATTACTTGTTATGGAGCAATGACTTCTCTAAATAGAAAGTCCTTTTTCCTTTGGACGTAGAAAATGAAAGTTTGCTGCCTTGATTTTCTTCATCTAAATTTGAAATTTATTTTTAACTTGTATGCAAAATATTCTTATTATTTTATGATCATGGACTTCATTGATAACATGATTTTGTCTTTAGAGAGCAGAGTTTATATAATGTATGTTCTATTTAATTTCCTTTCACGTTGAAATCTGCTATAATGAAAAAATACTAAAGGAAAATTGTCTTTTTTCCAAACCTTTTTGATTTTATAGAAATTTATTGGCAATAATATGGGAGAAATCTATATTTTAAGTCCTTGCTCTCTATAAATGTAATGAAATTAATTTCCAAGTTATTACCTGCACATACATGTATATTGTGTATGTGTGTAGCCGTTATGAAGTAATAAAAAATACTGGAGATTATTTCCTCTGGGAAATTCCATCTGATCTTCTTAAATAACAAATGATCTAATCTAATCATACAGTAGTTTATAATTAACATAATTAAAAAACATAATAAATGTAAATGTTAAAAGGACAGTTTATGATGGTAGATGAGTGCCTTCATGGTATGAATTTATTTATTTAGGATCTAATACAAGGAAGCATCTATAAATGTTGCAGCTTCCTGCAGTCAAGAGGGACTAAATAGTCCAAAATTATGGAAATGCCTAAAAACATTATAGTTGAGGTGACTAGATTAAATATTAAAGACACCAATATATTTCTAACGCATATTTCACATGATAAAACACAGACCTCTAAACCACTGTATATAGGGTAGTAAATAACAAGACATCATATGCAACTCCCAAAATCTGCAGTAGAAAAGGTCACTATAATATATAGTGAATAAGGTGCATGATTATATCATTTCCACAATGAAATATTTAACAATTGCTTCTTTTATAATCAACCAATATAAAGACCACATACTTACAAGATAAGAGGGTGGAAACATAGACCATATTTTGATAGATAATTAAGTTATTAAATAAGAAGAAGAAAATAAGAGCATCTGGGTGGCTCAGTTAGTTGAGCATCTGACTCTTAGTTTTGGTTCAGGTCATGATCTCAGGGTCATGAGATCAGCCCTGAATCTGACTGTGCTTAGCAAGGAGGTTGCTTGAGATTCTCTGTCTCTCCCTTTGCCCCTCCCCCTGCTAGTGTGTGCACTCACGGGTGCTCTCTCTCTCTAAGATAAACAAATCTTTAGAAATAAATAAGAAGAAAATAGTCTATGAACTCCTGATATAGCCATCTAGTAAAATTATATTAACATTTCAATCACTCCCTAAAAACTACTTTGTCCTAAGCATTATGTTCCTATTATTTGAGAAGTTCAGCAAAACAGAGAATTAATTGTAAGACATACATGATAGATAAATCAATCAGCAAAGTAAAAAAACATAAAATGTATCTTCTTGAAAACACATCCATATGCACGGACACACACACACACACACACAAAAAGTATTTATCATGAATTTACTTTCCAAACATAATTCTACAATATGTAGACAGTCATATTATGAAGATGCTCCTATTTGAATAGATGATGTTAAAGACCATAATATTTAAGTAAAAAGAACATATATGCTGTCCACATACAGAAAGCTAATAATACATTGAAGATTTTACTATACCAAAATTGCACCGATGTAAATCTAAGTTTTGTGTGGCTATGAATATAGCTCTTTAAGTCCGGGCATTGAGAGTAAAACTTCATTTAGGATTTTTTTTTTTCATTTAGGATTTTTTAAACCATATGTCTTTATCTAAGTCATGATAGAGAATAATGTCAATGCTGCTCTTTTTAGTTTCGGACTCATTTTGATCTTCTCTTTGATTATAGCTATCCAATGTGAAAAGAAGCAGCTCTTGATTTGCTTTGTTTCTGCCTTGCAGCTTCCACTCCTATTTTTTTTAAAAAAGATACTTGTTCTTTGTTGACTTCAATGATACACTCTCTTTGCTCCTGCTGAACATCACGTGGCTTAACACTGAAGCAAAGGTAACCAACTACAGGATAACAAAAAGGACAGTCAGGTTTCACAACAGCATGTTGTTCTTTCTGCATGTGTCTTAATGCCATTAAGTCATTTGGTCTCTATAACATCTCTGTGTTCTTACCTTAGGATGAGAACTTGAGACACAGTTATGTCAAATAATTTGCTCACAGTCACACAGTAAGTAGCACAGCTAAGCTGAATGCTGTGACAGCCCTTAACTGCTGTACAGTTTCCTGCCATCAACCATGTGAAGGCGGTTTACAAACTGTAAGACAGTTATATAAATAGAATAGTGTTCAGTTGAGATCAAGTTAACAAGTATCTTAAAGTGTAAGACACTATCCTATAAGGGGATTTGAAGATGAATGACAAAATCCTGTCTAAAAAGAACTTACTGAAGAAACATGGTGTATCATTATGAGGGATAATCTAGAGCAGGTGGGGAAAGTGTAACTACTGTATTTGAAATTTAAACAAGATATTCTGGAAACCCAGAAGACAAATGTCTGCCTGAAGAACTTGAAGAAAGTATTTTTGGAAGGTATTTGAAAAAGGTCTTGAAAAATTCTCCATGATTTCTCATAGAGAATTCACATCAGTGAAATCATTTAAGAATGAAAGTTCTGGAAATCCAGAGTAGTGAGATAGGAAGGTACGGGGGAAAATGCAATGGGGGCTGATCCTAGAATTAAATACAGGGGATAGGTAGCAAAGACCTTAGTGTCTTTTCTTCCTCAAGAGAAAGAAAATGAGTGCGAGAGCAGGGGAAAGGAGACAGAGAGAGAATCCCAAGCAGGCCACATGCCCAGGGCCGAGCCAGCTCAGGGCTCAGTGTCACAACCCTGAGATCATGACCTGAGCCGAAATCAAGAGTAAGACACTTCACCAACTGAGCCACACAGGCGCCCCTACTTAAAGACCTTCTAAGGAATTCTGAGTTGAATTGTTTAGCTAATGGAAAACCATAAAATTGAGCGTATGCAGTGTTCATTGGCAAGAACGATTTGAAGCAGGAGGCTCTTTTAAGAAGACAGAGCAATACTTTAGGAGAGATATGAGAGAGCTTGAATTAGGACAAATGTAAGGGGGAAAATGCAGTAAAAAATGTATTACGGATAGAATTGATCAGAAAAGCCAACCTAGTAGATACAGGAGATGAAACTGAAAAGATGAAAATGGAAAAACATTCAATAAGAGAAATTGTAAGATAATTAACTTGGTTTGACATACAGAGGTGGAGGCACATGCTCCATAGCGATGTCTATGATCACTTCATGGGTTTCTTCTTCTAGGTCCAGGAACCCAAAATCTTTCCACTTCCTCTTCACCAATTTGGTTTCTGTTAAGAAATCTTGTGATGTTTGTTTGGTTATGACCATTTAGTTTAAATAGCCTGAGTTTGCAGTGGTGAACAGTTGCAAGCTTTTCCACTAATTCTTTGTTGATGTTAAATGCTGATCTCTTTATTAAAATATTAAACAATAACCAAATAGTGTATAAGTATATGCAGCTTAGAGACAAAGGCAAAACACACAGGTGTCAATACTTGCGGCAACATGATGTAGTAGGAAGAACTCCGCTCTTGTTTAGACCCTGGCTTTCCCACTTACTAGTATGCATGTTGGGCATTTGCTGGATCTTAATGTCAGGGCTCCTTTCTGGGATGGTTGTAGATCACAATAATGTATGAAAAGCATAAGGAAGGGCACAGTAAATGCTACTAATATATTCCCTTACCATTTGTGCTCATCTTCCATTCTAATCAGCCCTTCTCTCCATCCTCGTGTGACTCATCTTGAACCATTCTTTGGGTTAAACTACCCCAAGGGCTATTCATAGTTTCCCAGCCAGCTAAGCATCAAAAGTTTTTCCAGGCCTATTCTCTGGCAGCTAGAAGTTTTTCTATTCCACAGCCAAAAATGATATATCCATTCTGCTTAGGTTGTTAGGGAAGAATGTGAGATGACCTTAGGCTGCATTCCCTGCATTCCCAATGCTCTGGAAGTTCCCATTCACAGTCTTTTCATTCTTTGGGGCTTTTTTCCCCCTTCTGTTGCAGCAAAGCTGAAAGGGGAAGAAACTATAACTGTCACCCGGGGTGTGTTGGCTGTCATCTGGTGATGAGTTTTCCCTATCACCCATTGCCTCTGCTAGGTAGCTTGTAAGTAGTTTGAAGCCTGAGGCTGTGACATTGGAAATATATTTTTTTAATTGTAAAAATGCAGTTTTAAAATTTATATGAATTACAATTTGCCTTTGTTCTTCTCAGGGCACTTTAACAGGTTTATAGCTTTATCAGCTGGCTTCTGATTCAACTTGCTTTCATTAGCAATCTAAGTCTCTATTACCATTAACTTTTATTTTTATTATTTTTAAAGATTTTATTTATTTACTTATTCATGAGACACACACAGAGAGGCAGAGACACAGGCAGAGGGAGAAGCAGGCAGGTAGGTAGGTAGGTAGAAAGAAATAGAAGACAGATCAATAGATAGGCAAACATACAGGTGTAGGTGTAGATGTATATGTATTCTCTAATATAATTCTCCCAGCACCCCTCAGAGATAGGTGCTTTTTGACATAAAAGGAAACTGAGGCTAGTTGACATGAATTAATTTTTGAGATTACAAATCCAGTGAATGTGAGAAGCCAGATTTCTACCCAGTTTTCTTTGAGTCCTATCACAGAATATTTTTTAAAGATCTTATTTATTTATTTATTTATTTATTTATTTATTTACTAGAGGATGTGTGCACATGGGCGGTGGAGGGAGGGGCAGAGAGAGACTCTGCGGCGTCCCCGTGTTGAGGGCAGAGCACCACGAAGGGCTTGAGCTCATGACCTGGAGATCACAACCTGAGTGGAATTTAGGGATCCCATGCGTAACTGACTGAACCACCTGGACACCCCCAGAGTCTGTTTCTTTTATTTTGGTAACTGAAGGTACGTATTTAGCAAGGATTTTCTTTTATGAGAGGTCAGAAAATCAGTGGGGCTACCTTTCAAGTATGAAGAAGAGTATATGTATATTTTGTGAACTATATAGATTTTTAAGCCTCCTTTTCACAGTTGATTCAGAGAAAGGGGGGTGGGTAATTGAGGTTGTTTTCCTGCAGTGGGTTTATGCTACTGTTCTGCTCAGGAACTTTCTCTCATGCTTTGTGAGAGGCCCTTTCATGGTGTGAAACTAACTAGTCCTTGGGGCACCTGCGCAACCGAGTTTGTAGTCATTTATTCCATCCTCCATACAAATGAACTATGTATAATTTATGTCATAAAAAAACAGTATATGTTCTAACTTTTAAGTTTGTAGTCACCCCAAAATCTTAATTAATCATCCTATTAATTTAATTCACTTTCAAACAACATATTTTGTACGATTTTAGTTGTGTGTTCTTATTCTTTGGGATATTTGGTGAAAAGGTTAGGTAGGTCCAGCCAAAGGCTAGTCAAAATGTTTCTGTACTGGAGATTTAGATTGATCCTAATGCTGAGAGCGGCAAATGTGTTCATTATTTAAATAAGCCCAAGCTGCCAAATGAATCATAAAGGCAGCCGGGTGTCCTGTGCCAAGGTGTCATTTTCATTAAGTGTGAGATTGCACCTGAAGGACAGTTTAATTTGCAGCTGCTAAAAATATTTCGACAGAGTGATACTGTTACAAGTGGCAGGTGGTGCCCAAACGTGAATTTTGCAAGAAATGCCATCTGTGGGATGAGGTGTGGAAGACTGTCAAGGGGGTGGTAAAGGAGATAAAGGGGGGAAGAAAAGAGAGGTATATTTACTCAGCGTCTATTGCTAAGATCATGACTAAAGATCCCATGCTTCACATGATAGTATTGGCTCAAGATCATTACATAGATTATTTGTTCAGCTTCTATTATGTGCTCCGGGCGTTGCAAAAGTACCACAGTACCTGTAAAGACACTGTTTCTTCCCCAAAGGCGTGTCATTTAAACTATCCAGATGAGAGAGAATCCTTTCCAGCTCTATTTACCTTTCATAGTGTTTACATTGCAGTTTGATGCTGGCAAGAGTAATGCACTTTGATCTGCTTAAAATGGATTTTGCCACTTTCTTTTGATGTTCAGCTTTTAGTTCACATCCACATCGATTTCCGGCTTCATATTGTAAGAAAAATTTTCAATTGTACAAGCTCAAAGATTTTGTTAAATCATCATCTCTTGGGATTTTCTGAACTTTGCAGAATAGAGAACATTGAAATGTGGAAAGGCATCTAGGGATATTATCATTGTTCACGTTATTTAAAGATCTGTATATGTGTGTCTATTAGTTTTGTGGACTTGGCCACATTGAAATCAGGCACTTGTACCTGGAGTCTGGAACGAGACATTCTCTGCCCTAATGGCCTACAGAATACAGATTTAAAAAGCAAAAGTAACTAGTGAGTTTGAGTTCTTCATTTCTGCCTGCCATTTGACGGTAGTAACTGAAAGTAGAATAGCTTCCTTTGTGAATACGATGAACTTTCTTTGGTTCTCAAGGAGAGCTAATAAAGTAGGTCAGTATGAATGAATTTGGGTAAAAGTTTTCCATGGGGAGTTTTTGATGACAAGGCAAGTTATTGAATTGCTTGTAGTTTTTCAGGACAATGGTAATCTCTGACCTCCAACATATGCATTTTTTAGCTTCATAAAATGGAGAGACATATTTTCTGTGATTTTAATCCTATTGATAGAATCTAATTTTGAAATATTGCAGAGTATTAATTTTACTATGTTAATTAAGACAAAAGGATGGGATCAAAAACAGAAAAGTTTCTTCCATGTTAAAAGAACATTCATGAAAATTCAGGAGAACAGGGTCACTTGGGGGGCTCAGTGGTTGAGTGTCTGCCTTTGGCCCAGGGCGTGATCCTGGAGACCTGGGATCAAGTCCCACATTGGGCTCCCTGCATGGAGCCTGCTTCTCCCTCAGCCTGTCTGCCTCTCTCTCTGCATCTCTCATGAATAAATAAATACAATCGTAAAAAAAGAAAAAGAAAGAAATTTCAGGAGAACATTTTGAAAACCTGCTGTTGTGTAATAACTCTTAGAAATAGTTGCAATTTAAAGAAACATGTCCAAGCAGTTCTTTAGTTGGGAACCTAAACACTGTTGGGGGCCGTTCTGCTCTTCCCAATAGCTTTAAGGAACTGTCAAAAAGCAAGGAAATGTGACTCTTCTAAACACACACACACACACACACACACACACACACACTTACATAGGTTAGGAAATTCATTTATTAATCTATTCACTCATTTAGGAACCATGTTCTGTTTCAGAAATTATGCTTCACCTGGAAGAAATAATTGGGAAAAAATAGGGAGATCAGCTTACAAGAAGAGAGAGGAAAGAAAACAAATGATTAAAGAAGAGTTTTCTGGATTCTAATCAAGGAATATACGCCAGGTGCCAGGGAATGGTTGTGTGTTAAAAGGGGAAAGACAGTAGTACAAGAAGGTTTGGAAAAGGTGAGGCCAGAGGCAGAGAAAACAGTTTGAACATGACGGCCAGGGTAGAAGAGATAAGGGCCTACATTTGCGTAGCTGCAGTGAGAGATTCAAAATGCTTCAGGAAATACTTTGTTATATTTAGAAGCTGAAAGCGAGAGACGGAGAGATGTAGGACAAATGCCTGTCATAACAAGTACAAAAAGGAAGATAATAGAAAAAGAATTAAATGTTATAAAAGAGATAAAAGGCAAACTTTCTTTCATGTTACATGAACTAAATGCCTGTGAAGATAGTAGATTGGGTATTTTCTTGAATGATAAGCAGATTCACTGAGCTATTGAAGGGAAACAGTGGTCCATCCTGCTAGAAATAGAAGTCCGAGTTAGTTTGTGGCTACCACTGACTGCCCTCAGTTTGTTTTCTATTTTAGAGACCCTGTGAATAGTGTAAGATTTCCCATTTTCCCCTTACGCTGGGAAGCTTGGAGCCAAAACCGTGGTCCGTGTCACATGCACGTGTTGATGAATGGAGCATCTACTTTTAGAGTTGTTACTGGCTCACAGTGACCTTGGCCTTTGTGTCCTTTCTGCTTCCACATCTTAGTTCAGGCAACGTTGTCATGCTCCGTCACACCTGAAATCTGTTCTGGAAGTTATATGGTTAAAGCCATTAGTACTTTCTCCTATAGCACTGTATGGATGGCTTAGAAGAAACAGCTGATACACGTAGAAGACCAGTTAGATGATTCCAAAAGTGTAACTGTAAAGTAAAAAAGAACATGAATTATACAAACAACATTAAGAGTATAAAACAGGGAAAAAAGTGGCAATAATAGCAGCAATAAGTCTGATAATAAATTAAGAAGGCAAAACAGAAGTCCTGCAGGAAATGGAAGCAATTTAAGGTAAAATAACATTTTATATGTAGACGTTGATGTTGACATTAGCCAAAACAGAAAGGTAGGAGCTGAAGCAGTTTTAAAAGAAGTGTAGGTAAGTTCCTTACTAGTCATGATGAATTAAAATTGCAATGAACTACTTAGGTAGAAAATTTAAGCCAGAGGTTTAAAATGCAGACTTGGATCTCGGAGGAAAATAAAGGCTGATACAGCACAGAGATACTTGAAGCTCTAAAAGTGAATCAATTCCCAATGAAAAAATTCTAAAAATATAACAAAATTAAGAATATTGAAATAGTGAAAGAAACACCTGGCGAAGTCTTCATTTACAGGAGTGGAAGGCAAGGAAAAGTGTCCAAAAAGATAGGACTTTTGGAAGCATCTATATTTGGGCATTTAGGAGAGAGGAAAAGGAAATCATAAAGGAAATAGTGAAGGCTAAGTAATGAGCAGTTGGGGTTCAGAGCCGCAGAAGCCACACTCCAGAGAAACAGTGAAAACCTTCAGTAAAGATTTTATTGTGCCAATGGCTACAGACAACCAAGGAAGGATGAGCAGCCAATTCTGTTCGTCAATTTGATGGTTTCTATTGATTATCAGTAGAACACTCTCAGGGGTGAAATGCCAAAAGCTAGACAGACGGTAAAGAGTTGAGGAGTCAACAGAGCAGGGAGTCTGAGTATGAGCGCTCTGTCAAGGGGTCCTAGGGTTTAGTGGGTGCAAGAAGCACAGCAGATTCTATAGCACAGTGTCGATGGAAGTTTCCTGTTTTCTTTTGTGGGGTAAAACTATTTTAAAAAGAAATATTTGGCACAGAATCATTTAAAAGGGAAAGATTGAGAAGCCAAAAAAAAAAAAAAAAAAGAACCAACTTCTTCCCTTCATTTTGCAACTTCCCATTTGCTAGATTTCTTCCTGTTTTCATCGCTTTTCTCGCTGCGTTAGGTTTTGTCTTCTCTTCTCTTTGGACCCTACACCCGACTGTCGAGATAAAATAACTTCAACTCTAGTTCCCATTTCTTTCCTGAACTTTTGCATTCCCTGGCCTGTGGGACAAGTTTACAAGCATCTCACTTTAAAAGCAGCACAAAACTGAGCTCATCTTCCTTCTCTAGTCCTTTATCTATCCTTTCTCGAGCGTTCCTATCTCAGTAAATGATTCCTATCCAACCAATTTTTAGATCAGACATTATTTTAATATTTCCATGTTTCCCCCCTACTCCCTACATTCAACATCTCCTCAGTGAACACGATCTATTGATCATGCTTCACATCATCCCCGCCTATGTCACCATCTCTGCTATTCCAGTCCAAATCACCAGCCTCCACAGTGGTCTTCCTGCCTTAATCCTTGCCTTGCTATATATTTTTTTCTATAACAGTCACAGTGATCTTATTAAAATAGAAATCTGATAATGTCATTACTAGGGTTAAAATACTTCAGTGGTTTTCCTCAAAGCCACGAGGCCAATATGTTCCTGAACAACACTTCCTTCTTATTCTGGCTTCCACTTAACTTTCTTTCTCCTCTCTGACCACCTGTCTCTTCATTAACTACTATTTGTGTGCACAGCCTTGCAGTTTCTCTGACCTTGCATGTGTTCCTTCTACCTGGGACATTCCTGGTTACTCTTCAGGTCTTGAACTACAGGTCATATCTTCTAAGAAAAACTTGTCCTAGTTCTTTTAAGGCAAGATTAATTTTCCTTTCTATTTCCAACTGCATTCTTTCCCAAATTCTTACTTTTGTTCTTTTTGTGCAGTGTAATAATCGCTGTTTAATCGTTGGCATTCCCTCGCAGATAGAAAACATTTCATCATAGTATCCCCTAATCCTCCACAATCCAGAGCATACAGTAGGTGTCTATGAAAGATTTGATAAATGAAAATACAGATGGTGAGTGATTGTGCGAAGAATAGAGATTGTTAACGGAGCAATATTTTGTCAATTATTGGATTGAAAGCAAATAGAGGGAGGCTTTAGACTTAGAAATGAGGAGAGATCATTTTTCTACAGAGTGAAAGAAAAGGAAAACTGGAGATCAGGGTAAAGGAAGGAACAGGAGGAAGTTCACATTTAATGGTTTTGGTTGCATCAATATAGCAAGTAAGTCCATCTTTGGAGAGTTAAGAGAGAGATGGTACCTTAGTTGGCTTGAAGACAATCAGAATGATTTTATTTTATTGTTTTATTTTTAACAGATTTTATTTATTCATGAGAGACACAGAGAGAGAGGCAGGAACACAGGCAGAGGGAGAAGCAGGCTCCGTGCGGGACCCCAGGACCACGCCCTGAGCCAAAGGCAGATGCTTAACCGCTAAGCCACCCCAGGCATCCCCAGAATGATTTTAAAGAGTTGCTGCTAATAAATCTATAGTAAGCCACTAAAAGTCAATAAAGTAATTCCTTAGCGACACTAGGATTCTTGTTTGGGATAAATAGCCTGAGTTAATAAGTAGCACATCCATTTACTATGATGATATGATCATCTTGCTTAGATACAGGGACACAGGGAAAAAAAAGTTCTGGGGTTTTGTAAGGCAGGTGCAGTAGAGGTTCAGGAGCCCAAGGGGTTTGAGGATAATAGGGAAGGCAATTAGAATGATTGATTAGAAGGTTTGGATTGGATAAAGAGGGGAATTCATCAGGGAGAAGAGAGATAGACTAAGAGAATAGGAGGAAGGGTACAAGGACAAAATGTAGTAAGGAAGGGGAAGGGGAAATTTGAGGCATTGAAGACATAGAAGAGTTTTCAGAAGAGATTTTGATCATAGAGAAGATTTTGTAAATTTAAAATAGGAGAAGAATGAGTCCTTTTAAATTTTCAAAAGAGATTAACTAGAGACCTATTTTATTTTGAAATAGGAATGAATGTTTTTCCAAGTACAGAACATATCCTGAAGGTCTTAAAGATAAAATACATTAGATTGATATTGTTTTTCTTGATATTCTTATTTTCTTAAAATGGATTTGTCTTTTAAATAAATCTTTTTTTTTTAAAAAAAAGGAAGAACTCAATTTGAAATAAACCCAATGTAAAATGTGGGAAACATATAATTTATTTTTTGCTGTTTCTGACACTATGTCAAACTTAATTTACCAACAAAGTCCTCCATGCCTATAGTATCAAATATTTAAAGAGAGACATCCTAGACCCTTTCAACAATGAATGCAGTTGATAATTTGCTTGAATTATTTCTCACTAGAGTCCATGCTTGTAAAAATGATTATTTTCTTCAGATATTTTAGAGAGTGAAACATGATGTTTGGTAACATCTTCTGTGATGCCCAGATACCAAACTAAGAGACTGTACATGTAAAATATTGTTTGCTTTGTTGTCACTTTTGTGCTTCTGACTTTTGCTAGAATATAACTTTTTTTTTTTCCTAAGATTTTATTTATTTATTTGAGAGAAAAAAGAAAGAGGGAGAGAGAGATAGAGTACATGACCAGGGAGAGGGATAGAAGGAGAAGCAGACTCCCTGCCGAGCTGGGACTCACCTCCCCCCCCCCAAGGTGTGGCTCCATCCCAGGACACTGGATCATGACCTAAGTTGAAGGCAACCTATTGAGCTACCCAGGGGCCTCAAATTATAGCTTTCTGAGAATAAGTGATATATATTATTCATTTTGTTTCCGACACAGTGTCTTAGACATATTTGTGAGCAAATAAAATAGCTGGATTTAATTACTTGAAATTCTCTTAAGTTATGCAATTATTTGTGTGAACAACTACACTAATTTGGGAGGTAATATTAGATGAACTTCTCCTTTTTTTAAAAAAAAGATTTTATTTATTTATTCATGAGAGACACAGAGAGAGGCAGAGACACAGGCAGAGGGAGAAGCAAGGTACATTCAGGGAGCCCGATGCAGAACTCGATCCCAGGACCCCAGGATCACGCCCTGACCTGAAGGTAGACGCTCAACCACTGAGCCTCCCAGGAGCCCCCAAACTTCTCTTTTAGTGCTCTAGTATTAAAGCAGAAGAATGTATGATTTTTTTAATTCTAATTTTGTTGCTGAATTATAATGAGATCTCCAAATTTAGCATGTGAGTGAGGCTTCCTTTCATTATTATCATCACATAATATATTTGTTAACATTTTATAAAGTGTTTCACATGCACCATTTAAGTTTAAAATATGTGTTTTTATACGAACCATTTGTGACAAAGTGAATAGAATCCAATTTGAAATAAATCAATTTGGGGACACCTGGGTGGCTCAGCGGTTGAGCATCTGCCTTTGGCTCAGGGCGTGATCTCGGATCTTGAGATCCAGCCCCACCTTGGGCTCCCTGCAGGGAGCCTGCTTCTCCCTCTGCCTGTCTCTCTGCCTCTCTCTGTGTGTCTCTCATGAATAACTAAATAAATCTTTTAAAAAAAAAAAAAAAAAGGAAGAACTCAATTTGAAATAAACCCAATGTAAAAATTAGTCCTCTTAGATCTGAGAGCTAAGAGCCCTGCCAAAATGTTGCAAGTGACCGAACTGAATTCTTTGATGTGGAGGTCTGTGCTCTCTATGTGCACACACACAAACACACGCACACTGCTGCATTTCTCGGAGCTTAACGTCATCAGTGTGGTAAGAATTCTTTGATCTGTAACATACCAGTTCCTACCATGTCCCATTAGTTATTCTGCTCATTATTCCTGATGAGACAAACATGTACATACAAACATATATATGTATATGAATAAGTTTACGAAGAAAGCTTTGTGAAGAAAAGCAAGCTTTGTGATAATTATGAAGATTGAAGTAGTATATTATTTTACATATCTTATAAAAGTTCTGGTGCTAAGTGAGTCCAACTTTTAAAAGTTGTTTCCCCACTCTTAGTCCACTGGGCACACTGAACTTTAAATGTAAGTAGGTAATAAATGGTATATTTCACATTACGTACAGAGTCTGTATAAGTTCCCTGAGTGGGATAGTGGGGTGCGGCCCTACATGCATGGTCCCAGAGCAAATGTTAAAAGAAAGTAGGAAGGTTACAAGCCCAGAACACATGATGGTGATGATTGTACCCAGGTGTAAAGGTTAGGACGAAATAACATGGGGAAAGCTAGTTTCAGGGTTTAGACCTCTTTGCTGGTATCTCAAGTACGGTACTGACCCACGTGCGCATGTTTCATTTCTGACTCAGTAACATAATATAGCATGGGAGTAAAGATGGATTATTGTAAGAATATAAATACCTGCAATGTCCTAAGTGCTTTCAGTGAAATGAACTCAGCTTCTTACTATATGACATCTTAAAGCCAATGAAGCTATTGTATACTTTTATGTATTTGTAAGCATCACAACCACATCAACCCAGGTATTTACAAAGTTTTATTTTGTTTTGTTTTTAAATGTGGCTCTAAACATTGCTAATATACCTTCTGCATAATATAGCCGGTCTTGTTTCTTTTTTATTTCTTTTTTCTCTCTGCTCCTCCTTGCACAGATACTCTCTGAATGGCCACTGTGTTTTAACCTTTAGGATCATAGCATCAAACAAAGCGTGCCATGTCCTTGTTCTCCTGGCATGTATATTCCATTGGGGTGGGGAGGGAGCTAGGCAATAAACACATAAGATTAGAGACAAAGAAAGATCAGGTGTTTAATAATGTTAGGAAGAGAAATAATGCATGAAAAAATAATAACCAAAAGTAAGGATTTTAGTGCTATAAATAGAATAGTCAACAAAGATCTGTCTGATAATGCAATATTTGAAGAGACCTGAGTAAAAGTAGGAATCCAGTCATTCTGATTTGTGAGGTCAGAGTCACACAGGGAGGAAAATCTGAGGCAGTACTGAGAGTACTTAACTTGTTTGAAAAGCAGAAAGGAAGTGGTGTGGCTGGCTAGGACTAAGTAGGCAAGGAAGGGTAGGTAGAGAAAAAAGGCTAGCAGAGACCAAATCATTAATGAGGTCTGATCGCAGGAAGGATTTGTTTTATTGTGCGTGATTTGGGAAGATACAGGAGGGTTTAGAAAGGGAAGTGACATACTGGAGGTTCTTTCTGACTGTTGTGTGGAGAAATAGAATGGGATTGGCAAGGTAGAAACCAGGAGGCTGCGAGGAGTCCAGCACTGGCCATGGTGGCCTGGGAAAGACTGGTCACAGATGGCGTGGGGAGAAAGCTGATGGATGTGCCGATGCATAGAACGAGGTTGTGAGAGGCAGAGAACTCAAGGTGGCTCCAGAATACAGAGGTGGCTTGAGTACATGGTAAATAATGTTGCCGTTTACTCAAATGGAGAGGGTTTGTTTTTTTATTTTCTGTGGATCTCCCCTCTCATCCAGTCTTTGCTGAAAACTATAATAGACCGATCTGTACTTTGATTTAAACTATTTTATAGTTGGAAGGAAGAATAACAATGATGATGGCAGTAAGCAATATTTGATAGCACTTAAATATTTTAATATCCAGGAATGCATTTGTGCAATGTGGTCACACTGAGAATTTCTACACCTACTCCTAACTTTCCAAAAAAGAATTAAAGAATTTTTTTTGCAACATAAGGTGGTTTCTAACATACTTTAAAATACATAATTGTGAACAGTCTACATAATTATGAACTATGGAAATATTAGTTCTTGAAATATGTCAAAAAGAAGTGAAGAGAAAGTGAAAATGGACTGTAATGAATGGTATTATTTATCTAACTGTGAATTAATATATATGCTGTAATTTTTCTATCAGATCCAAGGTTCATCAGTGCCCACCTCATCCCGGAAAGTGACAACCCTGAAGATGACAAAGTATATTTTTTCTTCCGTGAAAATGCGATAGATGGAGAACACACCGGAAAAGCCACTCATGCTAGAATAGGACAGATATGCAAGGTGAGGTAAAGAAAAAAAACAATTGAGGAGGATTTCACTGTCCAATTATGGTTTTATTTCTTTTTCTTTTCCACCTGTGTGCAGGTACAATGAAAAATGTGGCTGAAAATTTTGACTGATCACTGTAAATATTAAATGGTAAAAAAAGACTGAAAACATAGTTGCTTATGAGTGACTCTTCATAGGCAAACATGTAGGCAGAGGTGGTGATAAATTATTTCAAACTTACATGAAACTATCTTTGAAATTTTAAAGAAACATTTTTTCATGTTACCTAGGAAAACATGCTTTTTATATTCTCAAACATAGCATAGTTTCCTACGATGTGTAACTTTTGAATGGATATTTGTTGCTGGAATAGTTTGATTTTATAAATTGATTATAGCATCCTAGACATGAACATACATAGATGATTGTGAAGTTCTGAACTTGGAGGTAATTCATTTACTGTGTGACACAAAATTGAGTATGATATTACATTATACAGTTAGATATATAGAATAAAAATTGCTCAATAAATGTTTATGGATTAATTAGTATCAGTGTGAAGATATGATAACAGTACCATCCTTTCCCTCTACACTGTATAATACACGATATATATGCAGTATGAACAAAACCTACTGCTAATATATATTCAAGCACTTTTCATCTCAAGAAAATCACAAAGCCAGATCCAATAATTGTCTTCAATGGAATTTTCTTTTTCTAAGAAAATAGGAAATTTTTGAAAATCTCTATTGGGGGAGTTAGTTAGCATCTTGCCTACCCTAATCATGATCTAATTATTTATGTGTAGTATATTAAGTAACTGGAAAACTAAAAGTTTTAACAATCTGGAAACATACAGAAATATGTGAAATTATATAGAATCTATTATCCAAAAAATATGAATCATATTTAAAAGCACTGCCTACAAGAGTTTAAAAAAATCGTTATAGTATATAGAATTATATAAACAAAATATAAATCATTGTTATGTTTTTGAAGGAATACTTGTGTTCCTTCAAACATATGCACATAAATATTATTTTAAAAGACTTTAAGACAGTAAACATATACTATAGCAATATAATTTATTGCTTCATTAAGTAAAAATTCAGTTTCATTATCAGTGAGGAGATAAATGAATTTCTTATATTAAGTTCTATGCAAATACCTTTTCATTGTGCTATTTGTAAAGTCAAAATTACTTCAGCTGTTCAACTTAGAAAATATCCAGTGCTGATATACTTTTGTTTGAGGCCTATTTTCAGTATGGGCTATGAGGTGTGTGTTTAGTCTTCCATTGAATAAATACTCATTAAGTGTATCACGTCCCAGTGCGTTCACTGTATGTTCTAAGCCATTCCTTTAATAAAGTTTGAGTGAATAGATTTGACCAAAAGTATAATAAGAAAACATAGTTACTTGGATCTATAATAAAAATACTTGTATTTTGAAGAAGAAATTGTATGTTTCAAGATACAAAGATAAAGAGAAAAATCTGAAATTATCATTCATATGCACATTTCTTAAAACCAGTGTTCTCTCCTTTCAGAATGACTTTGGGGGGCACAGAAGTCTGGTGAATAAGTGGACAACATTCCTCAAAGCTCGTCTGATTTGCTCAGTGCCAGGTTCAAATGGCATTGACACTCATTTTGATGAATTGCGTAAGTTGCCAATGATACGGTACAGAGAGTATCTGTTCAGACATTGTCATAACCACCAAAATGCAACTTTTTCTAATTTTGTTTTCAGAGGATGTATTCCTAATGAATTCTAAAGATCCTAAGAATCCAATTGTATATGGAGTGTTTACAACTTCCAGGTAAACAATTTTTTACTATCTTATTGACATAGAAACTTCGTTTCCTTTAGGTGCTTTGCAAGTATCCATACTTTTTTAAGACACATTGCTGAAAGAACAGTCTTGGCTTAAACTTTGAGTTTAAATAAGTTATGACCTACATAGTTGTTTAAAATAATAAATTTCAGCAAAGAATATCATCACCATAAATAGGATGAAAAATGTGTCATGTCCTATATATAGCTTTGACTTTAAAATCTGAGTGAAATGTAGACTATTCTGAAAAGCAGAAATCTGAGTTTTGATCAGAGTTTGTAGAGCTATAAACTGCAGGTAAAACACTTCTCCTTTTGCTTCCCCTTCTTCCTCCACCCCTTTAGCCTCACCCTCTTCCTTTCCCCATCACCCATCTTCCCAAGGCTCTTGCTGTCAATCAAGCAGTAATTATCTCCTGACTATCTCATTCAGTGTAAAAGTGATATTACCTGGAGTTGTTAAACAGACATTAATTCATTTCTTCTGCTTCCTCATTACTTAGTGCAGTGGTTCTCAGACATCCCTTTGAGCATCCATCAGAGTTGCCCAGAAACTGTAGGCAAATAGAGTTGCTAGGCTCTCCCCCAAGAGTTTCTGAATCAGCAGAAATAGGATGGGTGCTATTTATTCCTTTATGAAAATATCGTTATTCAATTTTATAAATATTTACTGAGATTTACTATGTGTCAGGTACCATGCATCATGTAGTTGATGTTACAGAAAAGCAACCAGGCATCTTTCTTCCCTCATGCAGCTTGCCCTCTACCAGATATTGTCTGTACAGAAGAGTTTTCCAATAATCAACTTGAAAACACATGTTTTTCATTTGGTATGATTTATATGTAATTTTCTGTGGTGAAATACTGGTTAAAAGATAATCCTTCCATATCTTAAGTGTGCACAACTGTTATATCTCTCAAGCTGTATTTATATGAGTATAATAAAATGGAACATTGTGGCAGCTCATGGCAAACTTCTAGTTGTTTCAGGTACCTGATTTTTGTCAACAAAATGATGGTGATAATTGCTATAGTACCCCACTTTGATTAGGATGTAACAGCTACTAACTTAAAATAATTTTTTTAGTTAGGAAGAGATTGCTTTAAATGCCTTCACACAAATCAGACTTTGTTACTGGCTGTGATGCTTTTGATGGTTTGGGAGTTTAAAATAATACAATGTGACACACCATTTGACATTAACTATTCATTTTCTGCACCAGTTTCAGGTTATTTTATAACTTCTTTTTTTATGACTTCTTAAACATTCTTGCCTGCTTAAAGTTCTCTGGCTTCAGTAATCATGCTTGAGACTTAACATATCACCATTGTTTATATTTTTATTTCTATTTGATATCAAAATTAAACATTACTTTTTAGAAGATCGTCTCTATGTGTTTTCCCACCAAAGTTTATGTATATGAACACGTATCTTCATATCGTATATTGTCTACACATGATGTAAATATATGTACCGTGAGTACTAATGATGGTTTCGTCTATGCCTTCTATTTTTCAGTAATCAGAATTTGTTCTCTTGTATATTGCTAAAATATTTACACATGACTAAAAACAATCCCAAACATTTATTTGAGATTGAATTTACATTCAAGTTTTGATAATTGATATCTGATATTTAAGAACTTAGAACAACTTAAAAACAGTTGTCTTACCACTGTATAAGGATGAAAATCTGTTTTATTTCTGTTTCTCTTTTTTAGTAACATCTTCAAGGGGTCAGCTGTGTGTATGTATAGCATGAGTGATGTGAGAAGGGTGTTCCTTGGTCCATACGCTCACAGGGATGGTCCCAACTATCAGTGGGTACCTTATCAAGGAAGAGTCCCCTACCCACGACCAGGAACTGTAAGTGGCCTAGGTGTTTAATTAATTACTTTATTTATTTATTTATTTATTTATTTATTTATTTATTTTTAGTACTCTATATACCCAATGTGGGTCTTGAACTCACAACCCCGAGATTAAGAGCTGTATATTCCTCCAACTGAGCCAGCCAGGTGCCCTCCCTTTTTAATGTTTTTTTTTTTTTAAACTTATGGTCTAGTTGTTTAAAATACCAAAGATGGAGTTCCTTCCATCTTGTTCGAAAGATGGAACAAATGTGGAATTCCTTTTATAACCTTCAGCATATAAAAAGCAGCTATAAACAGGTATTAACTATAGATAATGTAAAACAAAGGTGCCAAAACTATAAACAATGGCAAAGCTAGGATTTTTTATGATACTGTGGAATTCTACATTTAAAAATATGTTTTGGGATCCCTGGGTGGCGTAGCGGTATGGCGCCTGCCTTTGGCCCGGGGCGCGATCCTGGAGACCCGGGATCGAATCCCACGTCGGGCTCCCGGTGCATGGAGCCTGCTTCTCCCTCTGCCTGTCTCTGCCTCTCTCTCTCTCTGTGTGTGACTATAGTGAATAAATAAATAAAATCTTAAAAAAATATATGTTTTGGGGTGCCTGGGTGGCTCAGGGGTTGAGCGTTGCCTTTGGCTCAGGTCCTGATCCCAGGGTCCTAGGATTGAGTTCTGCATCGGGCTCCCCGCAGGGAGCCTGCCTCTCCCTCTGCCTGTGTCTCTGCCTCTCTCTCTCTGTGGTTAAGTTCAGTGCTTACCAGTCATTAATACCCATAATTTTTGAGAAGTAGAAAGTGAATGGGTAGCCTTATTTATTTTCTTTTCTGAAAATGGCCTTCCTGGAGAGTTGAAACAATTAGGATCTGTTCTTCCTAGTTATATTGAAGGCTTCAAGGATTGCCTAGTAAATAGGAGGAAGAAAAGTCTTTAAATCAATATTATTGTCCCATGGGAATTTGGCACATGCCCCAAGTAGGTAAAGAAGATATGCAAGAAAATCTCAGCGAGAGCAGGGCCTAAATATTTTAACCGATACTCTCTGCTCTTGCGGACCTTTCCCTCTTCCCTCTAGCAGCCCCCGGGCACATTCAGGCTTAAAAAAAAAAAAAAAAAAGAACTCAAAATAAAACCATCTTTGAATCTGCAATTTAAAGTAGGAAGGAAAAAAAGGAGAAAAAAATAAACCAAAAACCAAAGACCTCAGTATGGTAGAAAATAAGTGAAGTTATCAGTGATGGCAGAGGCCATAGTAAGCGGACTGCCCCCCCGCTTCAGTGCAACATCTCTCAACCTAAGAAGCGTTAAGGCAATAATTCCCTGTGATGAAATAATTTACATTTGAAGTTTTAGCCTTTTCTTTAATTTTACTTCCGTTTTGTTTGTTCTGTTAAATTCCAGGAATTTATGTTTTATACATTTTATTAAATGTGAGGCTTTTAATCTTGTTTTTCTCTATAAACTCCTATGAGCAAATTGAAAATTCTGCATTTCATAAATATTACTTCTAGTCGATAGTTCTTGTAGATTAAAAATTTTGTAGATTATTGTCATTTCAGAAGGATGAACAAAAGGTGAAATATTGATTATATGAAGTCAAATGAGTTTTACAAAAAGCACAAGATATTTACTCTATTTCTTAATGGCAAACTGCTTTTACTTTGTTGGTGGTGAGTTTTATATCCCTGTGGCTGTTTATATCTCTATGGCTCATTAATGCCAGAGTATTCCCAATATAACTTGACTCTTTCTGATTTCACCTCAACAAATGTGGAATTCCTTCAGGGGGCTAGATATTGTAGTGCTTGTTTGGGGATACAAAGGTTTTGATCTTAATATACATAATGTATTTGCAGTTAATGATAGACGTTAGAAGTTACTGTGTGTCAGTTTCTATTCTAAGAGATTTATATACACCTATATTATGTATATGTATTATGTATCTTATATTCAAAAGCCTAACTCTTGTTCCCTTTTCACAGATGGGCCTCTGAGGCAAGGGGAGGAATGAGGATTCAGTTCAGGCAGTTTGATTCTAGACCTGTGTTCTCACTTACGACTCACAGAGAGTTGCTAAAACATGAGAGGTTAAGTCACAGTGTGCACCGAGTTGTTTTTTTTTTTTTTTAAGATTTTATTTGTTTATTAATAAGAGACACAGAGAGAGGCAGAGACACAGGCAGAGGGAGAAGCAGGCTCCCTGCTGGGAGCCCGACATGGGACCTGATTCCAGGACCCCAGGGTCACGCCCTGGGCTGAAGGCGGTGCTAAACCGCTGAGCCACCAGGGCTGCCCTGAACCAAGTTTTAAAGTCAGAAGCAGGGGGATCCCTGGGTGGCTCAGTGGTTTAGCGCCTGCCTTTGGCCCAGGGCGCGATCCTGGAGTCCCCGCATGGAGCCTGCTTCTCCCTCCTCCTGTGTCTCTGCCTCTTTCTCTGTGTGTCTATCATGAATAAATAAATAAATCTTAAAAAAATAAAAAAACAGGTTTTAAGTCAGAAGGAGAAAGTAATGCCTAATCTAGGAATTAGGGAAGGGCCTCTAGGACAGAGCACCTAGCTCCATGAATAAAATTCACTTGAATGAGTTCATTAATTCAAAAAAGGGGCAGCTGAGACTAGTCGTTTTGTTAACACTAGTGGAGAAAAACATACTAAGTGAAACATATTACATTCAATAAGTAATTTTATGATTTGCTTAAAAAGTAATTCCTTAAATCCTTCAACTATTGTAGGACATATACGACATGTATACAACATATACATACATACATATCCAGAGATATTCTTCCCATTTCAAAACAAGTTTATTTCATTTCCCATAAGTCATATGACCTGTATGAAGGATATGGCAGAGACAATTGATTTCTCCTTCTAAGCATCTTGTAAGATCAAGAACTTCTCTTAATTACAGTTCATTTCCCAACCTCAGTCATTAAATGGAAAAAGTGACTTAGGTATGAGACAAAAAAACCCCCAAGAAACTGGGGATGTTATACTTTGAATGCTTGTACCATGTAATTAAATGCAGTGGAAAGAGACACAGTGAAATATGAATTTTCTCATTTTTGTTTTATTGCCATATGGGGAGTATTCATACCCCGAAGTGACATAATGCCAGTGTACCACAGTGCATCCTTGCTGCTTCTCTGTAGCCATCATCTGTCTGTTCAGCTTCATCCACTCTGGCCAGTGTTCAAGGCCATGCAGATTGTTAAACACTTTGAATAATACATTTCCTTATCCTTAAAATCAATTGTTAATAAGATAGTACTGTTGGTACTTTTTGTGGTACTTTCTCAGTGTTAGGCTAGAAACAAAGTAACAATGAATAGTTTATATTGTCTTTTAGTTTGAAAAGAATATTTGTATTTTAGCAGGATGCCATAGGGGAAAAAATGTATCTAAGAAAATTATTCTGAGAGTCTCTTATCTGATTATTAATTTGATTTAGTTGTAACATATTCCATTTCTTATTTCAGATAATTTACCATATCAGTAGAGTATATTGTGTTGCTACTAACAGAGGCATCTGACTCCTGTACACTGAATTCTTTAGATGTGTTTGTAGTTTTTGGTAAGAAATGGTAACATAACTAAATCCCATTGAGATTTAAGAGACGTTTACGAAATATATACTATATATTACATCTATTAATATCAATAACCTTATGTTTTAGTTTATCAATTACTTAACTTTAAAGAAATAATGACAGGTTTAGATTTAGTTTATGACCGTTGAGGTCATAGATTATTGTATAATGTATAATTCTATTTACTATATTTTTATCAAAAGATATTCTTCTCTTTATCTTAATAGTGTCCCAGTAAGACATTTGGTGGATTTGACTCTACAAAAGACCTTCCTGACGATGTTATAACATTTGCAAGAAGTCATCCAGCTATGTACAATCCAGTGTTTCCTATTAACAACCGCCCAATAATGATCAAAACAGATGTAAATTATCAATTTACACAAATCGTAGTGGATCGAGTGGATGCAGAAGATGGCCAATATGATGTTATGTTTATTGGAACAGGTAAATGTTTTAATTTTAGCTCTAAATTTCCTTCCAGAACGTTGTTTAATTGAGTGTGCTAAGAACTGAAGGAAGTTTTTATAGTCACTATCAAGATGTAGTTAACTTCTAATAAATGACTAAAACACATGAACATCCACCATGACAATGTGTTACTACAAAAGTAACAACCTGTTGTATATTGATTTAAACCAAATCTCCTTCTCAATCAAAAGTTGACAAGTGCAGCCAGGTAAAGCTAATGATTAGGTAAACAATGCCTATGATTGAATCATAACTCTTTTCTAGCCATTGGCTTTTTTGAACAAAGATATATTGCTCAAACCATGCCTAAAATTCCCAAGACATTCAATAATGTTTCTGGACAATATTGATGCAAAATTATCTGAACTTTAAAATTATCATAGAGTGCAAATCTTCTAGCAAATAAATTTTGGCAACAAAATTTGCTTAGTGTTTTTGCCATACAATCAGAAAAAAAAAAAAAAAAAAAGAACTTCATCAGAGGAGCAAAATGGACCTAAAGAATCATCAGATGCATTTTAGTTACATTTCTAAAGAAATTTAACAACGCATTTTTACCAAATCCATGACTCAAGCAAGCTTTTTGCAGTTATATTTTCAGAATGAATCCCATTGCTTTTATGATATATTTTACCCTTACTCTGTTCATTAATACTATTTTGAAAGCACCAGTTACAAAACTGAAACTTGCTATTAGGGTCAGATTCCAAGGCAATAAATTCCTAGTCTCCATTAGCATTGTTAACTGACATAAATCAGTGAGAAGCAGAGTGACTGCGCCACCGAAACTTTGTATAATAACATACATTTTCCCTTGGTGAGAAACAGAAAAAAACTGAATTAACTACAGGGGAATGGCAAGTGTGTGGTAGGTGCTGTAAAGATATAGTTTTATAATGAAATTGTGAAATACCTATATTATCAGGTGTAACAGTGTCAGAGTCTGAGCAGTCCAGTGCAGTCTACTTTTATGAGTGAGAAAATTTATCAAAAGAGTCTCAATGAGACTCAAGAGTTCGATAAAAATCAATGAATTGCAGGTATCAACTTCTGGGTACATACATCTTTAGAAATTATAAGGTGATAGTATTTGTATTCAATGTCAAAATATGATCAGATCTATCTACAGAGTAACTAAATTTACTCAGTAATGTCACACTTACCTTTTTTTTCCACCTCTGGCCTAAACGTGTTGAGGAGTCCCTCACTCATTGTCTGTGCAACAAAGGCTTGCTTCAGGCTATTTGACCAAAGAAATCCAATCATGAGTTTTTAATTCCTCTTGGACACAAGCTGTCTTTAAAGGAGCCAGTTTCAGGAGCATGTTGAATGTCTGAAGATACGGATGCCTATCGGTCAGTACAGACCAGGGTCATCTGTCAGCAAAGTGAATTGATTACAGTAATTTTATCTTTTAACTGGGTTGCACATCATAGTATATTGATCCTAGTTGAGTAATCTGATTCAATTTGTGTGAAATTGTTTGAAATACTACTCGGTAAAACTAGATCTGGAACACAGATAAAGTTATGTTTAGATACTGGAAACCCATCAGAGGCATTGAGTAGATTAACCTAATTTACCTTTAATCTTGGTGTCATGAGTAGTCCAAAGTCCTATAAACATAGAAGTAACCTCTTAACAGAAGGTTATGTGTGTGTGTGTGTTTTCCCCACTTTACAAGGGACACCCTAGCAACTTTTTTTAATTTTTATTTTTTTTTCAGTAGCAACTTCTCTTGATCTCACAAAGGACATCATATTGATGCCCTGAAAATGGTTATCAGTGGCTATTCAGTGAATACATTGTTATTTTTCTGATGTATGACTCTTTTTTTCAAATAATGCGTCAGTTGAACTTGGTTAAAATGAGCCAATTTAAGATAAAAATAATCGATCAGCTGATCAGACCTAGAATGTTAAAATATTGAAGAATCCACTTTAAAAAAAATGTTAATAAGCTCCTGTTCTTCATTCTATCAAGGAATAGGAACATACCTGTGAATACTGGAAAAATAGTGTCCCCTTATTAACCCAATTTAGAGTAAAAGCAACACTTCTTTCCTTAAAATATTTTGTCTCTTTTCACAGTGAGAATTAGGATAAACAGTGCTTTAAACTAGATACAGTAGTTTTTATGATTTATGCTCCTGAATTTTAAATTTCTTTAGTACTCTAAAATTGATAATTCAAGACATTAATCAACCAATCTTTTAACCAAATGTGCTTAACCATTATTGAAAAACCACCAGAACAAGAAATCCAAGGAGTTTATTTTGGGAAATCAAGTTATTGTCATTCATCACTTAATGGTCTTCCAACTGTCTTTAGGGGCCTATAAGCACTAAAGGGTTCCAGGTGGCAGCGGAAGATGAGCAGCAGGGCTCTGAAGCTCTGACTACTGTTGCTTGACAACATTCTTTGCATTTTGTTGCTGCATTAAGACAAATCTGCATTAAGTCTTTACAGGTAGTTCCTGTTTTCACAACAAAAGTGGAAAAACCTGTCATATCAAATTGGTATTATCATTTTTTTAGTTTTTTTTTTTCTTCTGAGACACCTGATGATGGAGATTAAAAATTTTTTAAACATAATTCAACCTAGTGATTATTAAACATATTTTTTAATTTTACAAGTTCAAGATAAAGCCATCTTCCAAGCTTCACATATTTCTAAAACTTCGATTGTTTTTGTTCCACAGCCATGTATGAAATCTATCTAGTTGCATGAAATGCATTTGAATATATATATATTTTACTACTGCTATAACAAAAAAAATAAAAGGAAGACTGAGGTCACAGTGTTCTTTCTGGGCAAATACTGATTTCATTAATTAACACGGGCTTTTGTTCAGATCTATTGAAATTGTGTTCTCCTCCTCCACTTTCTTTCCAAGATGTTGGGACTGTTCTTAAAGTCGTTTCAATTCCTAAGGAAACTTGGCATGATTTAGAAGAAGTTCTGCTGGAAGAAATGACAGTTTTTCGGGTGAGTGCTGCTTAATTTCAAGTGTCAACAAGTTCACGTGTGTCTCTCCCCTAGGACAGCTGCATACTGAGTTGGTATGGACGAGTAGTCTAGCATGCCCTTCCAATTAGCTTGTCAATTAGAAAGCCAGACACTAGTCAAAATAAACCTTGAAACTTTCAATGCTAGTTAAATCTAAAAATGTAAAGAAATATATTCTTGGCTCATATTTTGTTTTCTCAATAATAAAATATATGATTTATGTTTTATATTATTTATGTAAGTTACCACAGTGACTAGACTCATGTTGCTCCCCACCCCCAAATCTCCTCTTTCATGCTTTATGCTCTAACTGGGATGATACGTAACTTCCATAATTGTATTAAAGGAAAAATACATTCGAATGATAGGGAAATGAAGACATGTCAGTCATTTTTTAGCTTATTCATGAATTGTTTTATCATATTTTCTGAAATCATTTGTTAGCAAAAAATGTTTGAGTTTTACATTTACATATATATTTACATATATATTTATTCATTGAGAGAGGGAGCGAGCACAAGCAGAGGGAGAGGGAGAAGCAGGCTACCCGCTGAGCAAGGAGCCCGGCATGGGCTCCACCACCAGACCCTGGGATCATGACCTGAGTGGAAGGCAGATGCTTAGCCAGCTGAGCCACCCAGGTGCCCCAGGTTTGAGGTTTTTATATCACTGGTGGCAAATATGTTATGAGTTCCTGGTCTACACACTTAAAGAAATATACAAATATTTGTTCCTTTTTCCAGAATCACAGATGGCCCAGGTAAATCTGTATAGTATTGGGGAGTAGAGACAAGCAGGATATGGGTTGAAGTGAGAGGAGAACCAAGGTAATAGAACATATACTACATACAATGTCTGTTGTTTCTTTTAGATGGCTAGCTAGTAGGAAGAGTTTGAATTGAAGCACGCCTTGATATGAATTATTTATGAGATATGACAGGGAAATAGATGCCCATAGAAGGTGTTACTTCAATTTTTATTAAAAGAATAGTGCAAACATATGCAGCATTTATAACCACAAAACAAACTGGAATTGGAAAAATAGTTTTGGCAGAAAATTAGAAAACACTGGATCTCATCTCACAACTCAAAATTATCTCATTTAGGCCCCAGGTGTTCCAGAAACCTTATCTATAAAACAAAGCTGCTGGATTGAATTTTTCAGTTGATTAAGTATTTTAATCAACTTCCTACGATTTTGTTTAGCCCCATATTTCTAGACCATTTTTTTTTAACCCAATTAGGTTCTTGCTCACTATTCAGGAATGTTTTGAAGAGAAAATGAAGTAGAATATGGCAAGCTCCTAATATATACTCACACAATTAAAATCATGATTAACACTGAAATAACTGATTAATCATGACATAGATATCTTGTAACAGCAACTAAACATTGTTCTAGTGGAAAGAGTTTTCACTTCAATCACATCGACATAGTATTTCTTTTTGGAATGCATATGTGTATGGTCTCTTTGAGCTTCTGCATCAAGAGAAGCTTAAGTGAAACAGCCAGTGGAATACTTACTTCACAAGGAAGCTAGAAAAAATAGAGACACACAAAACATCCAGGACAGTGCCAGGTCCAGGTGTACTGTGCTCAAAATTTTATTAATACAATTTTATTGTTTTAGCTTAGCTACTCTGAAAGTAAGAAGTAAGCCACATCTCGAGTCAAATTTTCTATTAAGCCTTCAAAATAATAAAAATCATCATTATTCTATTCTGGTTTTTAAAATCCTGTATTTTGGCCTTATGTCATGTCTAATATGGAGTAATAACTAATCACTATTGTTCACTAAGTCCCATTTCAGTACTTATACATTGATGCTTTAGCCTACAAATTCAAAAATACAATTATCCAAATGGACCACGTTCACGATATAGAAGTCCATCTAGATCTAGCAAAGAAATCATGGGTACTGAAGGGTGAATAAGTAAATTGTTTTGTGTTCATTGTTGTGTCTCCAGAGCCTAAAATATATTTTCAGCCAACATCTATTAAGTGAATGAAGGAATAAGTATTGATGAAAAAAATGAAATATGAGAAATTAAAGTGTTTATGGTCTTCCTCAGGGAGGCATACTTAAAGAGAGGGGCCAGTGGAAAACTGGAAACAGCAACAAGTTATCTTGCTGATTATATCCCATAGTAATCTCTAGTAGAAAGAAAAGAAAATTACCAACTCTCTATATTTAGAAATTTTCATTGTTACCACTGTTGCAAATGAAATTATAGGACACACTGAAATATTATGTTAACTTAAAAATGTCTTACTTATTTCCATCACCTTCCCATCATGTATTTCCTTTTAGTTGTTTGTATATTTAATTCCCTGTGTCTCTAGGATTTTAAGTTTGTATTTCACACCTCAGTACATCTTAGTACATTAATAAAAATTCTAGTTTCAAAAGATACTAATTTAAGCTGATCTGTTAAATGACTTAACAAAATCTTGAGAGGTTGAAAGCCAACAGTCTCACAAGCAAATGCTTAATATCCATGAGATTTTGTTAATATTTTGCAGTTTCCAGAGAAATACACAACTGAATTAAGACTATGATAATGATTGAATGACATTTTTATGGTTTTTAAGATATCATAAGAAAGGTCATTGATCATTATCAACAATTACCTATAAGTAGGTAATATTGTGCTGGTAAATAAGTGATTTTTTTGTGTGACTTTATGCTTTTATAAAAAGATTGTTTGCATCCTGGGACACATCTCCTTCCACAGATAAATGTTCCAGTTCTCTCCCATATTCTCTGCTATACATTATTGTCATTATTATTTCTTTGGCACTCAAGTAGACAAAACATATTTGGGCAGAGTTTAGAGAAATATTTACTTTTAACATTCTATTCTATCAGGCAGAGTTCATACATATATTGTGGTCTAGCAATTGGAATATTTCACTGTCAAACTTTGTTTAATTTTGAACTAGGAGGGAAAAAACACAACACATTAAAGCAATTGCTATATTCAGTGAAACAAGCAGAGAAACATTACGGTTTCTATACTTCTATTTGAGCCTTACATGTAATTCCATTTAACATAAAGCAAAATTAAAAAGTGTTAACCTGAGCATAACAGTATTTTGACACAGTAAATAAACAAGGAACAGATTTCCAGTCATAGTAGTATCGGATACTCTTGGAGTTTAATGTCAACCAACAAGTTAATTTTATCAAAATATCATCTCCAGGAGACCATGTTCATTTGTTGTCCTTGCAACGCTGAATTAAAGCCAGTAATATGTCCATTGCCATCCTGAGGTTGGTTTTAGGAAAACACCCTGGCTAATCACAGAACATTCCAATGGTTTCAATTACATCCAAGATACTTTTTTAAAAATTCTGAGTGAAATCAAATCCCAATCAGTATAGAAAGAAAAATATTATTCAGTAATAAAAATTTCCATTTTAGAATAAAATTTTAATAGGTAATAAGAGGTGAAATAAAACTGGCATTGGTATAGGACTCTAGAAATGATTTCAAATTGCCATTACATATTCAAAATGGTGAAGTTCTGAGAAATCTAATACCAAGTACTGCTTGTAATCATAAATCTATATTTGGATCATATTTACTAGTGATTCTGATCAACTTGATTAAAGTCAGTTGAGCCTTAATTCCTTAATTCTTAAATTTTTAAAGTTTTTAAAAAATCAATTTCACCAGTAAATTAATATTACTAGTAAGACATTAGTATCATACTATGGGATCTTCTTTCCAGTCCAAGGAAGGTTTTACTTTGGAGACAGAGGAGTGTTAAATCAAGTTGCTGTGCATGTAGTACAATGGGTTTTATTTATAGTCCTATTGACTGCAAAGGATTGCAAGGCAGTTAGTTACATCGATAATGCATGCATTTTAAACTCAATTTATGCAATATTCCATGAACAGCTGAGCTAACAAATGAAAGAGTTTAATTTTCATTCAAATGTAAAACATAATTGATGCTTTCCAAAACCTAGTCTATTAACTCATTCTAAAGGAGCCTCCATGTGCTTAGCAGCAAGGGAGTTATGTCAGATTCTCCAGGGATCAGCAGGTTGAAAAGCTCTACAAGCGCGAAAGTTTAATAAGGACTGGATTAAAATATCTGAAAAAAATATAGTAAATTAGAGTCATAGAAAATCTTGAAAAGATGCTAAGTTTTTAATTTCATTTTTACTTGAACACCAATTAACTTTGCAGTTGAAACCAGTTTCATTTAAAAATGCTTATGAAGCTACATCTGTTTTAAATGGAAGTTATATTCACCACCAGCTATTTCTCAGAAAAAATATAGCTTACTTAAATGGATGTCATCTTAATATATTGTCTATTAAAATTCAACTGCAGGCAGCAAATATCCTATCCCAAACTGTTATTGATTTCCTGGCCCAAAAAATAAATGTGGTTCTTTTAATTAGGAGATTCTAGGGTCTTAATTTAAGAATGTTGAAATCATAATATGATACACTAAACTTTGGTGTGTATTGGGGTTTGCTTGTTTTACAATTTATGTATGAAATGATTTATTTTCATCTACCTTATAGATAGTTGATTTTTGGAATTTTCCATGAACATGAAGTATATAAATATTATTCAGCTTCACTCTTACATTGTTTCACTTAGGTTTTTAAAATAAATTAGAGCTAACTTTCACTTCAATTATATTATCTGTTA
Organism: Vulpes lagopus; assembly: GCF_018345385.1. Taxonomy (NCBI): domain Eukaryota; kingdom Metazoa; phylum Chordata; class Mammalia; order Carnivora; family Canidae; genus Vulpes; species Vulpes lagopus. Next base: position 23,435,774 of record NC_054834.1, on the reverse strand, counting down.
ATTCACTATCCAAGAAGCACTTTCCTTGCACCTTGGTTATAAAACTTATTTCATGAAAGTCTATGTGCAGTTAGCTGCTTACATAACCACATAAACCATTTCTCATGCAAAACTGCTGGAATGGAAGAAGTTGCTTGGAAAATTTTCCTAACTCTTCCAAATTCTGTTTGTGTTCATTGATTCCAGTATTATACGAACCTAAATACAATAGTCAGCTTTGTCTTTTAGTATATGTGCTGCCGAAGCGAGCACTCAGCTTTGTCTTTTAAAGCTGAAAATCTGTGATGAATTGTCATCTTGATTTTTGTGATTTGATGCTACCAAGTTTTAAAAATCATATCTCTGCAAAGAAAAAAAATTAGTAGTCTTTCATCATGACTGTCTCTGATAATCCTATAGAAAGTTCTTATTTTTAATATTGATTTATACTATGAAAATGGGAACCTATGGGAAATCTCTAAGTTATCTTATTAATTTACATCCTAAATCATTTGTTTCATTGTGTCTCAGGCAAGTTGTCTTAAATTTGTTAAGACTATCCTGCGCTCAGCTTAGCTGTCAGGATTTGAAGTGAAAAGTTGCAATTCTCTAGCATATAGGAGGTAATTAAAACCACAAGAGTGGATGAGCTCACCTGGAAAAGAGTGCAGCATCCACAGGAGAGTACAAAGGAGCAGGCAAGGAAGGCAAACATAAGAGGAATAGCTGAAGGATGAGAAGACTCTGAAAAAAGCTAAGAATAGCCAATAAAGAGTTCCGGGGCATAATGAAATTTAACAGAGGAAGCAGTCAAAAGAAATGAGTAGGTCAGTCATGTCATATAAAGCAAAGCAGTCTAGTAATAATAAGATGGACTTGAAGTGTTCATCACCAGTACAGTTCATTAGCGATTTCTTCTGCTGAGACTCCTGGGCCACCTCTCTAAGGGCGAGGCTGGCCTCCATGGGTGAGGAACAAACGGCCCCGAATGAGACATGAGTAAGTAAGGACAGCGAGTATAGGATACTTAGATTATTTTCAGAGAAATTTCAGCTGAACTGGAAAGCTTGAGGAAAGACCTTTCTAAAGGGATGGCTGCCCTTATCTCAGACAATTAAGTGGAAGGAACAGAACACAGTGAGGAGAGTGGAAGGGATAGGAGACAAGGGAGAAATTGGTAGAGCATTCATTCATTTATCATTCATTCAACTCATTAATTCATTCATTTAACAGATTTTACTGAGAACTTGTAAATACCAGAAACACTCCCAGGTGCTAGGAATATAGCAATGAATGAAACAGCCAAACATCCCCCTCCTAAATTAGTGTGTAGGGGGTTGGGGAGGGCTTGGGGGGATGACTAGTGGGGACAAACAGGAAAGAAAAAATACTAGATGCCTCTGCTGCCCCTCCTTACATCCTGTCAGCCTTATCCCACCCAGCACAGCCTCACTGTGTATCCCGGGGCTTCTCTGACGGCAGGCCACAGGGCAGGAGTCACAGCTGGAGGTGTGACTCACCCATGTGGGCATCTAATGAGTAATGGAATGAATAAATACTTTTCTTGGTACAAACCTCAGTGGCCAACTTTGAGAATCAGTGTCCACTGTCCTCAGATTTTCTATCGTGATGACTTCCATAACACATCTTTCTTTGACTGTTTCTCCTTCCTGTCAATCCCTAATTCCTCACTCCTGCTCTCTACCTACTGATAAGGCCTTGTCTCTGATGCTGCTTCGGGGTATAAGAGGAAACTCACAAAACACAAGATAAATGCTATATTTATGTCATATATATGTTATATATATCACACATCCCCGTAAATGCAACATGTATGTATATTCCAGATAGTGATAAGCACTAGAGAAAAAACTAAATCAAATAAAGGATATGGGGGTTCTGTGTGTGTGTGTGTGTGTGTGTAAGAGAATGAGAAACATTTGAATAAACACTGTGTGCCAAGCACATAGGTAAAGTGCTTGCAATTTATGAACTCCTTCAATCTTTTCATCAGTCTTACAGGGAAGATAACATCATACTCATTTTTCAGATGAGAAAACTGAATTACAAAAAGGTCGCCTACTTGGCCTACTATCATACTTGTGGCCAGGTTTGCAGTACTATTTGAATCTATGCAGTTTGGCTTCAGAATCCAACTCTTCACGCTTTGTTCTGGGCTCAGCTTTAGTCACCTACACAGCGAGGCCTTTTAAGGTGATTCTTCCCACCTAAGCCTCTTTCTCATCGCCGCCTCTGAACCCCCAAGCAATGTCCTTCTTAGTGTTTAGTGTGTCACTGATGAAAGATACAACGGAGCCCAGTTCAATGAGAGTAAATCTGATGGAACATAAGCTAATATTTTCAGATGAATAGCCTTGTGGTGGCCTAAGTTCATCAAAGAATGTACTTATTTATTCAAACTATATGTGTTCACGAGAGGCATCAGAACACTCATCAAAATATACTGGTGGTTATTACTTCCCTAGTTGTTATTGCTCTAGATGGCCTGTTGATAGAAAGTGAAGAGATCATGTAGTCTGACAAAAAATGTGTAGTGTGGGGGCACCTGGGAGGCTCAGTGGTTGAGTGTCTGCCTTTGTCAGGTCATGTGGGGTTCTGGGATTGAGCCCCACATCGGGCTCCCTGCATGGAGCCTGCTTCTCCCTCTGCCTGTGTCTCTGCCTCTCTCTCTCTCTCTCTCTCTCTCTCTGTCTCTCATGAATAAATAAATAAAATATTTTTTTAAAGTGTCTAGTGTAGACCTTTGCACATTAAACAGTCATCTTGATAATAAAAGTAGTCTCCTCCTACCTGAGTTCTTACAGTCCATGACAGCTGGAAACTGGCCTAATACTATTAGCTTGTCATTGGTTTTATTAGGAGCTCGCAGGCCAGTATTCTCCATGTTAGTGTACAAATCCTCACAGAACACAGCGTCAGGGCTACTCTGTGAGCATGACGAATCAGGAAAAAAGCAAGGCCATTTTGTAACCGTAAACATTGTCCAAACCACCAAAAAATGACCAAATATCCTCCTATCCTGCCTATATGCTACTTCTTCACCAAATACTGCTTTAGCTTTATTCTGCTCTCCATTCCTCCTAAATAAGATAAATGGAGAGACCTAACCATAGAATTACTTCTCTTTTCTTCAATATCCCATGCAGAGCAAACCCCACATCCTTGAACCCTCCCTCAAATCAACTAACACAAGCCCAAAACACATGTGCCCTTCGGATACTCTTTCGCCGGGCAATCCCACAGTCTCCCTTCCTGCAACGAGCAATAACCCAACTTGATCAGCTACAAGTACGTTCCTGATGGTCTTTGACTGGAGGACGTTGATATCCTCATATTGTCTGTTCCACGCATTTAATACTCACCTATGTAGTTTCCTTCATGTATCTTGTTTCCCGATTATATTGCTTCTTCTAGGCACTGAAGTCAACTCTCTGAAAGCTTATGTTTGTGTGGTCTTTGTAAATTAATATGAATGACTGACTTTTCCTGACTGACCAAATGGTTCACATTTTCTTTTTCTTCTTTAGGAGCCAACTCCTATTTCAGCAATGGAGCTTTCCACTAAACAGGTACTATCATTATGTATTACAATCAGTATTCTGTATTAATTTTGTGTTTCAAATAGATAAACATCTTTATGATTCATCAAATTTTACAGATTTAATAACAAGAGTTCACAAAAAAAAGGGAAAAGAAAGAACATTCTTACAATAAGCTAGTAGAATGAAAATTAAAGATCATCTTCATTGCTTCATTCATGTTTTTGACACATCTTACATTCCTATAAACATATTTAAGTCATTGTTATAAATTTTTATTTATAGCATTTCTTTTTTGGGTTACTGTAATATTTTGCTCAATTATGATTTTAATCTATCCTTAAAATCAGCAGTGATGGATATTTCAGATTATAAATAAGTTTATAATTTAATTTGCATGTATAAACAACATATATTTTATAGGCTATTAAAATTATGCACAGGGCTGTATGTGTTTGGAGGGTCTTGACTCAAAAGTTGATTTTACTTTTTCAGTAGTATTGTGTACCAGAGAAAACATTTAGGTTGGCTGCATATAAAAGGAAAACAGTCACTGCCAAATGATAAGTTATTAAACTCATGAAATCAAAAGTTAAGGGCAGCATGTTAATAGTCTTTGCCTTTATTCGCACTGAAAAAGAATGCTTTGGCAAGACACTTAAGAAACACAAATGACTTCTAATTGCTAAATTATATGTACAAAACAAATATAATTTTAACTTCTAATAAATTATCTTTTCCCCATAAATGTTACATAGCCTTTCTATTCATGTATCAGTGGTAACTCAAAAAAAAAAATGAGGATACTGAGTTGTAATTATTAAATAACGTAGCAGAAAAAAGCTAGAATGGAGTAGGAAACGCTTCACTCACTGTTCTGAAAATTTACATACAAAATTGTTAAATATGAAAATCATTTGGCTAATCTTATTCCTGAATTGTTGACATGTTTTACCTCTGACCATGTATTAGCCCTTGTACAAGTCACTAAAATACTGTGCCAGTAAAACTCAGTGTATATCCTTTCCACACTTCCATATCAAAATAGATTGATAATCTCCAAGATATTTAGAGAAACTCAGAGTGCAGATATTATTGACCTGATACTGTTATCTTACACTTCATAAGTATGTGTTCACCTGTTCTTGTAATCTAAAAATTGTCATATGTTGGCAAGGAAATCTGGGGATTTCCAGAATGGCAGCTAGACTGGGATATTCTTTCCCATAATGATTTTTAAAATTATTTATTCATTCTCTGCTTGGCTTCATTGCCAATCTTAATTATATTATGTATACTTTTATGAGGTATTTCTTTTTGTTAAAATATTTTGAAGTACTATAAGAATTGCCTATTAAATACACCACATTTCACACGTACACAAAAACACCCAAAAAACCAAAAACAGTTTATCAGTTTAAAATACCATGATATTACCATGAAGAAAATTATTCCTAGCCTTCGTTTTCATTTTTAAAACTGAGGCAGTAGTTTCTCGGACCAGCAGTGTCGCAACTAATTTTCTGGATAAATGGACTCATCGCCTGCTTATGACCCGAAACTTGTTAAGGAGGATAGTGAGGAAAGCCTGTGGTGATGTTAAATTGGGCAGAAAAAGCACATCAGGTTACTTGTTAGGGATTGGATTATGCTCGCTGGTGCCTGCAAGCCTCCCGTATATTTCAGTTAGATGGCATAATTGGTTTTGCAGTTCTTTAATAGTACTACAGAATAATTGTAAAATGAAAACTAGACTTGAGTTGTGTTTAATTTGGGGCTTTTTATCACACTTGTTCAAATGCTACATTGGCTAAGCTTTGTAAAAGGCACGTGTAAAACGATACTGAAATCCTAAATTAGTCGCTGCTACAAAGCCCCGCCCCCCCTCCTACTTCCCGTGGTAATTGCAAATTCATTAACATAATGGCATTGCCGCATGTTTTATCTGGACTTTAAAGATCTAGTCAAAGAGGCTCATACTGTGAATAAGGAAGTGAAGCCTTAGAAAAATCAGGAGAATGCCTCAAGATGACACAGAGAATTAACACAGCACAGGATTTAGACTGCAGGGATCTTGATGCCTGACGTCGCAGTTTCTCCCCAACACCCAGGACTTGAGTTCAGGTCAACCGCAGCAGCCGGAGTGTGGCGGATTCCCCATCTGATGATCTTTCAAATTAAAAGTAATTTTGTAGTTTTTTAAATAAAGTAATCTTCCTGGAGGTAGTACAAGGTTAAGACGGTTGACGTTGAGCAAAACTTGTTAACAAAGGCAAGCTCCGGAACTTTCCCCCTTTCTTCTGATAGGAGGGCAAGCTACTGGCAGGCAGGTAGTACGGGGCGGGGCGCCCGAGGATCAGAAGCAGGGGACCCCTGCCCGGGACCTAGAGAATAAATGCTAATGTAGGAACTCTGGCGAAGCAAAATCACAAACAGCAGAAGTAAAAAAAATAATAATGAAAAATAAAAAAAAGAAGTCAAGTTTTCTAAGAACAAGTACATGAAGGTTTGAAAATTACTCCGTGTCTTCTATCTTTTATTTGAATTTTTATCTTTATTGGGATATAAGTGACACAGAACCGTCGCCGTGTTCCAGTGGTTTCATGCTTGAAGATAACGCTTCTTTGAGTCGGGGATCAGACTTGGATCACGGCCTTTCTAAACGGCCGTACCACGTGGCGGGCGTTGGCCACAACTGCGCAGAGTTCGGGGTCTCTAAGGCCTCCGAGTCGCGCCTGCGCGGCGCTCTGGGGGGCGGGGCCCTAACGCTTGTGTCTCCGCAGCACCAGCTGTACGCGGGCTCGCCCGCCGGCCTGGCCCAGCTGCCGCTGCAGCGCTGCGCCGCCTACGGGAGAGCCTGCGCCGAGTGCTGCCTCGCCCGCGACCCCTACTGCGCCTGGGACGGCGCCGCCTGCTCGCGCTACTTCCCCGCCGCCAAGAGGTACCGCCCGGGCGCGGTCCGCCGGGTCCACACCCCATGCCCTCCCCCCGCTCCCCGCCCCCCTGCCCTCCCCCAGCTCCCCCGCCCCCTTCCCCCCCCCCAGTCCCCCGCGCCCCCTCCCACGAAGCACAGGGGCCTTGCCCAAGGGCTCAGAGGGCTCCGACTGGCCGGGGCCTTTCTGTCTCCATCCTAAGGGGTCAGAACGATCAGAAAAACACGGTGATCGTAGCTGGGCATCAAGCATAATGGGACAGATGGCTCTAGTAGATGACGGAGGGAATCGACACATGACAGTAAGGTCCTTGAAAGGCTACACTGGGAAGTTATAGAGTTTTGTGACCTCACGTTCTGCGGGGGCACAGATGAGGGCCAAAGCCACAAAGTCAGAAACCATCTAGACTGGGCCCTGGGCCCTTGGACCAAAATGCTCTTCCGCCCAAAATGTTCTTTTTCTAACCAGCAGCATTGCATCCTGGTTTTAAGTTTTAATAAGGCAATTTATGTCCTTGGATGAATGGAATATCTGCAGAGAAAATACCTTTATTTACTTTTAGAGTCTTAGCATACAGGAAGTCAAGAAGAACTTTAACTTTTTATAAAGGAAGTCAAGAAGAACTTTATAAAAAGTTTTGACTTTTATAAAAAGTCAAGAACTTTTTCTAGTTTTAGAGATAACCACACTTTTGTATAATGCTGACTAACTAGCATCAAATTCTTTGTTTGACCCAAAATATATATTTATTCGGCCCCTGAAATTTAAAGGCCACTGTATCATCATAGTATGATCTTGCATTTCTACTGTTTGACCTTGAAATATAAAACCACATAAAAAAGATCTATCGATCATTGTGTATGTGTTACACTAATGTGTTAAACATATTCTTAATACTTAACATTTTTTGGACATACTTAAAAATTGCTAAGATATTCCTAGAAGTTACCTAAAATAACATATTTGGATAAAACATAGCTGCAACTTGCTGTCTAGGACATTGAGGGCATCGGGCACAGGCATTTGATGATTTGATAGAGTGCCGCGTAGGCTACTGTTACCCTATAGGGAACTCTTAGGCACATCCTAAAAGTTGTATACACACCGGGTTTACTTTCACTTCAAAAAATAAAAGCACTTTCTTAATTTGACAAAATATTGATCTCAACACATTCTTTACAGCTCACATATGGCTACCTTTCTCTGTTAGTATTTACCATTTCAGAAACAAGCAATGAAAGATGAGAGTAGTATACAATATCTTGCTAATACAAATCCAGAGATTAACAGCACACACATCAACCTATTAAAACAGAAAATAGAAATCAGAGTTATCAAGCTCCATTGCATTTTAGGAGCAATAAAATTTGGTTTATTTTTTTACTATAGTTAATGTTTTACAAGAAGCCGTGATGTGGACTCTTTTCATTGCTAGTAAGCTGTTTTCTACATGTGGATCATTTAAGACGTTTAGAAAAAATTTTAGAGGAAAGGAATAACCTAATGTCTACTTAAATCTTTTAATTACATGCTTCAGATAACATTGGCTGTAGTGTTAAATCTCGTACAACTTAAATCTGTCATAGATAATCAGTCCATATACATTAGTATTACACGTAAGTGTACTATTAGCTTATTCTATTTAATGAATACAATTTTCTTAGGCCTTCAACATTTAGAATTGAAATAACCGTCTGTATTATTCCATGTACCATCCAATTTTGCTGAAGTTTAAATCTGAAGCAAAAATTTAGTTTGGAGATAATGTGTTACTTAGTAAAGAAACCATGGATAGTTTAATAAATAGCAATATGCAGTTTTTATAGTAATAGAATTAAATTACTCAAAGTTGAACTTTTATGGTTCCTAATATCATTTAGGATCTAGGTTCTTTTAATATCAAAAAACAAAATTCATCTTTGAATTAAAAATGAGTACTATTTCCTTTCCACGTGAAAGTATATAACATTACCTAATTTAGCAATGATTTGTTCAGATTTTAAGCTGTTTTTATAAGAAAGAAGATGAAAATAAGATCATAGCTACATCTATAATAAGTTAAAAAGTTGTATATTATATATTTGAAATATGTTTATTCCATACCTACAATTCCTGAATGAAGGAATTATCATTAACACATTTTTGTTGTGCCTTGAAGATTTTACTTAATCCAATTTCATGTGTCTTTAAGAAGGACTTTTAGAGGCCTCACAGTTTATATATTCTTTGTGATGACTTTTTTCAAAAACTTAAATGGCAGTAAAAAATGCCTTCCCAAATGCTTTGTGGTTCGTGTTTCACAAGTTCCTTGTTGGCTCAATTTTGAAATGTGCAACATCTGTTTGATAGTCTTACCAATTCTACAAATAGAAATCTATAAATACTTTAGTCTTCTAAATTTATGAATACAGTAACAATTTCCATGTTTGCAAATCTCCATGGCCTTTGTGAGAACTCTTTTCAGGGATGGTAACTGACTTTGCAGCAAGACAATATTCATTGACATTGACACAGAAAACAGTTGGGCAAGTGTCCCCAATCTTTTTCATTCTGTTATATGTAGCCAATCTCCATTTTTAGCCTCTTTCTCAAACTACACATCCTGCTTACACCAAAAAGGCTAGAGACAACCTCATTCTCCCCAGTGAACCGCTAACAGTGTGGAAAGAAGGCACCAGAATGTATTACAACTAACACGATCTGAGCAGCAGTATGTAAGAGAAATTTATTTAGATTTTTATAGCAAATTTGACTTTTCTCTTAGAAGTGAGTCCTTCTCTCTCACCTTCTGACAAAAGGCAGACTTCTCCACAATATTTGTTATTGTGCTTCTCCTTTTATTCATTTCACAGGTAAATTGTTTTGCAGTCATAGCCATGTGATCATGAAAGAAATGTTTTCTTTAAAAAAGTTGATATAGTAACCAAAAAGGAAAATTAAAAAGTCACTTAAAAATAGATTTCATAGAATTAGTACCTTTAAGTTTAACAAGAGTCTATTTAAGGAATTACGTATAAATATTAAGAGAAAGAGATCATGTAAATTTTAATTATCAAGCTTAGTCTCTCATTCGTGATCAGAAAGAAATTTAATTCAGGTTATTGAAGAAATGGGTTGCCATTCTATATTTTGTGCTTTTTCCTCAGAATTTAAGATGTTAAGAATTTTAGAGTTTCTAGATGTTAGATTCTTATTGATTGACATCCAGTTATACATAAATCATGAATCTTCTGTTACTACTTTAAAGACTTGACTGCATTGTTAGTACATTTGTATACTCTTTTGCATTTTGATCCCCTGGAGACTGATCCTACAGGTGTAATGAGCTGCTTTAAAAAAATTCTTAAGTCACTTATAGATGCGTCTCTTCCTATGAGCTCCTAGTGTCTTTGATTTTTGATTCTTCTCTATGCTTTGTGACACATTCCCAAGAAGGAATAAGGATGCAGTAATACCTTTTGCATGTAATTGTTTTAGACGCACAAGACGACAAGACATTAGAAATGGAGACCCGCTGACTCACTGTTCAGACTTACAACACCATGGTAAGTTGCAACGCTTTCATCTTTCAACCTGCTGGTACCAGGATAAATCATAAGCAATAGTGTGTACCCACACATGTGCATGCAGGGCACACACCTGTATATGTACCCATTCCTTAACAATATTTAAGGAAATGCAACTGAAGAGAAAGGAAATCTAGAAGAAGGAAAATTTTAAAGAATACTAAGTGGGGAATTATATTTTATTATTGCGGATATGAAAAGTTCAAGTTTTAGTCCCTTACAAGACTTGAATTTCAATTTTCTCATATTAACAAAAAGAAGCCAGGTATAATTGCGTGCTTTCATATATAGTAGCAACCTGAGAACAACAGGCATCAGAAATATTCATTTAAAAATATTAAAGAAGAGAATGCAGTCTTAAAATAAGCCATGCAAATTATTCAGTGATATGCTGATGATACAGACCTATTGTATTGTTATTGGGTATCCTAGTCAAGTAGAAGATAATCCCGATATCTTCACATTGATTTACTGGTAGGATATAATTGGGGATTTTGGATTGTTTCATTTTATGCTTCGTAAAAGATATCAAGTCCTATTTAATGTCCAGCATTAAATGCTGTAATATCAACCAAACTTCCTTTAAAATGCAGTAAAATTGTAGTATATCTCACTTCCCCCCATGTCAACCCTTTGCAAAAACAATAATAAGGCTATGCTTCCCTCTGCTGGGAAAACTTATCAATGACATCACTGCTTATGAACAATTTGTAGTTAAAAATAGCTGAAATGTAAAATGTAAATATTTTACATGTAATTGAATGTAATCATCCTATTAACTTTTTTGGTTCCTTTTACATTAATCTGAAAAGACAGTATAATGTTTTTTATCAGTCAACTTGGATTTGATCCACTAGTTCTGTGTATACAGTATTCCCATTTCATGAATGTTAAGACAACACTGCACAAAAAACACCTCCACATGCATTCCAAAACCTAGTTACCTTCTGAAGGTCAGATCCGCCTGTTGTGTATGCTATACTTGCTGGTATGTGATTCGCAAATACTTACAGGGTTGTCTGGGGGATGCCAATACCATGAGATGTTGCCACAAATCGAGCCTATATTTGGGGTCCATTTTGCTTGCAAAATTTCTTGCCAAAGACTTTATTGTCTGTTATTGCTCTTATTACAAAGAAAAAAGTTACCACTAAATGTGAGCAAATGCTGTGATTTTTTTGTCTTTGTACAGATAGGGTACATAATTGACATATCCTCCTTAAATTTTTCAAACAGAGTATTTCAGTTGGACAACAAAACATTAACTAGTCTTGCATTAATCTATTTCATGTAAAAATATTGAATTATGATCAGCACCATTTGTTAATTTATTACATTAAAGAATCTTTTTGCTTAGATATGGAGAAGCTAATGATAATAACTGCAAGTACAAGAAACAAGACAATGTAACTAGAGCTCATTTCTGATCAGACCTCAGTCTCCATATCAATATAGAATTTATTATTTTAAATATTTTAACTCTTATATTTCTATAGTTATAACACATGCAATATCTTAATATTATAGATATTTAATAAACGTTTATTAAATAAATCTAAATATTTGAAGCTATAGCATCACTATTTACTTTATTGGTTTTGGTTTTCAGTAGAGAATTGAACTAAATATCATCTATTATTTAATGTTAAAATGAGTTAAGTCATATGTTGCTATTAACACCATCATATTTAAAAATAGATCTCTTTTAAGAAACATCATTATTGACCAATCGACTAATAAAAAAACGATTATGTACTACAACACATAGGATACTATGCTATGTTTTAAAGATTGCTGGAGAATTACTGAGAGGTATATCCATTTGTTGAATAATCTAGTTCCTTCATAGACACATTTGGTATTTTTTTCAAAATGATATATGTGCTAGAATTATGGGCATATATATATGTGTGTGTGTGTGTGTGTGTGTATGTGTATATACACACACACACACACACATACATACATACACACAAAGAAAAGCTGACTGAAGGCATTCTTTTTAAGTGAGACTGTGTATAAATAAATGTTGACTGTTGAGTGAATGGCCTTTGGAAAGTACTTCAGAATTTAAAGTTCTATTTTGATGAAGTTAGAGTGAGGAAAGCTTGTAAAACCTGGGAATGTAGAATTGCTCAGCTATAGAAAGGTGAACATGAATCATTTTTTTCTCTTGATACTTCAGTCAAAATAGTATACTAAGGAAAAGGAATTGCTCTGATTTAGTGTTAGTCGGTGTGTGTGTTTGTGCATGTGTATATTTGTGTGTAAGCATTGCTTCATAGATGGATGGGATAGAGGAAATGATAAAATAGTCCAAGAAGTTCTGCAGAAATAAAACATTCCCTTTTTAAAGGCCTCTTTATTCCTTGTCTGCTTGTATTACTAATTCACCAAACATAAAAACTGTATACCATAGATTACAATAAATTTCAAATGTTTGGAAACTAAGTCAGGCATTCCCATATGGCCAAGCTGAATCTTACCGTTAGATCTTAGAATAGGTGATGTCTATTTTTGGAAGTAAAATGGGCAAAACCCCAGAGCTGAGCCCTGTTAAATCATGTATGTTGTCTTGCTAGTGTCACATCTCACATTGAATAAAATATTTGTGCTCATATGGAAACATACAAAGATATGAGATATTTTCCCAGAAAGCTGCTAAGCAACTTGAAGCCAAATTATACACTTCAGGACAATCAGTTCCAGCTGTAATGGTAAACATATTCTGTAACACTCTATATTTTACATATCCTGAGGTTTTAATAGAGAGACTATATAAAATAACTCAGCATTAAGGTGGAAGAAATTTCACTCTCAATGCAACCTTTAACATACACTCAGCTCTTTGCTCCCTCTTGTGTAAAGGCAGCGCACTAATGGTGAGCGGGCCTAGGTGTAATTTAGAAATCCAGCTCTCCTTCCCCTTAATCTGGCATAGTCTCTTCCATCGCTGGTGGCTATTCACCTGGGGAAATTTAGTATAAAACCCTAAATATATATGTGTTGGCAGATCTTCTTGTCTTCTCGCTCACACCTCATACAGAATGCTAAAGAGAAACTTCAGGTTGTTTGCATTCTGTTCCCTTCCCTAAAATAACTTGTGCACCGAATTGGAGCTTGTCTGACTTTGCCTCCGAGAGCATGAGTGGCTGAGTCAATTTACCTTTTCCCCTTCTTTACTACGAGTTGCATTCTGATCTCCATGTCCAGAAAGGAACAAATCATAAATGACAACATTTAAAAACATTAACATCATCTTAGGTTTTTCAATCTTTGAAATATTTTATGCCCTAACTTTAGTTCAATACCATCATTGAATTTCATTTCATGGTAGTTCTCTTGGCTGTTCTACATACAAGCATTTCCCTTCTAGCATCCTACAGTAAAATATCCACAGAACTCAACCTTCTTAATTATCTCTGCAACTGGCTCATCTCAATTTATGTCTTGGTTGGCATCAGCATTGTTCCAGAATTTCATAAAATATCTTTGGCAGTGTCATCTCTGTGGTCTGCAGAGCTGTAAATTTAGTATTTTGTAGCAATGCTAATCTGGTCTGTGTTTTAGCTTATTTTATATACATAGAAATTCCAACTGAATCTGAGCATTTAGCCCCTAGAGAAGCCTCAAAGTTTGATGGATGAGCATGATGTCAGGTCCTAAAAAAAACCCTGACTTTAATAAATCACCAAATAGTATCAAGTCTAAGACGTCACTGAATATAAGATGCACCATTTTTTAAGGACTGCTAAGAAAGAAAAACTGCCCAAGATGAATAATCTAATAGTGGTGCCAGCATCAAGCCAGCTTACAGTGTTTCAGAATTAGCACAAGAAGGAAGTAAACTCCCATGCCGAAGACAGCAAGGACGTTTACCTGGTTCACCTATAATCATGGGTGGTGGAAAAGGAGGAAAACCACTTCTTGAATCACAGGGTGCTATTCACAAATGTTTACTTTCTGAATTCACACCAACAGTGTGGACCAAATACCTCAGACAAAACTTTAATTTAAAGAGGTGTCAGGTTAGGAGAGTCACATGTATCTGGCAAAAGTAAAAACAAACTCTTTTTAGAAGAAAGAACTTGAACTCCGGTCAAGAACAACTGTAAGACATGCTGTTATCAGAGATGTTGAAATATATAAGTGCATATTCTAGGAAGAAATTATTACAGTATTGCCCTCTGTAATTAGGCAAATCCAGTCATTGATGGCATAGGTATACAAGACATGCTCACACAGACACACCTGAATAGGAAGAGGCTTGACAGAGTTTGTGCTTTCATTGTTCCTTACTGAAGTTTTTAAATACGTCATAAGAGATCGCCCAACTGTTCATACACCCATAATTTAACTGTTGTAAATGTAAAGTTTTTAAAGCATGCTGTATTTTTTTAAAAGATTTTATTTGTTCATGAAAGACACAGATACAGGCAGAGGGAGAAGCAGGCTCCAGGCAGGGAGCCCGATATAGGACTCGATCCCGAGACCAAGGATCACACCCTGAGCCAGGGGCAGGTGCTCAACCGCTGAGCCACCCAGGCGTCCCAAGCATGCTGTATTTTTTAAATTCCAAATATAAGGGAAATATATTAAAATACAGGATGGTATTTTCATTATTGTTTATGGAAGGTTTCTGCTTCAGTAAATGGGTGTTTTCCATCATCTACTATATCTCTTGGGAAGAAGTAAATTAAAGTCTATGTTTCCTGATGTTTAAATGTAAAAATTCCTATTTCACTCTGCCATATAGATTATATGTGCTTTCTTGGTAAAACATATGCTGTAAGATCGTGAAAATAAAACATATCAGATATTCAATATAGACTAAATAAATACGTTAGTAGATACCTTCATATTGGTTGTGCTTTTTACGTAATTGAATTTCAGTCTGCCTTATACCAAGAAGCACTGCAGCCTCCCCCACACAGGTATCAGGTGCAGAAGTAAACGCAACTATTTAAATGGCTTCATTGTCAACCTCAGAACAATTTCATTTCCATATTTTAAATTAATAAATTTCTAAATATTAAGATACTAGTGACCACCTCTAATACAATAAATTACCAATGAACAGTAAAATTAAAATACCATGGTCATATCTATCCACGTGTTTATCCATCTACCTATCTGTATGCTGACAAGAACATTTTAAGCAAGCGTACATAGGAATCTGTGGGTTCGAGAAAGATAGGAAACTACTTGAATTGTAAAATTTTACATGCTACCTTCTGTTTGGTAATTATTTCCCAGCACCAGAGACAGATCTTAATTTAGGAAATAAAACAAGGTAGTTTAAAATCTATTTTAGCAAGTTGATAAATTACAAGTTTAAAATTTTCTCTAAGGTTTCATAATCGAGTCTTTTTTTGTACTTGACAGATGCACTAAGCACATGGACTTTAATACATACATACATATGCATGCATGCAAACTCACATTCAATTAGTTCATAATAGTTGGTACAAGCGTCATATCAAAATTGGAGAAATAACATACTAAGCATTATATTGATAAACAGAATTCCTGTTATATAGCTTGGTGTATTTATGCATATAAACAAATATAGTATATATATATACATATATATATAAATAAAGAATTTGTTTACAGCATACTATAATGTATGAGATTATTAAATCAATTGTTAGTCTTCTTAATTACGCGGTCCAAAAATATACATGAACATTAGGGATGAGTGAAATTTTTTGTCTTCAGTTTCATTTATTTTTAGGTATTTTATGTCTTCCCAAGACTTACTGATTAATTCATAAAATGCCTTTTTAGCTACTACTGCTTAAAGAGGGATTGGTCCTTCATTTGAAAAATCTAATTAGATTCTTTGCTATTGACAAATCACTATTTATATTCCTGGAGAAAAATATCTGGAATCCAGTAAGGAAAAACTAAGTAATGATATTTATATCAAGAAATGAATATTTGCAGTCTTCTGTGTCACCTACAGCTTGTGGGCAACATTTCCTTTCTTCCTTTGAATGGCCTTTAACACTGGATGTTATTGAGAAAAAAATTTGCAGTGTAAAATATTAAAATTGCAATTTTATGAAAACAACTGGAATTAGATTTCTCTTTATGTAGTTCAGTAACTAACACTATAGTTAAATATTTAAAATAATGTGCAACCATTTCCCCCTACTCCAAATTAACTTTTACTATTATATTCATTATTTATGAAATTCAAGTTTAAAATCACTTTCAGGGGGAGAACATCAAAAATGGTAACAGAAATTAAATAGTTGATTAAGTACTTGGTTTACTACCCCACCCATCTCTATTATCTTTCTACATGACATCACATTCTTACATTATTAACATTTCAATCCTGGGAGACATTTATGGGGTTAAAATAGAGAGGGAAATAAATGGAAAGCTGAAATGTGATGCCTTCTGTTTCTGCCTTATTGGAAGAGAATCAAATACTAAATAAGGCCTTTAGCAACATGATATTTCTGGCCAAATGATGGATATCATGACTTTTTGTTGTTACAAAAGGAAGCAATTTATTTAACTTCTTTCTTTCCTCCCATTCTTTCTGGTTTATTAGCCTCATTTCATTTCCATAAATTATCCCACTAAAGGAGGAAATGATTAATTGAAGATTGCTTCCTTAAAAACATTATTTCTTGTCATTAACAACTGCGACATATTGTAACATTGTGTTATTCAAACACACTGTGGTGCTTTTAAAATTTTAATGTTTGTTGCTCTCAATTATTTTGCTCTAACTATTCAGTTCAACTCATGAGAATTCATTATGCCAATTTAACAACTAACTCTACCCTTCTTGTCTACTGGTAATTTTCATGACAAAAGTTGCTATTCAAAACAGTTGCTTTCTAAATGCGAAATGTATTTTAAAATAGATTAAAATGAGATTGCTTTCTTTCTGGAAATCTACAGATTACCCATTGGCATAGACATCCCCTAGACTCGTCTACTGGGTGTCCCTGGAGAGTGTATTCATATGATTTCTCTAATCTCTTTCTCTTACTATCATATTTGGAATTCTTGATTTTGGCGTATACTTGATTAGTTACCATCTTCTCCCACCATATCTCAAATCAACTCTTGTAACATCACAAAACAACAAATTAAGAAGATTCGAAGTGTCTACATTTGCCAGTGTGGTTTTAATAGCACATTCAGTCATCATCAGGGTTACAAACCCTATGCCCCTTTTAACTGATTAAACTTTTAACCATTTCTTTTATGTAATTATGATAACTCCATGTCCTGAGGATGTCAGAGTTACATGAGATTTCAGCTTTTAAATACAGGGTAAATAGTTACCCTGGATTTTCCATTCAGCAAGCATCAGCTAAGGATTTGTGGCTGCCTAGTGCCAGGATCATAAAACATATGCCGTGGAGGAAGACAACCAGGTGAATAAATGATCGTAACGAATAAGACATCATGTGCTCTGAAACTATATGTAAACAGATTATTAGGAAGCATAGAAAAGGAAATACTTTATTTGATGGTGGTCAGGGAGTAAGATTGATATTGGGAAGCAGTTTGTCTTCTTGTGGATTGTGCTACTACGGATTCACAGTAAAGGATTTTAAGTTTTGAATTAACAGTTGAAACTATTACAAGAACACCCCTAACAATAATAGCACCTCACATATTTATGATTTCCTGTGTCTAGGCATTATACTATTATTTTTACGTAGATACATTTTAATAAGAAAAAAGATACTAGAAAGGGTTATAACAATTTTATGTTGCCCAAAATCGTTAGGTGAAAAACTAACACCACAGAAAAAAATCTCCCAAGATGAATATCAAGAAAATAGTGCAAGGCAATGCACACCATGCTGGACAACATTTTGACATAAACACAGTGAGCAAGTCCATAGAGCTTTGCTTATGCGCTTACTAAACACAGATCAGAAAGACCCCACCCAGCACAATTCACAAAAATCAATTATGGGAATAACCCAATATGTTCCATGGAAACTCTCAGAACAACTAGTTTATGTTTTTAAAGACTTTATTTATTTATTTGAGAGGAAGTGTGAGTGAGAGAGAGAAAGAGAACATGGGTGGGGGAGGGGAGGAGAAGCGGACTCCTTGCCAAGCAGGGAGCCCAGCATAGGGCTTGATACCAGGACCCTGGGATCTTGACCTGAGCTGAAGGCAGACACTTAACTGACTCAGCCACCCAGGTGCTCCTCGGATCAATTAGTTTATCCAGAGGGAGATTTTAGATTATACTTACCCTGAATATGCAAACTTTCATATCCTTCAGAAAATTTCTAATTGTCAGTGTTTTCTTAGTTGAGCTTTTGATTTACATTGGATAATTGTAAATCCAATAGTAGATTATCTGAAAAATATTTAGAGGATAGTCATATTGTGCTACCATTTCAATGCAGAGCTGTTTGCTTTAATAAAGTCAAAATGATAATATGTTTGATATCCTAAGAAAATTTTTGAAAATCTGGTAAGAAAGTAATAATCAAAATATTGTTTCTGTTTTTAGTTTTTTTTAATAGAAAGATAGAAACAGAGACAAAGATTAAGGGGCAAAGGGAATAAAAGAAGGAGAAAGAAAGAAAAACACAGTATTATTGGAATTCTGATGGCAGTTGGGGTAGAAGGATTAGGAAAGGGAATGGATATTTATTGAGTGCCTTCTATCATTCTAAAATATTTATTGGGTATCTGTGTATAAGAGTTCAGGAATTGGGAAATCAACCAAAAAATGTTTATAGATTGTTATATCTGCGAGCCCAAATATATGAATGCTTGCCTGATGCAAATTTAAATGAAAATGCTGGCCCTACATTAAAAGTTGCTGGTGATAGAAACATTCTGCTGCAGAGGAATTAACAGAAACTACTGTATTCAGTGGAAATTTAGTTTTTGCAATTATTACTGATGGCAGCAGAATCTAACAAACTTAAAATAAGAGAATTCCAAACCAAAGGAAGACAGTGGTACCTACGCATACGGACTATGATTTATAGTTACTATGGCAGGACTTATAACTTCACTGCTTACTAACTAGAATGCTTTATTTTGCTTTTTTTATTTGGTCAAAAAGGAGAAAGAAAGGCCTACTGAAAGGGAGAAGGAGTTCTAAAGGTATGGCTGAGCATAGTTATCAAGGCAAAGTAAAGACACCTGGTCCATGAACTAAACTCACCAGTTGTGCTTCTTATCTCATGCAGGTGGAAAAGTAGCTTAATGTCATGTTTCTAGAAGAACTCAGTGAACTATTGCTATATTCAACTAAAAACAACTTTGTATAAATTCTTGATTAAATCAAATGTCATCTTATGTTAGATTCTACTATAAGTAGCAGATGAAATGTTTTTTAAACATAAGAAAATATTTATTATTAAGGGAACTTTTGGGCTCCTGGGTGGCTCAGTCAGTTAAGTGTCTGACTCCTGATTGTGTCTCAGGTCATGATCTCAGGGTCGCAGGATCCAGCACTGGGGACCCTGCCTAAGATCCTCTCTGTCTCCCTCTGCCCCTCTTCCCCACTTTCACGCGCTCTCTCTCTCTTAAAAAAAAAAAAATGAGAGAGCTTTTATTTTAATTGTTACACACTGAGGAACAGTTGCTGTCACCAGGGGAGACCTTGAAAAACTAAAAACTGAACAG
This sequence comes from Vulpes lagopus, assembly GCF_018345385.1. NCBI lineage: Eukaryota > Metazoa > Chordata > Mammalia > Carnivora > Canidae > Vulpes > Vulpes lagopus. Next base: position 23,416,097 of record NC_054834.1, on the reverse strand, counting down.
ATTTCTCAGGATTTTAAGAAAGGTTACCGAAAACTCTATGGAACAGTTAGGATGATTAAATTAATTGAGAAGAAGACAACTTTGTGCGTTTTTTAAAATGCACCTAATTGATATTACATTTATACTAAACTCTATTACACTTTCATATTATACAAGGTACGTCGATCTTCCTTACTATGTGTCAACTAATGCACTGAAGGATTTAAGCAGAGCTCTGTGTTTGCAAGGAAGAATTTACTTCAGATAAAAATACCTTCAGATTTCTACAGCCATCTATAGTAACTTAGATTAAGTTACTTAGTAATTTAGACAAGCCAGCTATTATCACAAAGTTTTAGAGGAAGAGTAGGCCTGGATAATCCAGAAAGATACTGGTGGATCAGCATGTTCTTTGCTTCTAAATCCAATGGATTTTTTGCTGTTGTCATGCTGTCATAGTCTATGATTCAGTAATAGGTAGAGAGTAAATGAAAAGTCTCTGTCTAAAAGTAAAATTAATTTTATTTACTTTTTTAAATTTTATTGAAGTAAGAACATGTAACATGAGATCCACTCTCTGAGGTTTGTAAGTGCACAATGCACTATCATGCACTCTAGCACTCTGCTGTACCACGGGGCTGAAGATCTACTCATCTTGCAGAACGGAAACTTCATACCCGTTGAATCAGCACCTACCCATTTCCCTTTCCCCCTGGTGCCTGGCAACCGCTGTGCTACCATCTGCTTCTAGGAGTTCAGCTATTTTAGATGTTTTATGTAAGTGGGATCAGCATACACTTCTTGTTCTTCGGTGACTGGCCTATTTCACTTAGCATTTCCCAAGGTTCATCTGTGTTGCTACCTATTGCAGATTTCCTTCTTCTTTTTTTTTTTTTAAGGCTGAATAATATTCCAAGTAAAAGGATTTGTAAATCAGAGTCCAAAGTATCACAATTAGGGAAAAAAAAGATGTATCCAGTGACCTCTGTGACAAGGTATCCTAAATATGGTATCATAGGAGATTTCCTAGCCTGCATTAGGCAGAGAGATTGAATTCACCTCTATCCGGGGAAACAGAAACCCTGCAGACTAGCACAGCAACATGTATCAGATCTATTCATTCAGTGATAGAATAATAATTTCAGAGGAAATATAAACACACTACCATATTCAGTGTAGATATTAACCGACAAAGATATAGCTCCACTATAAAAAAAAAAAATGTGAATTGGAATCCATTAAATGCTGTTCCTTTACATTTCAGTCATTTCCTTTTTCCAGGGTATCGATCTGGTAAATAAGAAGGGACAGATACTTCCCAACTTTAGAAGAGTTTCATTTCACACTTTAGAGTGATAGGAAAGGAAGCACTGAAATCGACCTCCCTGCAGATAGCAAAGGGAGGCAGAATGAAAGTAGGGGCGGGGGATGAAGCCAAATGCAGGGATTAGGTAAAAACAGGACTTTGGAAAGCTTTAAACCTAGTGACAGCAAATAATATTGTCTCTGACAGACAAAAGTCCTCGGTTGATTAGAAAGAGAGTAAAATTGTCAAAGTGATGCCAAAAAAGAGGGGGAACATTTTTTTTTAATTAAAAATCTAGCTGAGTTTGAAGAAGAGAGCAAAAAATTTTCATCTGTCTACACTGTCAGCCCTCCATGCATGTGAAAATATATTTATTATTTTCTAAATTAATTTAATGAGTTCCAGATTGTACAGGATGTCATAATGGAAACAGGATTATGCAAGATAATAAGGAATTTTTTTTCTCTCTCTAAATGAGTTTTACCTAGACTCCCTGTGTCCTACTTTTGATCTTAACTGTGTTTCATTTACCACATTGAAGGAGGTTACATAAAGGGTAAAATAATAGAAACTTAATCAGGAAACAGGTTTTCTCGTTGCTACACTCTATTATATACTCTTCCCATATTCTTTAGTGTAATTCTTGAAAATAATAAAAGATGTATCATTTTAAAATAAGGACAATTGAAACCACATTGCTTTCTAATTGTGCATCTTTCTCCTGAGCCATCCCAAACATTTCACACCGATTGATCTTCAGAACAATCTTGTAGATTATTTAAGGGTTGTTGGTAGGGAGTATAAACTTCCTGAACTCTACCTTCTGTAAAATACTAGATAAATATTAATGGCTGGTACATTTAATTTTACAGATGAAAAATAAACATAAAGTGGCAAAATAATTTCTCAGAAACAGATTCATGTTTCCAAAAGTTCAAATAACTTTCCTGCTAAGGAATAGTACAACATGAACTGGCCCCATTAGTCAGAGCATAGAGTTTTACAGCTAAAATAATGTCTTGGAAAGTATTACCGTGGCATATAAAGATGTATAGTCATACTGCACACATGACTGCTTCTGTTAATGTAATGCTATTTTCTGGTAGACAAATCTCTGCATATGCTTTATATAACTTATACCAAAGCAATTAGTCTATTAAGGCAGGCAGTCGAGTTCTGAAACCCTACGTCTGTGACATTTCTGCCATCCTAAATCAATTTGGAAAAGACTCCCAACTTGGCAACAAATTTATCTTCTGAATTTCCACATAAATACTTTGGAAAGTTGAGTTTACTTCTCTAACGTTTCCTCATTTCATTTCCTCATCACCGGCCAGATAATCACCACAGCCACAGCCTTGAAGAAAGAATCATCTATGGAGTAGAAAATAGTAGCACGTTCCTGGAATGCAGTCCAAAATCACAGCGAGCTCTGGTTTATTGGCAATTCCAGAGGCGAAATGAAGAGCGAAAAGAAGAGGTATAGGAATGAAATACCCTGGATTATTTCTATCTAACGTGTACTGTTAAGTGACCCCAACATGGTTGACTTGAGGGTGAAAAAATACCGTGAATCTTTATCTTTTTCTTAACCCATCAATAGCCCATTCATTAAACAAGCATTCACTGAAGGCTTATCATATGACAGGGTTTTGTGCTAGGAGCTGGAGAAGCAAAAGTGAACTGATAAGAATTTTGTTCCAGAAGCCATTTGGGATTTATTTGAGAGTCTTCTTTCTCCCCGTAGTTACCTACGAAACAATATATTATCTATATTTGTGCACACACACAAAATCAAATCCTCTGCTAATTTTAACTTTTGTTCACTTAATTCTGCTATCCAAACATGTTTTCTTTTCTCTGCTCAAAAGGGGAGGGAAGGTTTGGGAAGAGGAGTAGGATATATAGGATGAAGATTCTGGGCAGCCATTCTGATATGAACTATGCATGTAGCATCAGACAGATCTTCCTCCTTAGTGTATTCATTTATTACTGTGTAAAATTAAAGAAATGTGCACAGAAAATCTCAATACTCTGAGACTTTAAAGCTTTTTAAAAGTATTAAATAACCAGATTATGGAGGTGATTTGTAAATGTATTCTGTGCAGATAATTGCACAAACATAATCTGAATATAAAGTTTAAAACCCTCCATTATCTATTTTGACATTTGAAGCGTCTTTAAATTTGTAATCACATTATACAAATGTCAAAGTTGATTTTATACAATTTTATACATTCTCAACTTAGGCTTTCAGAGATGTCTGTTGTAAACTCTATTCAAAGTAAAAATGAGTTTAGATATATTCAAGAACATATCTTCATGTTTATGCCACATCTGAGACTTAGAAAGTGAATAACTAATTATCAGTCATGTAGTCCTATGCTTTCTTCTACTTGCTCAACGCTGAGTTTTTAGTTTTTTTCAGCTCTGAGTTCATTCTCATGCTGCATTGTTTTCTAATATCACGGTTCTGTATTTCTAAGAATTACTGTTAACTTTCTCCTATGCTTACATACCTTCTTTCAAGATTCTAAAATAAATACATCTTTGTCCTTTCACCATCTTGAATATTTTATATTATTATAATGAAAAATTATTTGAAGACAATAGACAACCAGTATTTTGCAATGCATAATAAAAAATGATTTACAGAGATTTCTCTTTTTTTTTTCCAATGGAGAAATCCTATCATTTGTCTTAAGCAAGACATTTTATGAACCGTTAAAATGTGCCTCAACACAGAATCTAAAGTTTTACTTGAGCAGAGTTTCAGAACTTCTGTTTCTTTAAATGTGTATATTTTTGCTGCCGTTTCTCTTGTGCTAGATCAGAGTGGATGATCATATCATCAGGACAGAACAAGGCCTTCTACTGCGCAGCCTACAGCGGAAGGATTCAGGCAATTACCTCTGCCACGCTGTGGAGCATGGCTTCATGCAAACTCTCCTTAAAGTGACCCTGGAAGTCATTGACACAGAGCATTTGGAGGAACTTCTTCATAAAGATGATGATGGAGATGGCTCGAAGACCAAAGAAATATCCAACAGCATGACACCTAGCCAGAAGGTCTGGTACAGAGACTTCATGCAGCTCATCAACCACCCCAACCTGAACACGATGGATGAGTTCTGTGAACAAGTGTGGAAAAGGGACCGAAAACAACGTCGGCAAAGGCCGGGGCATACCCAAGGGAACAGTAACAAATGGAAGCACTTACAGGAAAATAAGAAAGGTAGGAACAGGCGGACCCACGAATTTGAGAGGGCACCCAGGAGTGTCTGAGCTGCATTACCTCTGGAAACCTCAAACAAGTAGAAACTTGCCTAGACAATAACTGGAAAAAATGCAATATACATGAACTTTTTTCATGGCATTATGTGGATGTTTACAATGGTGGGAAATGCAACTGAGTTCCCCCAATTATAAATTAAGTCCATGAGTAACTTTGCTAACAGGCTTTCCTCCTAATACCAACACCTAATAGAGGTCAGGTGAACGCAGATGTTCACTTTAGCAGACTTAATGTCTCCTATGAGATTTCATTGTACAGGTTTCACTTTCTTCTTTGCCTGAGAAATAAAAATGTCATTTGCCATGTTGCCATCTAAAGAAGAAAAACTGCATCAGCAAAGCCATTTTATTGAACTGAAAGTTTAAAATAAACTGCATGGATTTATGAAGCTGATGAATATTCCAAAATAGCGTTGGATTCAAGGATATTTTTTGTCTACCAGCACTCATGTTTATATGTACTAGAGGAGTAAAATGATACTGAATGAAATGGTCTGTGGAAATATAAAAAACATAAACCATCCATCATCCAGAAGAAAAATGGAATACACTGATCTACTACTGATGTCTTCTTTCAGCTTTGATCTAAAGATGTATTTTATTAAAACTATAATTTAAATGTACCATGACAAATATGCAGTAAAAATTAGCTCTTTTCTAAGCTAGAGTAGGTTTTTGTCTTACAGTTATTGTGCTATATAGTTTTTGTTTTAAAAACTCCAACCGCGTGCTGCTTTTTTCTGACATTGTGTTTTTAGTTCTGCAAGAGGGATAGCCGATATTGTTCAAGAAACACATAAGCATCATTTACCATTAATTCCTAAACTCTGGATATAAATTATGCTTTATTTTTCTGAGGAATTCAGATAACACCTTCCCCTTCTTTAAGTATAATCAAAGATTAATTTTAACTTGCATAATGTTCCTAGAAAGAACAGAGCATTTAACCAGCAAAGTAAAAAGAAACAAATTGATTTGTTAAATGCCATGTGTTGTACCTAATGGATCAATGAGGAGAAAGGGAACTCCATATTTATGAAAATAATGAGCATTATTTTAATATAACATTAACAGAAAATCTCCTAATTCTGTGCTTGAAAACCTGCATGATATTTGAGATATATAAAAAAATTCTCAGGATTCCTTTAGGAATTACATCTGTGTCACTTAAATTCAAGAGAGAGAGAGAGAGAGAGAGATTGGTAATATTCAGAGCATCCTAAAAGCAGATTTCCCAATTCTGTTTACACCTGTATCAGCTTTTATCTCACCTTGTTTAAAACACATGGTTTGTTTCATGTTGATGGGAGTGACTTTTATACAAACTGTTTTCGAGGACACAACTCACACTTAAAACATGTAAAGCCCTTTGTTTCCTGCAACAACTTATAAAATAAGGTAAAAGATGATCAATAAAGGACTTGCCTTGTTCCTTGTCCTAACATGATTCCTTGAGAATCAACAACTTCAAGGTATATAAGACCTTCAGCATTATGGTATTTTCTCTTCCACGCACTCACCTTTCCAGGAATCCCTCCCGAGATCCTTCATCATGCACAAAAATGCAAAGGAAACATCTTCTTGCTAATTAATAAAAGCGGCATTGGAATTCTAACTCTAGCTGTCTTGGGATTTTAATTAACTCAGCATTATTTTCTCACCTCAGACTACAGTGAATTTTTTTAAAAATTCTCAGCTGAAATATTTCACAGATGGAAGCTCATGTTTCAATTTTAGTGATTTGAATAAACAATTTGTTGATGCCTATTTCAAATGAAAGCCTAAAAATATTCTACATCCAATTTTAGGCTCCATTGATGAATACAGCATTACTTTTAGAATTACATCCTTAAATGTATTTGAATTTTAGGTTATCTGAAGGACATATTTCTGTAGAGAAAAAGAAATGTTCAAAATACTAATGAAAGAACAAAGACTACTCCAAAAATAGGTAATTTTTCTATTTTCACAGAGTATCTTCACTGTGCTGAAATTTGGTGTTGCATTTCCTTCTAAATTCACAGCCATAACTGATTTATTTGCAGTAACAGAAGTATCTTATTTCATATTAGTCCTCGAAAATAATGAATTTGAAGGGATAGAGGTTGTTCGATAACTTTAGGGATGCCTTCCAATATCTGGAGGCTTTTTGTGTAACATTATGAAAAGCCCATAGAAAGGAAGCCTAGACTTCAATTAAAAGAAACAAACCAAACAAATCTACTGGCTTGCCTCTATAAACCATCAGGTCTAAGTTTTCAAAGAAAATTATAGTTATAACTTACAGGTAGAAACTCTTCTTGCCGTCATACTCTGCCAATGTGTATTGAGGGGGACAGTTTGCATGAAAAATGATTAACGTCCCATTTAATTTAGTTTTAATAGACTTTGGCATATGCATGTAGCATCAGAGTTGCAACTTTGTTAAGAGACTCCTGTGACCATAAGCAAGTTATGACCACAGTCTGAAGGTTGGAGAAAGGTACATTGCAGCAGAGAAATAATGGCCCAGTTGAAATCCAATGTAAAATGTAAATGCATGTCAATGCACACTCAATGCTACTTTTATGTACTATTTAGTGATCTTCAGTGGTATGTGTTTAATATTTTTGCTACCTACACATTAGGCAAAAGAGATGTAAATAATCCTGAGAAGAGGAAGGACAGTAAACTGCACCTTTTTATAGGTACTCCATTCGGTGTGTTCTACATCATCCTAAAATGCGAGGTTTCCCCACACAGGTGACAAGGTGGTTTATGTGCTATTTAAGGGCAGAGAGTGTGTGCCCATTCAATAAGCATGTTTTTTGCCAGGTAGTACATATGTTCCATATCTGTATTTATCCCTGCATTTCAGATGGGAACTAGAAAACTGGAGAGACAAATGTAATGAAACTGCTGCTGTAAATTATTCCTTTTAGCATGTATTAAGTTGCTAAATACACATTTCTTCAAAATATTTGAATTCAGATGTCTTTACTGTTCCCTGTAGCATATGGTGTCAAAGAATATAAGTTTAGAAAATGTTGAGAACCAGAGTCAGGTTGCTACATAGCAGATTTCTTCATTCTAGTCAGTCTGTAAACTGGGTTCTGTATCTATGGTGATGATGTGCATTTTGATACTCTTTAGGTTAAATATTATTATTTTTGTCATGCCTAAAAGAAGGAAATTTAGGGATAAAATTTGATAATGTGTCATTATCATGATTAGTTTGGTTTCCTTCAAGATCTACAAAGATGCCCAACAAGTGTTATTGAAATTGCCTGTCCTTAAAGTTATAAGGAACACTTTATTAATATGAAGTGATTTATATAACATTTTGAAATCTTTGCTTTATGAATTCATTTTAAAAACACAGGTTGCATTCAAAGTTTAATGGAAATTATCCAATTTAATGACTACAAAGACAAACTTAACAAACAGGATTCAACATCGTCTTACTGTGTTATAACAATGTGTTAGATAAAAACTGGCCTAATGCCGAAGGCATCCATGGTTTTTGTTTTAACTTTGTAATAATTCAAGTCATTGCTAGTGTTTGCAAAATACATGTTTCCATAAAAAAGAAAACATTGTTTTTCCCAAAGTTTGCAAAGTTTGCCTATTAGTTTATCTAATTTCTAACAATTTTCTTATACTAGTTGAATAAAGAAACACTTTTTGAAAAGTTAGTGTACTAAGAGGGCCTACGAATGAAGAGGGAATGAAGCCACATAAATGGTATAGCCATTTTCACAGTCAACCTGACCAAACAAAACAGCTTGGTTTTTATTTCAAACATGCAAACACACACACAGGCAAAGGCAGACGTACTAAATCGTGCCCGAGGAAAGAAAGTAATGATTTTCATATAAAGAGATAGGGCTCTAGATGCTTTGAGCTTTAGATCTAGACTCCTACCTGTTCAATTAAATTATATTGATCTTGTGTGTCTATTACGTGCTAGGCACTGGTGGTGCTGAGGACAGTAAAACAACTTACCGTCATCTTACTTGGCAGGTCTTTCCTGATTCTTCTATCTCTAGGTGAAACTAACCACCTTTTCTGCACTAAGTCTGTGCCCTGTGTATACTTCTTATTGCCACACTTATCACAAAGGTGTAATTTCTTTGTTTACACCCCCATCCCTTTCTAGACTGTAAGCTCCTTGAGGGCAGGGTTTGTATCTAATTTATCTCACCCCCCACCCCAGTACCTGGCATGATGGCTGGCGCTGGGAGAAGTTCAGTAAGTCGTTGGAAAGAACCAGGTCACCATGTGATGAGCATCACATACAAACTCAAAAGTGTTAGGGGGTCAATGAGGAAGGAATTAATTTAAAGAGATCATGAAAAGCTTCAGAGCATAAGGGACATACAATTTAGGAATTGAAATATAAAATAAACTTGCTCAGATGAAGTAAAAAGAGCAATCTGGGCAGAAAAAATAAGGCAGATGGAGGAGAGGTGTGGAAAAATGCTTTCATTGTGGGAACAGGTACTCCACATAGAGTATGGAGTTCATAAAGAAAAGTAAAATGTCCCACTATTAGGAATCCAAATGGAGCATTTGTTTGATTTTTCCTAGGCTTTGGTTTATTTCCCTCTCTTTGTACCCCACATTCTCATCCCTGGCACACGGTATCATTCATTCTGCTTCTTCCTACCCCCTACCCCTTTTTGCTCTCCCTCCCTAAGTTCGCTCCTAAAAGTTGACCTCATTTATTTTTACTTAGCTGGAGTCATAGCACTTGACATTTTCAAACTAATCTTCATGCCATAATCCCCTTTCTAGTTCAACCAATCTTTTATGCAATTTGTAATTCCACAGATGAACACCTAGGAGCAGATAGCTTTGTCAGGCCACTCTAACACAGCTCAAATGAAAGGTTCCCTTATATGTCACCTCCTTCAGCATTGCCCCACTCATCTGGTATTAGACTGCTTGGACACAAGCCCAACATTGCCTTGCTAATTAATAGGGTGGCCCACAAACAAGACTTCATCAAAGATGGTGTTAAGCTATGAAGCCTGTGTTTATTCGGTGAATACCCTTGATGGAGTATTTATGGCTAAACAATGATGCAGGTGAGGTTAGTACACGTAGTTGACAGGCAAAGACTCCGAAGTTTAAGAACAAAAAGAAAAAGAAAAATATTAAGAAAATGAGGGGCTTAGCTGCATCTTGAAATTGTCAACTGAGCACCACCATTATATTAGACTGTCAAGTTTTTTCTCATATAACAAAAGATTGTATTTTCTCTTAATCTAAACACAATACTTGTAGACACACTGTTTATTTATATAGTTCCCAAGCAAAAGTTTTCATAAATGTGTTTAAGTCATCCCAATTTGGGTGATTATGAAGTCTCAGCTTCATCCTCTCTTTGTAAATCTCACTGAAGCATTAGACCTCAAGTAAATACAGCTTAAAAAAAAAAATCCATCATTTGTATAGCTCACTTTTTCAAGTTTTGATTGTTTTGTTGATGACTAATTCCAGAGAAACTTAAACTGTATTAAACAAAGTTGTATGTCTAAAATCAAACACCTTTTCCACTTTAGGATTTTTTTATTACACCTCAATTTTTAGGAGGTTTGCATCCTTGAATTTCAATAAAAGAGTGACACTTTCATTAGTCCTAAAATATTTTTGGTTTTTTGTTCACTGTTTTAAATTGCTGATAAATGTCAACAAATTAATATAGGTCTCATATAAACCATTTGATAAATTCTACTTGAATTTATGTACTGACTAAAAATGGTAAAATACGTTTCAAATTTGCATTGTTGGCATCTACCAACTACAAAAATAATGCTTATTTTCTTCTTTGCATTACTTTTGACCCTAATAGTAGTTTGTTGAAATTAGTTATGTTTAATTTGGTTGAGGAAACAGGTTAAATTATTGCTTAGTGAATATTAATACAGCATCAGAAATACAAACTGGCATCCATATGGAAAAATGTACTATCAAGGAGTACACTGATTTCTTAAATAAAATATATTTACTCAGAAGAGTTTGAGTAAACATTCATCTAAGCTTATTATATTTTAACCAAAACAATAGTCTAGTTATTTAGAAACATGCCATCATTAAGATGTTTTCTTTAACTTATTCTTAACCTCTCTAGAATTTACAAAAAAAAAACAAAAACAACAACAACAACAACAAATTCCCTAGGTTACAAAATCTCTAATCATTTAAAAAGCAACATATGCTGTTTCCCCCAGTGGAGATTGGAATATAATTTGTAATTGTTTCCATACTGGTTTCTTTCTAAGCTCCTGATGTCATTAGACAGTGTTTATTAAAATTATTCATATCAGGGAGCTCTATATTCATTACTGAGAAGTAACATTCTTGAACTTAAGGGAAATGTTTATACATTTTTATAATATCTGATTGATATCAGTACATACTAAATCTAAGTTCAAACTATAATATATTGAGTCTATACTATAATATTTTAATACTTAATAAAATCAATATAAGCAGAAGCATAGGGCATTAGTAAGGCCTTACTAAAGCTACTGCTTGGTAATGGTAATGTTACATTTTTTATATCCCTTTATAATGTTCAAGGTATTTTTGTGATCTCATTCGATTCTCCTTATAGGAAGTAGGGTGGTTTTAATATCCCAACTTTGTAGGAAAGTACGAGTGGCTTACTTAGATCTAACACTTAGCAAACTTTAAATCCCTGATTACAATCTTGTTTTTGATCCAATTAGAACAAAACATTTTATCACCACATTGGGTCATATAGTGAAAATAATCTATTACACTTTTAATGAATTGCCAATGCAGTATGTGCATCATTTTGGTTTAGATCATCTAAAAACAAGGTACAACTAAGGAAACAATTTATTGACTTGGGCTCTTGGTGACATAAGATATTAGTACAGAAAATGAATGAACCAATGAAAAGTTGGTCAAGTGTTCAGTTATGAAACAATAGAATTGCTGTCTGCAATTCACTTTCTCTAGCAAAAAGACTTCAAAGAAAAAATATTGGTTTCTTCATGCATCTTTCTTAAATATTTGAAATGAAGCAAAGAAAAGGGAGACTATTCTAATTGATACAAGATATTGTCTTCACATATTTGACTACATAAATAAGAAATAAAAACTTTTTGGAATCATATATGTATTTACAAAGTCTACTTTTACAGATGAAAAATATTTGTTAGAAAATACCTCAAGTTTTGAATAACAATTCAAAGTAAATAATTACCTTTACAATAATTTAGCATATCAAGAGTAATATCCCATAATTATTGGCATCTAAAATTCTGGCATTTTAAAAAATATATAACTAGATCAACCTTATAAGTACTTTTCATTGACTTGTTGATTCTTGGTATATAGCAATTATCAATGCCTATGTCAACACATGGCAAAAGAAATCCTATATAGATTCTCATTTTCACAGTAGTAATTATAATCATCCGATGTATATACATATTCAACTTAAGTATGTAACAATGTTTTAAATAAGTTATATTTTTACTTGGTGCATATGTCTAGATTATTTAATTTAAAATTAATTACTGCTACTATTAGTGCATGTATCTGGATAATTTAAAATTACTGTTACCATTAAATTACTATGGCTTTTAGAATACTGATTTCCACAATTCTCTTCCATCTTCTACAGTATCTGGCACATCTCTCTTTACAATTAACAGTCCTTCTTGCAAAATTCAGGGTCCTCCCAGCAATCCAGCTAACACCTTGATTCCACAGGTAATTGACCTATTTCTTCAATCCATCTTCAGTCATCAGCCAGAAATCAGGAAGGTTTTAACAGCATGTAGAAAATAAAAGTTCAAGAAGTAACATCAGCTCTGGGCAAATAGAGGAAAATAAAACAGTTTCAAAAAGATAAGTAATTATTGTAAACATGATTTAAGTCTTAGAAGATGAAGGTGTGAATGGAATCAGGGAATACCTCTTTCATAAGGCAAAATAAACCACCAAGTGGCCTTAGAGGTGAACAGACCTGGTTTGAATGCAAGTTCCAACTACTTGGTCATCTCTTTTATGCCCCCCCACCCCCAGGTTTCAGTCCTCCATCTGTAAAATAGATACTACTTCATCTGTGTAGGAGAGATGATGTAGTATATCTCTTATCCCCATAGAAGTGGGATAATAATTAACATTGATATTCAACACTGCTGGTAGTGATATATATTCACTTTTACCCATGTCTGTCTTGATAATGGTGAGTAAAAAAGATTTTCTTTCATGTTAAAAAAAAAAACTGCTCTTGATTATATCTATTGCCACCCTGTCTAGACGTTGTATCCCTCCGCTTGTTGTCTTGGTATCTTATATCTATAGTTTTGCCCTTTTTCCAGTTTAAAGTAATAATTGTAAAAATAACAGTAATTTCCCTCCCTCCTATCATTCACCTAAACACTTTTCTACTTGACTTTTCCTATGAAACCTCTCACAGGAACTGCTAAGAGGTTCCCAGTTAAAGAACTTAATGTGCTTGAGTTTTATCCTCTCATAAAACATCATTAAATTAAGATATCACATTTATCTCAGTTTTTCAACTAGGTCAGCTTTTAGTTTCTAATTTTTAGAACTCCTATCTGCCATTATCACCCCAAAGGATATATCCTAAAGGTGATTTAGCCAGTTGTTCTGTACTAAGTAATCACTGGTGTGTGTGTGTGTGTGTAGAACACACAATTTCCAAAGTTAGCATGTTCAAGCTTGAAAAGAAGACATTTCTGCCTGCAATACTTCATAAACAATCTTCCAGAAAGCAAAATCATTCTTTTGATATAAGTATATTACATAAATATCTTAAGATACTGTCTAAGCAATTGCAACTGCTGATGAAGAACTTTCAAAAATAGGATCAAAAGTAGAAAATAGTATAGAAGAAATTATATTTCTCGCACTAAGATATAATTTAAAGGAAGAAACTCTGAGAACAGGCATTTATTCATAGTCTTTCAAGAACACATGAGAAAGAACACTACCATAATTCACACCTAGAAAGATAATAATTTATGCAAAATCACTTCCTTTAAAAAGTAGAGATGAAAAGAGACATGACACTTCAAAACCCTGCCAAGCTAAGGATAAACATCAGAAATAAACCATATGTGTTGTGGGAGGCAAATCCACAAAGAAACTGTTAGGCAAAAATAAGACCAAACTATGACATGATCCAGATGTTCACTAATACAAAGGTCTCAGCAAAATCTGACAGACTTCAAGGTCTGGTAGGAAAGAATAAAAGTTCCGAAAGTGTGAACACTGATTGGCTTCAATTATTTGGTAATTCTTTTTAAATAATTGCCTTTTGTTTGAAGTATTGTTGTCTTTCAGCTTTAACTATCTTGGAAATTGATAAAAAGCAGCATCAAGAGATGAAATAACAGTGCAGGCTTTGAAGTAGAATTATTCCGTTCGTAGGAATTTTAAGAGACCATGTGGACTGGGTCCCCAGGAAAGGCTACTGTGTATGTTAGACAAACTGGAAGGAAGAAAAAAGAATAAGAGCTGTCCGAAAGTTTTATACTGTAACAGCCGGAAGAGCATTAAGGTCAAACTCAAGGAAGCAGTATATATATTCATGATAGCACTGGAGAGAACTTTCAGAGAAAATCGAACTGGATTTCCTTTTATACATTAAATCTAGGTCTGCTTTCCGGGTATCTGGCAGGCTCTGGGTTTCTCGGTGCTTCTGATCAGTCCTGCTATGCTTAAATATCTTGCACTGAATACAACACAACTCACCTTGTGCACAGCTTTCGCTTATTGGCTGCGCGACGACATAATTAGCATTAAGGGATTAGAAGAGAGTGCTTAACGACTAGAAATATTAGGAACATAGGAGATCTCAAATGCTATGAGAGTTGGAAGAAAGAGAGACTAGTGGCTGGGACAGACAAGGGAAGAAAGTACTTTGATCTTCAAAGGAAGGAAAAGCATAAAGGAACACAGGGATCATCTCTTTTATTAACAAAGCAAAAGCCTGTGTTCCTGTCTTCTTCCTCTTTTTATCCTTCTGGAGATCCCATCACTGTGTGCTGCTGATCTCTCTTGGTCCTTGCTACTCCGAACATGTGGTGGAAGTGTAGACTACTGATAGCAACAGCACCTGGGAGCTTATCGGAACTACAGACACCTGAGGCCTCTCATAGAACTATGGAATTGGAACTAGCATTTTAGCTCAGACCCCAAATGATTTGTGTCTACATTAATGTCTAAACAGCCATTCTCTAAGTGACTCATTCCTGTAGATTTGGATCTCCTTTCCTTAAGGACACACATGTAGACCGAACGGTCTACTATATTCTATGGCTAATCTCTCAAGACTTCCCTGACCCACGTAGGCTTTCTCCTGTCTGAATCCTAAGAAGGCTCACCTTTCTCCAGGGTCTGTTGGCATGAGGGTGGATATCAGACACTAAGATATGTGGGTCCTGGAATATCAGATCAAAATTACTTAATTACTACCTTTGATAACGACAAAGTACAACATATTTCGAGAATATTGTGACAGAAATTGGTAAGTTGTTGCATTTTAAAACAATGACACAGGCTGGATTGGAGGTAGGAGAATTTCACTTAGGAGATATTTCTTTTATGGGACACCTGGGTGAGGCATTCAGATGAATGTCCAACACTTAGTTTTGGCTCAGGTCAAGATCTCAAGGTCATGAGATCGAGCCCCCATTCAGGCTCTGTGCTCAGAAAGGAATCTACTTGGAATTCTCTCTTTCTCTGCAGTTCCCCTGCTCATTCCTGGACTCTCTATATGTATAAAATAAATAAACCTTTTTTAAAAAAGAAGAGATTTCTATTATTTAAATCTTAAAAAGTAATGCTTCCTCTGTTTCTTCTTGGATAAAAAAGAATATGGAACATATCAACTGTATAAATAGTTTTATCTAGTTTTTACATAACACCCTTTTGAGAGGCAGGGCAATGTAATGAGAGGGTATACTTTGTAGATAATGTTCTCATCCCATCCCCTTTAAGTTCCCTAGGATAATGAAGGTACAGATTTTCCTGGACTAGGCTTCCAGTAGTAGGCTTCCTGAAGTTTGGCAGCAGTATGAGAGTGACTGCTTGACCATTTGTTTCCCAGTAATTTTATAGTATTTCAATTCTATGAGGAGAATATAGTAACTTAAATATGTCCTATAAATAGAACAACTTAGATTACCAACAGAAAGGCTTTCTTAAATTAAATGTTCAATTTAGCAAAAACAGTAATCAAATGCTATTTCCTTGGAATATTTTGGTGCCATTAAATCCTAATAATGTGTAGAGCCAACACTTAAAAGCGCAACCAGCATTAACAGTGTATTCATGTGTACGTGCCATATATTTCCAAGATTTATTTTTTGCTTCATCCTGGGTGGTCTACTACTGCTTTTTACACTACAACCAACTGATCCCTAAGTTCAGGGTTATTGAAAAGCATCATAAATAAAATCCATGTGTGCATTGTTGAAGAACCAGATGATATTTACAAAGGTTTCAGCAGCTTCGCCAGTTCACTGCCAGCAAAAACTACCAATGTCTACCATTAGTTGTACAATACAAATGTTTTTATAATGTTAAATTCACCCCAATAATCTTTCCTGGCAAATTCAGGTATGTCTGTAAAGGAATAATATTATTTATGTTGCGCTCACTGTTGCATGTCAAAGCAGCAGATACCGTCTGTTTAAAGTAGCCTGTGAACTTCTTGTTAGACTAGCCATTGTCCCAGATCTATATATTCTTATCAACCAGAGTATGTGTCCTTAAGAAAAAGCCTCTATGCTATTGTTTCTATACAAATAGTTGATTGATTAGAAGCAGAACGTGAGCCTATTAAAAATCACTTTAAAAAAAAAAACATTTATAACTGAAGTACTGGATGTTTTCTGTCAATGAGATTTCAGGAAGCAGGGACTTTAAATTAAAGCTCAAGGGAGTTTCCAGCCATGGAATTTGAAAAGTGCAGTTTTCTCTTAAGCTCTCTGTAAATCATTTTAAAATACTGCTGATTTGCCAATGTGTAACACAGACCCCTAAATTTTTGTTGGGGAAGAAGGATAAATTGGGAGCACTGGGAATGGGAGTCTGGGGGCAATTTGAAGTATAAAAATGTTTCCAAAGCAGACATAATACACTAATTGAGAAGCTGTAAGGACAGAGTAAAGTCATTACCAACGAGGTGCTAGTTTACTGTCCCTGAGTCATAAAATAATTAATTTTGTACCATTGAGTATCAGCTTCTTGATTTGACTTAATAACACGTTATATTTTTAACATGAAGGGGCAACCCCTGGATAAAAGCTCATATAGTATTAACAGCTATGTCATTAGCCAAAACCCAATGTTAAAGAACTTAAAAATCCGAATCTCTATTAATAATAATCCCCTGCATTCTCAGATCTTCACTGAAAAATGTGTTGTCTCCAGATATATTTGTGACGGTTCCCTTGAGGACCAATGAGCCCTTGAGAGCTGTTTAGTTGGCCAGGTACAGTGGAGAATCCGTATTCCTTTCCTGGTCAATTCCTGTGCTAACCCCCAGAGTAGTGGCCAGTGGCTTATGAGTTATAATTGTTGTGTAAAGTAGCCTAAGTTTTAATTAGTCAGAAGTGTTGGAAAATTGTTCATCGCGGCCGAAGAATGACACTTGCCAGTGGGCTCTTCGTCCTTTCCACTCTGAGGCTGAAGAGAGGACCACCTAGGACGAGGGCAGAGAACACAGACAGGAGGACTCTGGCCACTTTCAAAGAGGGAAGATATCTCCCCAGGGCAAAGCAAGAGTTGCATGTGGTTGAGAGGTCAAAGGAGATATCAGAAAGTGGAAATGGAGAAAAACGAGAAAGAAAGTGGAAGGGTAATTTGCTTCCTTTAGGAAAGCTGAATTTTCAAAGGGAGAGTTACAGTGATGCTAGAAGGAAGATGATTTTTGTTTGGGTTAATCTGAAAAAGGACATGATGAAGGGACTGGCTCAGGAAGTTCCTTATTTAGCTGAAATTGCAAATTCTCAAACCGTGGATAGTTTTATCTGTGTTCTTAAAGAGCTGCGTGCATGTGCTTGTATTTGTGTGATTGTGTGTACGGGTGTGTCTTTTAATTAGTTCAAACTTGATAGCCTTCTCTCCATTTATTCCATTTTTTAAAGGAGCTAGTGTGTATAAACCTTATTTTCAAAGCTAAAATTACTTGAGATTCCACATTCTTTGTGTCTCAAGCCCCTATTCACCTTCCTCATCTTTGCTTTCCATGCATCATTAGCTAATGAAATAGATTATAGTTCTTCTTCCACAAGAATGTACAGTTGCATGGAAAGAAACCCAATAACCATACTTTTCTCACCAACGGACAACTCATTTGGAGAAATAAAATGCAACATAGCACCTCATGGTTGTGGATTCCTCCTGTAGAGCCTTGCCCTTCGAGATTTGTCTAGAGACCCTGCTGCAACCCACTTTCAGTTCCTGCTGCTCTTCTACATCAAGTCCAACTCCAACCCTCTGTGACTACACATCTGCACTCACCCCAGGCTGACTGTGACTCTGATACCTGGACTTTCTTGAGTCTATCTCTGCTGATACTCGCATATCCAACACCAAACATGTGCTCTAGGAAACCACAACAATCCCTGGTGCTACTGTTGGTACCATTCTCATTCCTCTATTTCCCCAGCCTTGTTATATCGGACATAGTATAGTTCCTGGTACGTTCCATATAATTGAACAATAGAAGCACTAAGTCTACACAGATTTTTTAGTTTTCCCTAATAATCCCTTTTAAGGGTTCATTTAAAATCCCCAACAATCTTCAGGCAGGATGAAGATTTGGGTCAAAGACTTTTTTCTGTCTCATGTGAAAGTATTCAAATGCATTATTCTCATTTACTTCTTAGAATGCATTTTTTAAAGAAGATGAAAATAGGCCTCCAAGTCTTTCTTCAGATTCGCCCCATGGATTCTGGAGGAAAGAAGGTAAACCAAGTAAGTCCTTTAGGGTCTGCTACAAATATTATAAGGCTGTTCCAGAAGGATTGTAAAATATGACTCCAATGATCTCCCAGGTTGTGCATATTAACATAAATAAAATAATTGCTATAAGTGAGAGAATTTAAGAAATCTAAGTGAAAATACCAAATATTAAAAGAGAAATGTCTAGGGAAGCTGACTGGGTCTGCCCCAAATTGTATCATCCAGACTACTGACTTTTTTGCCTGCCTACGAAGTTCACTCACTCCCTCCTCCTTGAGAGAGCTTTTCATCTCTGCTTACAATTGTGGATACTTAGGCTCTTCCTATGGTCATAATCAGAGCCCACTTATAAAAGTAATCATCCCATCTCCTATAATACATTCATGCCATCCCCATACTCCAGGTTAACTCAAGCTTTACCAACCAGAAACAAATGCATATGACAGACCATCATCGTCTATCACATGCTCGGAATATGTAAAAATTAATAATGAAATGTATGTTATAAAAGAATTGACCGTACACTCAAGAAGACTAGCAGAGATTGATACAGCTCGTTGATTCACTCAGAAATTATTTATCAAGTCCTTACTTTGCTCTAGACACAAGAGATATATATCTGACTTCTAGAAGATTACAATCTTTAAGAAGAGATAGGAGTTGATACTGAAACATGTAATAGAAAGTGATGAACATATTAAGAGAATAAGAGGTGTAGATGCTACAGTAACTAGTAGATCACTTTGTCTAAAAAAGAATCTCAGAAATAATTCTTGAATAGCTCTCTTCTCTCAGGGAAATTCAGCATTTTTAGCCCCATTATGGAGGAAAATGGTCAAGTAGCAGAAGACATTCATGCTAAAGTTCATGTCTCATTATAGAGTTCTTTTTGTGCTATCACTGTCTCTATGATGTATAAAGTTAACATAAATATTTCTCCACGGTAATTGAAATATTTATACAAATTCACTCATATAAAACATTTTGAGTAAATATTTTTGAAATTTCAGGAATAAATATTTCAGCTTGGTAACTTTCTGCTTTTCAGTTTGCCTACTAGTAGCTTCTGTGACTTCATACTTATTAATCCCTCCTTAATAATTGTTTTGCTTTTATGTAGAAAGATCCTAGGAGTTTATATTACTCATCTCCTTCACATAACTGATGCTGTGCACAATTTATATTCAGCTACGTGTGTTCAGCTTTTAAAAATATATTTCAGGAAGAGCTCAATCTTGAGAATGGGTTTGTACTGGTGGAAAGCATCAACAAGCTGTCAACTTTGCAAGTAAAGACCTCTCAGGATATGAGTATCCGGGGATTTTGGAAAGGCTATTTTCACATCATAAAATGTCTCAGTCTGAATTTCTTGGCAACTTTTGTTTTTGACATTCTATTTTTCAATTCAAAGACATCTCAATGTGTCATTATCTTGAAGAATGTAACATTACATGAATCCAGATGAGTAACAAAAACTCCATGATTTTAGCTGACCTGCACCTGCCATCTTCCCTGGAGACCCACTCCTGTGTGATTTCTTTACACAAAGTAAAAGCTTTTTACAGATCATCCTATAGTAATTCCCAACTGTTTTGGGGTTGTGCAACTCTTTCATTATTTGACTTTTGTCTTCCACCTCTAGCATTTTGGAAAAATTTGAAGAAATTTTAACTTAATCTAACACTAAAAAAAAAAAAAAAAAAAAAACCTCACCTGTGATGAAAGTAGATAATGAGCATGAAAAGGAGACTGTAATCATTAGCTCTTCTTTTTAGATTGGGCTTGCATTCCTAAACAAGGAAATACTTGTATAGATGATATCTCTTTCCATTCCTCTGATCCATATATCATTACTCCAAGAGACCATATTTCTTTCATTCATTCATTCATTCAGTCAGTCAGTCAGTAAATGTTTGATGAGCAGTACTCATCAAACCAAGCATGGTTCTAGGTGCTGAATATTTAGTGGATAAAAAAGAAGACAAAATTCCTACAGTGAAGGCTTTTCATTTCAGTGTGTGAAACAAGCAATAAAACATTTAAAAAGTAGATAACTGGTATCTAGTTACCCACAATTTTCCTTAGCACCAGGCAGTGTTTTGTACACAGTAATATGTAACATATTTATGTTTAATAACTATTTGCTGAATAAAAATGTAACCTGGCTTTGCTATTTACTACCAAACTGGCAAATCATCTTTGCCAAATGGAAATGACAATAGCTATCTCCTGGGTTTCTGTGAAGATTTGCAAATATAATGTATTTAATATGTAAATCACAGTGCCTTGTATATAGTGAATGGTGGAAAGTGTTCATTTACATCAGCATAAAATTATACATAATACATTGGAAGTGTTATGGAAATCGAAGGCAAGGAGCTTAGTGATGTTCTGGTAGGTGGTTAGATACAGCTGAGTGGGACTTGCGTGGACCTCAATGCATCACAAAAAAATAAAATAAAGACATGTTTTTCTTCCTCACCTTCAAGGACAGTACCTGACAATTTAGAACTTAAAACAAAAGATATATAAAGGAGTAAAAGATATTTCAGCTAACGATATGAATCAGCCTCACAAGTGATGATGATAGTTTTGTAAAATAGAAAATAGGTCAGTATTAGCGGGAAGGCCATAATGGTTAACCAGGCAGTTCCACAGCTGTGGCTGGAAATTAGTCTCTTCCATGTGGCTTTAATATACAAACTGAAGTGGTGAAAGTACTGGGAATGGCAGATGTACCAAGTGGAGAATAAAATGCATTATAAATACTAAAGCTGGTAGTTATGTTATTTGATAGTTTCCCTATTTGCACTACATTCCCTCCCTTTTATTATTATTAATGATTAAGTTTTGACTGTAATATACAACTTAGTTCATTAATTCAACAACTTTTGAGTACCTCTGATGTGCATCTGCTTTACACTGAAATGTCACACAGAAATCCTTTAATGTGGGCCAAACTCCTCCATATGTTATCATAATATAAATTCCCAACTAACTGACCCTTCACATCCTTCCGTTTAAATTGATTCCTGTTGTCCAACCACGTAAGAGTTTTCACTTGCGAATTTTGCTCCATGGACACAGAATCAAATGGAAACCATTTAATGGAGAACTGGCCCCATTCAACTGGAATCTTAACATCTGTCCTTCTCCAAATTAAAAACCTCTGGGGGGAAAAATGACGCATTGTAAATCTGTGATAGTTTCAATCAGTGTTGGTTAGTAGAACTTAACTAATGCTATTTGAGATTGTAATTACATGAATAGAGTCAAAGTGTTTGACATGTGTAGATTCCATACATGAAATTAGTTCATTTACTAAATTCACCTATTTTATTAAAAGATAGTAGGTGTCATAAATCACAAAATTATAACCCTTCACTTTTGGAGAACCAAAATAAACAAGTGAATAAGTATGCTTGCAAATACTCAATAATCCAGCCTGCACCCAAAGAGCATTTCCTTAGCCTCTTAGGTCTTACTTGTTAGAAACCATACTACGAGAAAGTATGCTTTGCTTTCTAAACTTTCTTATGAACTCTAGAGAATAAAACGCGGTTGGATAGGGGAAAAGGAAGTAATATAAAATCCACTGAATAAATGGGATAGCTTAATGTGGAGAAATGTGGACCATCTACTTATTTAGGAGAATTTTCTTAACAGCAGCTCTTTTCCACCACTGTCTCTTCACTCAAATCTCAGTGGAGTTGGATATTATATTTTCTTATTTGGATTCATTTCCCAAATTCTTTGATAATTGAGAAAGCTGATATTATATGAATTCTCCAAATGACTGTGGTTTCAAATGAGAGTACATTTATAAAAGAACTTTAATTCCTCTACATTTGAAATGAAAAGACTATTAATCTTAACTACATATTATTATAGCACCTAATATTTTAAAAGTAAAATCAAACTTTAAAAAAAAACAAGACTTCCCCATTAGGATACAACAAAATTATGTTTTAAATATGGTGATTTTTTTCCCCTAAAGTTTTTAAAGCTTGTTTCACTTAAAAGATACTGGGCTCCTTATTCGTTGCTAACTCAACTCTTAAAATTAGCCAGTTATACATCTTCAGTTAGCTATATAATAAAAATATCTACTCTGACACACTGGGGCAAAAGCTAGATATGAAATTAAACTATCTGGGTAAATATTTCAATTCACAACATCTCAATCACCTTTCAATCTTTATCAGTACTTTATAATTAATTAGATAGTCTAGATTAGACTAGATTACTCTAACCTAGATTAGATTAATTAGATAATTAATTACTATTACCTTGGTCACATTTATAGCACATTAAATGCAAAAGTGAGATAACAGGAAAGCAGAGTAATATTAAAATATTTTTGGAAAAATATGCAGAAATAGTCTCAGAAGTATCATGGAATATGAAATACAATTTTTAGAAAGATATGTGAAATGTCACAAAAACATATCAACCTACAATGATGTTATATAGAATGATTTCCATTTTTCTGAAAGTTACCAGCTAGTTAATATTCCAAATTCTCTAATAGATAAAAAATGTAACTTAACACTTTTGTCCAATTAAATTGTAACCATCTTTTCTTGTGTACTTTTCTTCTAAAAAAGATGGAAGCATAAAAGGTCTATGCCATGTATAAGAAAACACAAACATGATTCTCTAATAAGATCTGGCTGAGGATAACCCATTGAATCTCTATGTAATTGAGATTCTTTATTCAAGCTATTTTGGGCCAAGCATATATGAAGAATAGCAGTAACAAGATGATTTTTAAAATCAAATATTGTGACCCCAGGCAGAAAACAATATAAAAAAGTTGTTGAGGAAATGCACCTGCCACATAGATTATACTCCAGCAAAACAATGGCAACAAGTAGGTCAGTCTGACACTGAGTTAAGATACAGTGACATATTTTAAGCAAAGATTTCACACAGCTCACAAGACAAAGAGGCAAAGCCAGTGTCAAATTGTATAAAGAATGAAAAACAACAGAAAGGCTTGTGTGCTCAGAAAACAATGACCATCAGAAGCCAAGTGACTCAAACTACGAAACCTTAACCAAAGCACCACTATCCTTCCAGTAAGAGAGGCCCTGATGTCCAGTGAAGAACACAGAGGAAAAACTGAAAATGAACACAAACAAAAAAAGCAATGACAAATATAAAGTCTTGATCCTTCAGAGTTATAAGCCACATTATTTATTTTTGTTTATCCTCAGAAAACTTCCCAAATAGCTTTTATTCTAGCACTCATTATATATCTATTTATAGATATATTCTATACTTTTATCTGACTGGCATGTTAACCAGCTGGTAAGCTTTTTGAGAGGAAAAGCATGTCCTATTTACATTTATATCTGTAGCTTCTAACTTCGTTCTAGACACATAGTAGTAAATACCCAATAGATGTTTAATTGATTGATTTGAAGTTAAAGTACTACTAGAAACATGTTGAATTTTCTTAAGTATATTACAATCAATAGTGTCATCTTTTGAATATGAATGAGAAATGTGTGTGTATGTATGTGTATACAGTACACATGTATATGATCTACATATCACAGTATCGAGTGTGCATAACTTGATATTATACTATAGCATTGGACAAAAAGGCATAATGTGCATGCACTATATTTTTATTCCTTCATATTATACCCTAGAACTGCAAGAAAGTATATATATTTTTGAAAAATTACATAAATTAGAACGTGTTCAGAAATGGGAAGTAATAAATTTTGATCTTTCAGAAGAAGAAAATTGAGTTACTTCTGATAGACTGAAAGGAGACAAACTTTCCTCCAGTTGAAGAATGTCATCAGTCCAACAAACTTTTGGAGGAGAAGAGTTTTTAAAATGTGATGGGAGTAAAGCCACAGAAATCCCATGGGGGATTTGGAGTGGGAGGGAGCTAAAGTAGCCATGGTAGGATTATCTGAGGTACCACAACTGTGAGCTCAAGCCCGTTCCCCCCAGCCCTGCCCCATCCCATAGGACACATTCTTCTTCTCCAAGACAAGTTATAGTATGAGTGTTTGTCTCAAAGTAGACTTCCAGGGTTGGAGACAAAAGACAATGTTCTAGGCAGCTGGCTAGGCTAGAGGGAAAAAGGGGTGGGGGTGCTTGGAAAGCCCAGAATAAAAGAGCAGAAACATGTCTTTCTAAGTTAACCTTGACCCTCTGCCAGAGCCACAGAAAACTGTAAAGAGTAAGAGGGGCCAGTTGTAGTTTGAGCACTCCGCCCTCAGATAGACTTCAGAAGCTGAAAGAGTCAAACACCTGAAAGGAAAGCTGAGTTCCAGATAAGAACATGTTGGTAGACCACAGGACACCTCAGAGAATCATCCCCATGAAAGAGAAACAACAGTCAGAGAAAACATGTCAAAGAGAGCAGTGATTCTCAACCACTGCTGCATTGGAATCTTTTCAAAGACTGTTGAAACCTCAGTATCAGACTCTCAGATGTTATCATGTGTTTGCTCCAGGGAGCTCCCTGGGGATCAGGATTTTTAAAAGCTCCCACATGATATTTATGTGCAGCCAAGGATGAAATCTTCTGTGGTAGGCTTTCTATCACGGGAATTTAAAGCACCTGTATGGCCTCATACAGTTAAAGGGCAAATTGCATCTTTGATGCCTATTTTGATATTCAGAGTTTTTCTTTTTAAGAATTTGTGACGTTATTATCTGTATCTTCTGCTCATTTTCCTCAATCACCACTGACTTTTATTGGGAGAGAGATAGGTTTGAATAAAGAGAGGCTGTGTTGAGTTCAATCTCCTGGGATATCCGAAGATTACCCGAACGAAGGCCACGTAAAACAGGCCACCCTTCTCGTATTCACCAAGGTCCAATGTCTGGTCCTTACAAGCTCAGAAATGTGCTCTGCCACATTTCAAGAACCCATGTGGTCGGGGATACTGACTCCAGACTGCAAAATACAATATGGAAAGCAGATGGACAGCTTATGAATTACAATCAGAAACTGTGAATGAGACAGAAAAGTATCAGAGGGAGATTTTTATTTTGCATGAAAGTGGAACAAGAGGCATTAGTCATACACCTCAAATGGCACATGTTTGAGGGCCTCAGCCATGATGACTGAAAGTATCATCTCTTCCTTCATTTATTAAAAATGTACTAAATTCCTACTAAGTGTCAGTATACACACACGTATATTGACAATGCTTCTTGTCTCAGGGAGCTGACATCCTAGTGGTGGGTAGGATGAACAAGACAATAAAGAAATCAATACATAATCAAGAAAAATGTCAAGTAGTGAGTAGAGTGGGTTTAATGGTGTCCCTCCGAATCCATGCCTACCCAGGACCTCAGAATGAGAACCAGTTTGGATAGGATTTTTGCAGAGGTCATAGTGGATTGGGGTGGCCCTAAGTCAAATGACTTCCAACCCTCTAAGAAGAGGAGATACACATAGACACAAAGTCAGGTCCAGGTGAAGACAGAGAGAGGCCAAGATTGAGTGATGAGTCCACAAGACAAAGAATGTGAGAAACCACGAGACCCTAGAAGAGAAAAGGAAGCCAGCTTCTCCCAGAATCTCTGTAGAAAACTTAGCCCCTCTAGCAGCTTCAGAATTCTGGACTCCAGAACAGAATATCTAGTCTGCAATCATTTGTTATGATGGCCCTCGGAAATTAATACAGCAGTGATCCATTGTAGATAAAGAATTAAAAGAAGAGTGGAATGATAGGAGGTCAATGAATGATGTTGATTCTGAGAATTGAATGAAAATAGAGAACTAGCTACAAAAAAAAAACAAAAGAGAGCCCTGAGAATGCTCAGGATGGAAGAAGTGGCTACAGAAAAGACACTAAGGCTCTTGCAAGCCTGCATATTCCAGGAAACAAAATTAGGCCAGTGCACCCGGGGTTCAATGGGCTGAGAGTAAATGGGAAGGAGACCAGATTAAAGGGGAATCCAGAATGCATGTAACCTAAGGATTTATATGGATTTTCATTTTAAACGCAACTTGAAAATGTTAAAAGATCTTGAAAGAAGCAGGATATGGACTCAACCTGATTGAGGATCTTGAAAGAGCTATCTGGTTGTTTTGGAGAAATGTATTTTGTCCTGTTATACCTTCAACAACTGGCATGTGGTCCTAGAGAGGAGCACGTGCGCGAAGGCGCACCAGGTCCTTCCTCGGCCTACCTCAGCTGGGTCACGGTGGCATGTCTGAGTAGCAGCGGAAAAGCTGACCGGTGCTAACGAGGAAACCATCAGTGCTAAATAATCATCCTGAGTAGCAGGCCTCTTCTTCATTTGCTTTTTATTCATTCTCATTGCCAGCTACTGTTTTTCTAAACTGAGAGTGCAGGGCTAAGACTCCTAGCTTATCAGTTGATGTCATCATAATTTTCTCAAGCTAAGAATAACTTAGAGTAGTCCCGTTTATTATTACCTATGCCTTCTCTCCCAGGAGCACATAGCTAAATAGAAGGTGTATTTCTTACTAACTACACCTGAGAACTTGAAATTTCTTTTAAAATGATCCCCAAAATGCTAGCTTGAAATGATAGTTACTGGTTATCGAGTCCAAAGGGCAAGTTATCTCGTGTTACATGAATAAACAAGCAAATTACCTGCATACACATAAATGTATGTATATGTATATATGTGTATATACGCTACATGCTAGTGATCTTAATGTTTATAATAATTCGGAAAATTTCCAACGTATAGCTTCCGGGTTTATAAATCACTAAAAGGAAAATGAATACAGGTAAGTACTTTGTTCTCCTAATAAGAAGCAGTGATAGAGATACAGGATAATATACAGTGCCCAGATGAATTTACTAGCACATAAAGTTGAGAGTAACAGCTAGTGAAGGCATGATTCTTTGGTCACCTACTTTTCAGGGGGGGGGGGAAATCTGGAGAACTTATGCTCGCCTGGGGAACTTGCTCTCATCAGCTAATTTTGAGAACAGGAAAAAGGAAATTGCGTCCCAGGCAGCTTGACATGAGACAATGGGGCGGGCAGTCTCCTTATTGCTTAAACATACAGCATTGTGTGAAGCCATTCTGCACTTCGCTTCTCGCAAAAAGCAAAATCAGTCCCAAAGACTAGTGAAGATATTGCAAAAGGAGGATTTATTGAGCTTCATTACATCTTGAAAGGATTAGTTGCACCTGCACATAAAGAATCTCAATCGGTTCAGATAAACAGGGGGAAGGCGCCTTCTTTATTATATTTCTTTCGTGGAGAGCTCTGTGACGGATGCTCCGGGCAGCTCCAAAGCCTCAAGATTTGCTGCTGAGGAGCAAGAGTGCCATCTTCTGGTAAACGACGTTGAGAACGTACAGAAGGCCTTCCTTCCCTTGTGAGGAAAGTTACTAAACAAAAATAGTCAGTTATTCAAAGCTGAATTACAGAATTGTTGAAAATATCGTTTCTTCCTCAGGATTTGATTCTACTCTCAACTGTATAAAATGAAGTTAAAAATGCGCTCTGAAAACTACAGTGGGAATAAGGGGGAAAAGACAAAGGGATATCTTTTGACAGAGAAGTCCTAATTTCACAGATAAGAGAGTCCTAATTTATTTTTCTTTTCCTAGCTAGTTATTTATATTTTCTTGCATTTGCCTTCAGATGAGTGTGCTATTAAATCTGGAAATTCTTGAAAAGTAAAACATAATTTTCTCTACTGAAGGACATTAATATCCATATTTGGAATTAGAGCAAGCGTTAGGGTTTTATTAATGTTGAATTTTTTCCAATAACTTCTTTGTTCCACTTAAAACATCACTCACTTGTGCAAAGGAACTTTACACTTTTCTCTCAATTTCTGACCTGTAATTTTAACAATATGCTCTAAACATCGATATGTTATTATTTTTTAATCACCACGTTGAAACAATTCTGCTTGGTCTACAAAATGCACTTTGTTCCTGACTACACTTATCAATTCTAGAGCCTCAGAATCAGTTCACACAAGTTCTCCCTAAATCTAAGCTGAGACGGCCACAGCCAAGCATTCCCCAGACCTCCCTTCACAGAAGGACTTGTCCCGTATTTAACCTCCAACCTTTTTAGGAAATCCTCAGCTGCACCTACTGACCCTTCAAGTGTCCCCACTGTGGCCCATGTCCCATGACTGGTGGACACAGGAATATAAAGGCCAGCTATTTGGATGACTCTCATGGACCACGTTAGTTCCAGAGCAACCGATAGGACTGACATCCGCCATCCTATGAAGGATTTGAAGTCAGTCTTTGCCCAGTCCTGCTTCCTCACCCTCCCTTCCACAGCTCTTAGTGCCGACGGCATTCCCTGGTGAACACCTTGCAGGGTAACTCCATCTCAGAGCCAGCTTCCAGGAGAATCCAAACAGCAGCTCCAGCTGAAGGACGGCTTCCTCGTGACCACTTACTTTGTTTTGTCCTCTTCTGTGGAAAAAGACTTTGTTTTTTTTTAAAGTAATTTTTTTTTTTTTTAGATTTATTTATTCATTCAGAGAGAGAGAGAGAGACAGGCAGAGACACAGGCAGAGAGAGAAGTGGGCTCCATGCAGGAAGCCTGATGCGGGACTCGATCCGGGCTCTCCAGGATCACACCCTGGACTGCAGGCGGTGCTAAACCGCTGGGCCACCGGGGCTGCCCAAGACTTTATTTTTTAACTTAATTGAAACCTATCTTTCTCTTATCAAAATTTTTTTGAATACACTTTGAACTAACTAAACTATGGTAAGAGGCATGGTTTGGGGCTACGATGTTTATTTTATATCATTGAAATATTTTACATAACCCTATATATGTATGTATGTGAGTCTAGTGCTACATTGGTATATGATCTAAGTTGGAAAGCCTAAACAGTTTGTTGAATCAATGTTTTTAATTCTAGCTAGCTTAACTCTAGAATCTCCATGCTTGACATATATGCCATAAAGAATTTTTGTTCCGGATAATTTGAGATAGTTTATTGACCTGAAATATTTTATCTTTGCAAGTTAACTCAGTACCTCCAGTTTAAAAAAAGAAAAAGAGACAATGACTAAGATTTTTAGATGGAAGGAAAATGCCCTCTAGTGGTAAATATTAATAAAGTAAGTTTTATTTTTGAAGCATTAAATTCAATTATCTTGTTTAACAAATAGTTATTAAATGTCTGTTAGGCACTGGGTGCTATGCTAGGCCCCAAATTATTAATAAAATAGAGTACAAAACCCCTTCCAATATGCATTCTAGTGAGAGAGATAAAAAAGAAAACAATTAAAATAATAGCATATATTTAGCGAAAGGCATGAGGGGAACAAACAGGATTCTGAGAATGAGACTAGCAAGAGGGAAACTTGCATCATTGTCAAATATTACTTCTTTATTTCTAGGAAGCTTCAAACTCCTGATTTATATTTTATGGACTCATGATGGCTGTTTTGTTTTGTTCTGTTTTGTTTTGCTGTGGCTTGGCTTTAAACATGTGAGGCATGAGAGTGTATGAAACTGGAATCTTAAATCTGCCAGAGGATTCAGAGCTAAATTGATCATGTCCTGACATCCTGAAATATAAATTCACTAACACAACTTCTAAAATTTTATATAGCGATTTTGCATGTGTTGCAAAATAACAAAGAAGTAAACGGGAACTCATTGTATTACCAGTAGGAGGGAGTCACAAATATGTAATAATTCAGAACCTTCCTCCCACTCTAATCAGAACATAATCTCATTGGTATAAAGAAACAATAACCTGTGGAAATCCCTGTAACCCTATCAATTAGATGAGCATCGAGCAAAAGAAAAAACAAAGTTCAAAATCCTAAAAGATCCCGTTGTTATACTATGTGTTGGCAAATTGAACTTCAATAAAAACAAAAACAAAACAAAAGAAACAAACAGAGGGTTGCTGGAGGAGAGAAGGGTGGAGGGATGGGTAAGTGGGTGATGGAATTAAGGAGGGCTCATGATGTGATGAGCGCTGGGTGTTACTGAAGACCGATGAATCTCTGACCTCTACCCCTGAAACCAATAATACATTGTATGTTAATTAATTAAACTTAAATAAAAATTAATTTTAAAAAAGATCCCATTGCTTTTATCACTGATGTTTCTTGGCTTCTTTCAGATTTTGTTCTGGCATTAGACCCAATATGTTGCTCACCAGTTGTTCCCTGACAACTTCAACCTCCCCAACCACACTTCCATAGTTCCGACCTTTTTATAAGTAGTTCAGGCAGGGTGATGATAGTTGTCATAAGAGGTACCTCCTAAAATCTCAGCGACATCCTCTTATGAGAGTGTGTTTGTTTACTTTTGTTCATATAAAGTCCAATCTGGCCTTGCTGATCAATACGGAGGTGAGAGAGTGTATTTCCATGCCGGTCCTAGAAGGTTGCAGGTTATAGAAGGTGCATCACCTTCGACTAGTGCCTTCTAAGGTCAGCGTGGGAGTCAAAAATCACCTAGTGGATGGGAGTTATGAGTGGAAATCACAGAATTGACAAACTGCCTTTAAGGGTCATGGATCATTTCTACTGCCATTCTGTGGTCAGAAACCGTTCATAAGCCACACCTTCCCGCAAATGGAGTCTAAACAGTGTGGTTCTTTATTATTTCCAGATGGAGAGAGAGATAGGACGGTGGATAGCTATACATCATTGTCTTAACAGTTCAGAAATATCAGTCATTAACTTTATTTATTATTGAGCAGAAACAAGATAGCTTTGAGTCTCATTTTCCTGAAACATGAAAATGGATTTGACAAAATCTTCTTTACAGCAATGTCTTTTTTTTTCAAGGTTTTTTATTAGAGTATAGGTGACATACAATGTTACATTGGTTTCAGGTGTAAAACATAGTGTTTCAACTCCTCTAAACGTGATGCCATGCTCACCACAAATGTAGCTACCATCTGTCGGCACACGTGGCCATTACGGTACCAGAGACTGTGTTCCCTCCGCTATGCCTTTTATTCCCATGATTTATTCATTCCATGACTGGAAGTGTGTATCTTCTACTCCCATCCACCCATTTTGCCAGCCTTTTATCTCCCACCTCTCTAGCAAGCATCAGTTTCTCTGTTTACAGGTCTAATTTTGCTTTCTTGTTTGTTTGCTCTGTTTTCTAGATTCCACATAGGAGTGAAATCATATGGCATTTATTTTTCTCAGTCTGAGTTATTTCACATAGCATGCATCATACCCTCAAGCCCATCCATGTTGTCACCGATGACACAATCTCAACCTTTCATATGGCCGCATAACATTCCTGTGTGTGTGTTTCTATACATACCGTTGTTTCCATTCATCTACCAGTGGACACTTCGGTTGCTTCCATATCTTGGCTATTGTAAATAATGCTGCAGCAAACATAGGGGCACATATATCTTTTCAAAATAGTGTTCATTTGGGGGAGAAGAAAGTAAATATCCAATAGTGGAATTATTGGATCATGTGATATTTCTATTTTTAACTTTTTGATGGACCTCCACACTGTTCTCCACAGTGCCTGTACCAAATTACATTTGCACCAACAGTGCACAAGAGTTCCTTTTTCTTTACATCGTTACCAACACTTATTTCTTGTCTTTTTATTTTAGCCTTTCCGACAGATATAGTGTGGTATCTCATTGTGATTTTGGTTTATTCATCAGAGTCTTAAGGTTCATAAAAATAATTTACATAAAAAGGACTAATTCAGGGTTAGTCCTCCAGTGGATGCCAAAATTTTTATTTTTTAATAATATATTCTCAGAATGTCATAAACTCTAAAAACTGTCCTAAATTACTACATAACTAATTCTAAGGAATATTATCTAGTAGGATCAATGTGTCATCCCTCTGTTGTATCAGATTTATGCTTTTAGTAGGAGATTTTACACACGTAGCTTAACACATACTACTAACTCTGATTTTGGGAATTCCACAAATGAGGTGAAGCCAAATGGGATAATATGTTAAGAACTACTCGTCTAAATAGGTGTGAGCCTCTCTCACAAGAAGGGAATGTGTAGAGAAATGACCCATTGTGTTACAGTATTGGCACTGGATGTGGATAGTCCTGAGTCCTCATTAAGGCTTAATGCGTGGCAATAGAGATTTTACACTGAGCAGTTGAAGCTATAGACTAACACACCTTTAATCTAAACAAAGCTCTATACTTTGTTTTGTATAGAGTTTTCAGAGTATTTCAGAGTATTCAGGATATCGATTTATACACCGCATAATATTAATCACCCAGAGTTAGCATTCCTTCTTCTATTCGTTTGATTCAAAGTCCAAATGTGATGCCACTGGTCTGTTGACAAGCTTTTCCTATAGCTCTCTCCATAGCGTAGCATACGCTGATAGGCTCCCAAGCTCTAGCCCTCACTGTTAGTTCCGGCGACTGCAGCCTCTTCAGCCTACTGTGCAGGCCAAGAGCCACTTCTGTTATAAGAACTGGCATTCTCCATGTGCACCGTGATCTGTCATGCTTCTCTGCTCTTGACAGGGAAATGCTTTTATGCTTCTGCCTATTCTTAGAATCCTAGCTCGACTGCCACACCTATGAAATCTCCAACTGTTTCTCTCACCAAAGAATTGGTGTCTACTCCCTAGAAAATGCTCCCTCAAAATTACAGGGTCTTTCCCTTTGCATTTTCTGTTTGTATACCAACCCCCACGCAACGAAAACAGCCGGGAGACCTTTCTGGGGTGTGCGTACTTCACCAACTAAAGTACTGTCAGGCTTGGGAGTCAGACGTATATCCAGTGACAAAAAGGTTCTAAGTTCATGGTGAATTAATCCAGTGCTTCTCAAATTTAACATACAATTAGTTTGGAGGAATTTTTTGAATTTTACTTCAATATATTTGGTGTGGAGTGTGAGATTGTGCCTTTTTAACAAACTCCTAGCTTAAACAATGCTGCTGATCCAGAGAACATGCTTTAAGTGAGTGAAAATGGTTATGCCCAGCTACAAGTACTTATTCAAATTTGAAAAAATAATAAAAGACCTGGGTATGGGAGTCTCAGTACCATCAAAATGTCAGTTCTTCTTACTGTGATCTAAAGATTCAAGGCACTCCCAATCAAAATCCAAAATCCCAGCAAGTTATTTTGTGGATACCAGCAAACTGATTCTAAATTTTATATGGAGAGGCAAAAGACTCATAATAACCAACATAATTTTGAAGAAGAATGAAGTTGGAAGACCGAAACTACCCTAATTCAAAATTACTATAAAGTTACAGTAACCAAGACCATATGGTTTTGGTGAAAAAAAAAAAAGGACAAATAGACGACTAGTAGAATGAAATACCCCAAAGTAGGTCCATATAAATACAATCAACTTATCTTAGACAAAGAAGCAAAGACAATGTAATAGAGTAACGATAGTATTCTTGACAAATGATTCTGGAACAAATGGAATACACAAAAAAAAGGAAAGAAAAGAAAAAAACTAGACATAAAACTTACACCCTTCACAAAAATTAATCTAAAATGGATACAGACCTAAATGTAAAACACAAAACTGTCAGAGAATATTTAGATAACTTTGGGCTTTGTGGTAACTTTTGATATAATTTTAAAAGTACAATCCTTTAAAGAAGAATTGATAACCTAGATTTTGTTAAAATTAAAGACTTCTGCTCTTTGGAAGACAAGTGAAGAGAATAAAAAGACAAACCACCTACTGGAAGAAAATATTTGCAAAAGACATCTGATAAAGGCCTGTTCTCCAAATTACACAAAGAACTCTTAAAACTCAATGATGAGAAAACAAACAACCCAACTGAATAATGGGCCAGAGACCCTAACAGACACCTCACCAAAGAAGATATTCACATGCATACAAACACGGAAAGATGCTCTACATCATGTATCATCAGGAAAATGCAAATTAAAACTATGATGAAAAACCACTATACACCTATTAAAATGGCTAAAATCCAGAATACTGACAACACCAAATGATGGCAAGGATGTGAAACAACAGGAACTCTCATTCACTGTTGGTGGGAACGCCGAATGTCACATCCACTTTGGAAGACAGTTTGGTGGTTTCTTACAAAGCAACTGATACTCTTACCATACGATTCAGCAGTCCTCCTACTTGTATGTACTTGGAGAGTTGAGGAGCACCCGGGCGGCTCAGTCGGTTAAGCGTCTGCCTTTGGCTCAGGTCATGATCCCGGGCTCCTGGAACTGAGTCCCACATCGGGCTCCCTGGCCCCCGGGCAGCCTGCTTCTCCCTCCCCCTCTGCCTGCTCAGGCTCTCTGTCAAATAAATACATAAAATCTTTTAAAAAAATAAAGGAGTTGAAGACTTATTTCCACACAAGAGCCTGTACACAGATGTTAATAGTAGCTTTATTCATAATTGCTGAAACTTGGAGCAGCCAAGATGTCTTTCAGGAGATGAATGAATATGGTATATTTAGACAATGGAATATTATTTAGTGCCTAAAAGAAATGAGTAAGCAAACCCTGAAAAGAATGGAAGAACTTTAAATGTGTGTGTGTGTGTGTGTGTGTGTATATATATATATATATATATATATATATATATATATATATTAGGGAAAGAAGCCAATCTGAAAGGACTACGTACTATGTGATTCCAACAGTATGACATCCTGGAAAAGGTGAAACTCCTGAGACAGAAAACAGGACAGTGGTTGTCTGGAGTGAGGCCTGGGATGGGAGAGGGGGCACAGACAAGGCACTTTTAGGGAGTGAACTGGTCTATTGGATACTGTAACAGTGGATATGTGGGATCCCTGGGTGGCGCAGCGGTTTAGCGCCTGCCTTTGGCCCAGGGCGCGATCCTGGAGACCCGGGATCGAATCCCACATCGGGCTCCTGGTGCATGGAGCCTGCTTCTCCCTCTGCCTGTGTCTCTGCCTCTCTCTCTCTCTCTGTGACTATCATAAGTAAATTAAAAAAAAAAAAAAAACAGTGGATATGTGAAATAAAACTTTTGCCCAAACTTGGAAAGTGTACAACTGTCAGACAGGTAACGATGAGCTCATTTGTAACAAATGTATCGCTGTGGCGGGAGATGTAATAATGTCCGAGGCTATCCCTGTTCCGGGAGGGGGAACGTATGGGAAATCTCCTTATCTTTCTCTCAATAAAACTAAAAATGCTTTTTTTTTTTTTATATGCTTTTTAAAAAAATCTCTTAGTGCTCCTGGGTGGCTCAGTGGGCTAAGCATGTGCCCGTGCCCTGGTCATGATCTCAGGGTTCTGGGACTGAGCCTCCCTCTCCCTTTGTGCTTCTCTCGCAATCTCTCTCTCTCTCTCTCTCTCAAATAAATAAAATCTTTTTAAAAATCTGTTAAAAAGCTAATAAACAAAACCAAAACACTCTGTGTTTGCATGTCTTCAGGCCAGGTGTAGGTTGCATACTACCAGCCTGGAATTACCTCAAGTGGAGTGAGCAAGACCCCATCGCAGGTCTCCTCACACGTGTGGTCTCCAGGCCCAGTCCGGCATCGGACCCAGAGCTGTTAATAAACCAGCAAATGACTGATGAATGGGTGAAAATGACCGGGGAGAGTTCAGTATCACACCAAAAGAGCAATTGATTTTCTTTACTTTTTGAAACGTGTTTTGCCCAACCTCGCGTTCTGTATCTGTGCACAACTGTGCACAACCTTAATGAGGGTTGCTCTTTCCCCATCTGCTCTGAGAGCAATATTTTTTAAATAATTCACAAAGAATACTAGGAGCTCCTAATTTTCTAGCTTATAAAGCATTCAGGGAAGCACAGAATTCTGATTTGAGTTCAGGTAAATGAAAAATTCCCAGCACGCTCTATGATAGGGAAAATTAAAAGCAATCATGAAATGCAGGACCCGGCAAACTAGCATTAGGGATAGAAAACACTGCAATGAAATGTATGTGGGCATTACATTCTCGCGTCCCTCTCCGCTCCTTAGGATTCAGGTGATCATATTAAACACTCTACC
Source organism: Vulpes lagopus (assembly GCF_018345385.1). Classification (NCBI taxonomy): domain Eukaryota; kingdom Metazoa; phylum Chordata; class Mammalia; order Carnivora; family Canidae; genus Vulpes; species Vulpes lagopus. The sequence goes on along the minus strand of NC_054834.1, from coordinate 23,379,635 downwards.
AGGACTCTGACTCATTCATCATTCATCTGAAGGCAGAGAGAAACTTATCAGTAATCATGAAGAAAACTATTTTAAGGACACACCCACTAAGATATCCTGTCCAGCCACTTGATATTTTTCCTCTGTTTTCGCAGAGTAAAAAGGGAAATGTTCCTAAGCCTCTTCGAAGAGAATTATGGACAACTTATCACAAATAGAAGGTAGGTGGCAGCTTATACCAGCCACTAGTGGAAACTCTGACTCCTGCCATAATGAATTTTGGTGAGAAACCATGGTTTTAAACAAGTTTCAGAGCCTAAGACCATCAGTGTCTCCAAGCTACAGGTCAGAAACCCAAGAATAAGGTGATAGCAGTCAAGGAAATAAGAATTTGATACATTTCCTCACACAACTACTTGTTAAGAACTTAGAATGTATTAGATCTGCTGTAACATAAATTAAAATACATGCTTGAGTTTATTCCTGTCCTTTCTTCTCGTGCCCAGAATTGGGAAGGACGGCTGTACGCGGGGAATGATGGCCCCATAACACGGTAATCGGGGCACCTAGTTGAGAATGGACTCTCTACAGGATCCTCTTCCTTACTTGTCACTCTATTAAATAATCTTTTTTTATGTTGTTGTACTAGGACAGTGCTTCTTAGAGTGTCTTCTTTGGTCTCATAGGGAACCTCAAGCCCTATTCTGGGGGTCCACAGGATCAAAAGTATATTAATAATAATATCAATGTGTTATTTGCCTTCTTATGGTAGTTAGTTCACAGGTGTATGGCAGAGTTTTTCAGAAGCAGGAGAATCTGGCTATTTTCCACTGTCAGACATTATGGAATTTTGAAAAATGTAAAATATTGCCAATGGAACAGATTCTGCCAAACTTGAGTGCGTTTGGAAGCAGATTGTAGACCCTCCATGAAAGAACATGGTCTCACTGACACCTTGATGTTGCTTTGTGAAGCCTGGTCCAAACAACCAGCTGAACCACACATTCCCTGGACTTTCAAACCATTGGAATTCAGAGATAATATGTAGATATTATTTTAAAGAGTTTACCAAATTTTTGGTAATTTGTTACATTGTTAGTAGGAAACTAAACAGAAGGTAACTAGTCCTATATTTTTAGCTATAAAAAATAAACAAGAGGCGCCTGGGTGGCTCAGTTGATGGGACATGGGACTCTTGGTTCCAGCTGAGGTCATAAGCTCCGGGTCCTGGGATGGAGCCCCGAGGCCAGCTCCACACTCCGGGCCAGTCAGCTTGAGATGCTCTCTCTCCCTCTGCCCTCCCCGCAACCCCCTCACATGTTCTCTCGCTCGCTCAAAGAAATCCTGTTTTTTTAAAAGGCTTTGTCCATTTATTCATGAGAGACACACAGGCAGAGACACAGGCTGAAGGAAAAGCAGACTCCTCGTGTGGAGCCCAACGTGGGACTCGATCCAGGACCCCGGGGTCACACCCTGAGCCAAAGGCAGATGCTCAACCACTGAGCCCCCCAGTTACCCCAAGACATCTTTTATTTTTTGAGCAGTATTCACAAAATACTAGTAGTGAGACAGTAAAGATTTTTATCATATTTTTGTGTCACATAGAGGTAACAATATTATGAAAAGCAGCAAAATATTAGTGCTTGTATTAATAAATTAGAAAAATATTCCTTTATAAACAAAAGCAAGTTCTTTTTTTTATTTATTTATTTATGATAGTCACAGAGAGAGAGAGAGAGAAAGAGAGAGGCAGAGACACAGGCAGAGGGAGAAGCGGGCTCCATGCACTGGGAGCCCGATGTGGGATTTGATCCCGGGTCTCCAGGATCGTGCCCTGGGCCAAAGGCAGGTGCTAAACCGCTGCACCACTCAGGGATCCCCACAAAAGCAAGTTCTATATGAGAACTACTAAATATTGGGTTTAAAAAAAATCATTTTATTTTTTTAATGAAAGGAAAGGCTATATAGAATCCATCTAGACCAAAAAAACAAAAAGCAACAACAAAAAAAAAAGAATCCATCTAGACCAAAGTTAAATCTAAAACAGGAATATCACACATAGTAAATCCTGTTTACTCACCATAGAATTCCCAAAAGGTTATAAAGCAGGCATGGACACCATTACGCAGTACAGACTCATTGTGGTCTTGAAGCTTATACAAGTCGGTGATCCTCTTTTTTAAAAGGCTATAAAATTGCAGGGTGCTTGGGTGGCTCAGTCGTTTGAGCAGCTGACCCTTGATTTGTCTCTGGTCATGATCTCAGGGTCATGGGCTCAAGCCCCATTGTGGGCGCTGCACTCAGTGGGGCATCTGCTTGAGGATTCTCACCCTCCCTCTCCCTCTGCCCCCCCCCCCACACTGTCTGTCTCTCTCTCAGGTACGTAAATAAATCTTTTTTAAAAACTATGAAATTATAAATATAGAAATAAGAAAGTAAATATATAGAGGAGAAGACACAAGAAGTATGCACACGCACACAGTATGGAAGGTGATGTTAAGTGCTTCTGTGGGGTAACGGCCCTTCTTCACAGTTTGAAAATTACTTGCTCTTTAGATTAAAAATGTGTAATTTCAGAAAGTAATAATACCTTCTAATATATAAGTTGGTGTTTCCGGCTTGTATACTTCATGATTTTAAAATTAGGCCTGTCAGTGCCAACCAAAGCTCTATCACTATTGTGACATTGTTGTTAATATTGCAACTTCCGTGTCACTTTTGAGGTGGCTTCTCACCTTCCTATGTTATAAACACTTATTTTGCATTGATATGCAATTGAATTTAATGTGTACAAATAAATATATGGGGGATTGTGAATAATATCACATGAATTTATTTGAGTAGAAATGTGAGATTTTGAAGGATGCTTCTAAAAAAAATCATAACAAATAAACCATTTTAAAACTGCCAATAGCACAAATCTAAAAATCTAGCAAACTAACACTTTATTGAAAACCTGACATGTTTTTTTTTTAATTTTAAGAGTTTGAGCAAAAATCAATTTAAATTGGGCAGTTATGAGTGCTCTGCCACAGGAGCCAGGGGAAAGACTTGTAAAAGCAAAGAAAGGAAATTATCGTCCTGGGTACAGTGCAAAGCCTAGGTGGCCGTCCGTGTTGGTTGTCCTGAGTGTGTTGATCTTGTAACCTTGAGGCATTTACAGGCTTAGGTTTTGGTTTTCCTACATAGGCCACCACGGCATAGGGCACATCAGTCCAATGGTCTCCTTGTTTAATTAATTTAACAATTCTTCTCTTTTGCTCATCTTCTCATACCTGATAGATTGATTGAAAATTTATTATGCCGCTCTCAGTTGCCATCAAAGTTAAGTTGTCCTCATCTCATAGTGAAACTCACGGGTTGTGATGTCAAATCCCTGGAAAAATTATTTTGCTATTGACCTTATTTCTGTTTCTCCAGGCATGATGAGAACATCCACTGTCTACTGATGGCTGCAAACACATATTTTAGATCTTTGAGAGCAAATAGTGTGCCCAGGAGACTGTAGTGAAGACTATTGGGGTGAGAAGACAGAGAGATTGAAGTATATACTCTTTAGCCAGGGCCCCCATGAACCAAGTCAGTTGGTATCAAATAAATCAAAAGAATATACATGAAGGAGCATTAATGTATTTTAGCCAAGTGGCTTATTTGTTAATTTCTTGTATTTGCTATAATAGTAGAGGCATTGATCCGGGTGGGGTAAGAAGTATATGCCATGGCACAGACTCTTCCTTGCTCAGCCAATAAGTAATCTAAAGCAACACTATTACCTAAATTCACCTTAACTAGAGTGTCCAGGAACTTTTGTTGTACAAGACTTAGTGGTCTGACATTCTTCTTTTTAAGATTTTATTTATTTATTTATTTATTTTATTTTTTTTTTTTTTAAATTTTTTTTTTTTTAATTTTTATTTTTTTTTTATTTATTTATGATAGTCACAGAGAGAGAGAGAGAGAGAGGCAGAGACACAGGCAGAGGGAGAAGCAGGCTCCATGCATCGGGAGCCTGACGTGGGATTCGATCCTGGGTCTCCAGGATCGCGCCCTGGGCCAAAGGCAGGCGCCAAACCGCGGCGCCACTAGAGAGAGAGAGAGAGAGAGAGAGAGAGAGAGAGAGAAAGCACATGCATGAGTGAGGTGCAGAAGCACAGGGAGAGAAAGAAACAGACACAAGGCTCGACCCCAGGACCCTGGGTCACGACCTGAGCCAAAGGCAGATGCTTAACGAACTGAGCCGTCCAGGTGTCCTGGTCTGACATTCCTCTAATAAGACTTTTTTCTTATATTTTTGGTTGCATATATTTTGATTCCCTCTTAACTTAGGAATTTTTAATAGCATTTATTATAAAGACAACAGAAAATATGCCTTTTAGAAATATTTCAGCCTCACAATGTGTTATTAGTTAATGTCATATAAGTTTTTAGGATCACAATCAAATTGGGAAAACATCAAGTTTCTTCCTATATAAGGCACAATCTTGCAAGACAAAGAGGATTTCTTAAATATTCCATATTGTCATTATAGTAGCATGCTGTAAGTTTTATATTATTTTTATTATCAGTTTTTCAAATGTATTCATATGGTTCATTTCCCTTCAGTAACTAATTGATCATCATATAGTCAGTCTATTGACTATTTACACTCTTCCTTTTTAATTATTACTTTTATGGGACACCTGGGTGGCTCAGCAGTTGAGCGTTTGCCTTTGGCTCAGGTCCTGATCCCAGGGTCTAGGGTCCCACATCGGGATCCCTGCAGGGAGTGTGCTTCTCCCTCTGCCTGTGTCTCTCATGAATAAACAAAATCTTTTTAAAAAACTGATTACTTTTAATATTAACTTAAAAATATTTGTTACATCCACACTTGGCTAAAAATATTTGTTACAATTCACTTCTAGATATAAGCATGATTTCTACTGGTATTATTGTGCATTTTTATTATTTTGTTTTATATTTTATTTTTATCTGATTTTTCTCTAATTTTTTTTAGTAAATAAATTTTAAAGTGACAAAAGGAGGTACCCTTCAAATATGCCCAAGTCAATAATCTGTAATTTTTCTCTCGGTTTAGTAAGCATTCCAAGTTGTAATTAAAATAGCACACTTAACTTTTGTCATCAACTGTTAAATACATCTTCACGTTTTGCTTATGTTCTGGCTTTACTTTCAAGTCTTCGAAAATATATTTACAACTTTATAATAAGGAGCAGACTTTGGAGAAAAACCCAGGTTGTCAACTATACTTAAGATAAACCAAAGAGAAAACTTGTAATTGTAGCAAAATACCAAAGCAGCATTTCTGATACCATAGCAGTAACTTTTTTTTTTTTTTAATGACATCAAGGTTAGGAGCTGCTCATGGCACATAGTCTGTGTATTTAGTGGTGCTTTCAGCTCTTAAAAGTAAGATTGTCATATAACAGCCTATGGATTTAATCAAAGGTAGATGGCAATTGCTGATTTTCTAGTGATCAAACAATCAAAAAAATCATAATTTAAATTAATCTTAAGAATTATTTATTTATTTTTTCATCTGAGAAGCTGGTTCTAGTTAATCATTTTTTCCTTTTTTATTAAGTTTTTTTAATTTTAATTCCAATATAGTTAGCATATAGTGTTATATTAGTTTCAAAAGTACAGTATAGTGATTCCACAGCTCTATATATTACTCAGTGTTCATTATGGTAAATGTATTCTTAATTCCCTCCATTAATTTCATGCATCCTCCCTCTCCCTCCCCTCTGATATGCTGTATTTTAAACAAGTACCCTCAGTTGAAGTTACTGGGTTTTTTTTCCAATGAGAATATTTTTTACTTGAAGCATACTTCAGAATACATAGTTCTAAAAGATATATTTAAATATAAAATATTCCATATGATAGTCACACACACACACAGAGAGAGAGAGAGAGAGAGGCAGAGACACAGGCAGAGGGAGAAGCAGGCTCCATGCACCGGGAGCCCGATGTGGGATTCGATCCCGGGTCTCCAGGATCGCGCCCTGGCCCAAAGGCAGGCGCTAAACCACTGTGCCACCCAGGGATCCCCTAAATATAAAATATTCCATCCAAGAGAAAAAGCATACACATTTTCTTCCAGTACACACAGAATTCCCTAGTTAAAATCACGTAAAAAGAGATATGACAAATATTACAAATTTAAGAAGACTGAAATCATACCAAGTATGTTTTTCAACCATAATGGTACAAAACTAAAGATCAACAGTAAAACAAAGCTAAAAAACCTACAATGTAAATATTAAATATTTAACATATAAATATTAAATAACACTACTGCAAAAGCAGTGGCCCAAATAAGAAATCAAACAGCAAATCAAAATATGTCTCAAAACAAAAGAAAAGAGAAACACAATATTCCAAGACCTATGGGATGCAGCAAAAGCAGATGTTACAGTGACATTTTTAAGATTAGGGTTTTTTTTTTTTTTTTCATTTTTATGTTTCCAAGTGCTCATGCAAAATGGATTATATTTAACAAATAATTCAGTATTTTGTATGAGGTTTCCATTTCTTATAGAACATCACTTTTCATCTTCACTGCTGAAGGCAAACAGAATTTGCCTAAAAAAATGTGTAATCAGGGATCCCTGGGTGGCGCAGCGGTTTGGCGCCTGCCTTTGGCCCGGGGCGCAATCCTGGAGACCCGGGATCGAATCCCACGTCGGGCTCCCGGTGCATGGAGCCTGCTTCTCCCTCTGCCTATGTCTCTGCTTCTCTCTCTCTCACTGTGTGCCTATCATAAATAAATAAAATTTAAAAAAAAAAAATGTGTAATCAAAACTCTCTTTTCAATATTTCAAAATGAAGTTGAAGTCTTCTGGTTCTGCATGGAAGAAGCTTGGAAGTTGCCACTCCATCCTAACAACAAGCAAAAATCTGAATGGACGAAAACTTCTTGCATCCTGAAGAGAAGGAAGGATGCAGGGCAAACTACTGCTTCTAGGATTAGAGAGAAAAACAGGCAAATGCGGGGAGCTGCATCTTACTGGAGTGGAGACTCACAAATGGAAACCAGTACAGTAGAAACGAGTGTGAAAGTAGGAAAATCTGAACTGTAATTGAGGAGTTGTTGGAGGCCTGAGTGTAGACAGGTCTGAGAGTTACAAACTCCACCGAGACCCAGTTACAGGGGAGCCCCTACAACATTTACCTGGAGTTAGGTCTTACATGTCCATAAGCCCAGCCATCATGTTCCTTGGTTTTTACCCAGAAGAGTTAGGAACTTATCTTCACACAAAGCACTACTCCTTAATGTTTATAGCAGCTTTAGTCACACTTGCCAAAACTTGAAAACAACCAAGATGTCCTTCAATAGGTGATGGATAAATTGTGGTATATCCAGACAATGAAATATTATTCATGCTAAGACAAAAGAAACTACCAAGTCATGAAAAGACATAGAGGAATGATAAATTCATATTACTAAGTTGAAAGAGGCCAATTTAAAAAGGCTACATACTGCATGATTCCAACTATAAGCAATTCTGAAAAGGCAAAACCATGGGGACGGTAAAAGGATTGGGGGTAGAGGGAGAAGAGGTATAAACAAGCAAGGCACAGAGGATTTTTAGGTCAGTGAAAATATTCTGTATGATGCCATAATGATAGATACATGTCATTATTATTTGTCCAACCCCATGGGATGTATAACATCAGATAAACCCTAATATAAACTATGGATTTGGGGTGATTGTCATATGTCAATGTAGACTCATCAACTGTGACAAATGTACCACTCCAGTGGAGAATGCTGATACTGGGGGAAGCCATGCCTGTGTGGGGTGAGGGGGTAAAGCTCTGTATATTTCCTTCAGTTTTGCTGTGAATAAAAAACTGCTCTAAAAAGATAAAGTTTCAATAAAAATAAATTAAATTAAATTAAATGTTCTTTCTTGCTTGTTGGTCCAGTGCATTTTTATATAAGTTACGTGCTAATGAAGCAAACATGGCCCTGAGGTCAGTGGAAGCTTCAGGAAGGTTTAGGTAGAAGTGCTCTCACACACACATATATGCATACACAGCAAACATAGTCTTTTTGTTAAGAATGGTTTACAGAAAACAAACATGCAACCTTTGGTTCTCAGTGAGACTAACTAGGATCTCATGAAAGTGTGATAATTTTAAAATGTTATTTCAAAGTATTTTGTATAAAATGTGATATTTTTGTGAATTCTATGTTCTATTTGATTCTCTAAAATCATTAATTGGATCATCGTAGTAAAAAGCCTTTTTCCATTAAATAGTTTTGATGAAGATTCTTGATCAGCCTAAGAGACTATATAAAGATGATGCTATTTGTCACTGTCGATGGATTCATCAGTATGAAGCTGCTGCTTCATTTACCTCCGGGAATGCTCTGCTGACTGTACTTACTGAGGGTGTTTGAAATGATTAATTACATCTTCTTTCTATTTTTTTTAATTTCTTATTTTGTATGTGTCCTAATTCTCAAAATATTTTTGTTATTATCTTTCTTATTTATACTTTTGTATGAACCAGGAGTGTCTCTATCATCTATCTATCTATCTATCTATCTATCTATCTATCTATCTATATCTATCTATCTATCATCCATCATAGATATATATCATATATATAATATAAACATATCCACAGCAAAATAAAGAATACTTATAACAATTGCAATCTTCATTTCTGCAACTAATCCCATGTTTGTAGCTGGGATTTATAACGACACACGTTCCACCACCCATTCTGTATTCTCCTAACTGCAAGCAAACACCTAAGCTGGTTGTGCTTCTTTGCCTGCTGAGATCATGCAAACCTTCCTTCCTGGAGGGTATGGGCCACTGTGGTCCTTCATGAATTGGTAGGTGTAGCTTCCGTGGACTGTAGTGGTAGCGCATGGTAGTACTAAGAAACATCTGAGGAAACTGCATATGGACATGCTTCTCCTTGTTTCTATTGTGGATCAGCAGTTCAGTTTCCCCTTAGTAATCAGGATCAATAACCTCAGATAATATACCAACTCCCTTCTTTGCCTGTAGAGTCAGAGGCCTGAGGAGTCCAAAAAGTCTGGGAGGTAGTGTTAACTTCCAATTTAATAGAATCATTGTTGCCTCTACTAGTGGAAGCATTTCTTCCTTTGGTTCTAAGTTGTCTAGACCAGCAGAGCATAAGGTTTTAGAAACAGAAAGAAAAATTCTTTTTTTTTTTTGAAAGAAAAATTCTTGTGAGTGGAACACCAGGTGTGATAATGAGTGGTGTCACTCCATTTCTATCCCTTGAGTTTGAGACCCGTGAATCCTGGCTACAGTCCCATATATTAGTAGCCGAGCATATACACCGTCCTGGAGCACCCTGAGCCAGTCCTAAAGACAGTGCTACTGAACCGGCATTGCTATTCCACCTTCTGTCAATCTGCTGCTTCAGGATGATGGGGAACATGGTAAGATCAATGGATCCCACAAGTGTGGGTCCTCTGATGCACGTTGTTGTTGTGAAGTAGGTTCCTTGATCGGAAGCAATGCCACGTAGAATACTATGACAGTGGATGAGGTGTTCTGTACGCCAGGGATGGTAGTTTTACTAGAAGCATTGTATGCAAGGAAGGAAATCTGTATCCACAGAAGTGCTTTTTTTTTTCTAGTAAGAACAAAATCTTGCCCCTTCCATGATGATTAGCAGTTCAATGTTACCAACTTATCACCAAGTAGAATTTTGATGGCCCCGTGGTATGGTGTCATGGTGGCTCAGTGTTGGTCTCTGTTGCTGGCACACTGGACACTTAGCAGTGCCTTTAGCCAGATTGGTCTTGGTGAATAGAAGCCCATGGGGCATCCTATCCATTTGATTATTAAAATCCTCCTGAGACTCAAATATCTTTATACTTTCTGTCCATTCAGAGAGTCTACCCATAGACTTTTTCCCTGGACCCCTTGTCACCGATTTCCCAATCATGTTACTTTCAAGTCCCTGACCATTCAGGCAAATCATTGGCCATAACCCATGAATTGTTATAAAATCACACATCTGGCCATTTCTCTTTTTGATAAAAATAACCAATCATGTTGTTTAAATTCTACTCATTGGATTGATTTCCTTTCACAGTTGTCCTTCAGGAATGACCCAGAAGGGACTGTGGTGTTACAGATGTCCACTGTATGGTGATGTCTGTATATTTCATGGAATAATACATAAAGTAGAACTGAGGCCTCTGTTCATCAGTCACATGATTGAGAGAGACTTCCCATGATGCCATAGATGCAGATTGGGGAAGAAAAAGTAATATATAGCAAGAGTGGGCACCATGGGCATTTGGACTACTTTCTCATGTAACTTCACTGCACCGTCATGGCCTGCTTGAGTCCAGTCTCATATATGCCACCGTGACTTGATGATGGAGTGCTGCTGCTGTTGACACCCAACTTTATTGCTTGATGGATCGGACAACAATTTATGATGGGCAGCTCAGGTTACATGGTAACCTGATCCCTTCTAAAACCCAATAGGGAGCCAAAAGTTGCTTCTGAAAAGGAGAATAGTTATCCACAAGAATGGCAGGGCATTGTTCCAAAAGCCCTTTAAGGATCTATGCTGTGATTCATCTATAGAGCCCTTTAAAGATTCCAGCACCATTGTCTGCCACTGCCATTTCAAATACCAGTGCATCTGGCCCCAGTGGCAAATCAGCATGCCCCACAGCTGGACCCGTTGCAGAGCCCTCTCTTGTACTTTGCTCTACTCAAAACTAGCAGCTTTTGTGTTACTCAGTAAATGAGTTAGAGTAGCACATCTCACTAAGAAATGCATTGCCTCCAAATGCAAAGAGGCCCACTGCACATGGTGCCTCTTTTTTGGTTGTAGGGAGAGCCAGATACAACAATTTACCCTTTATCTTAGAAGAGCTATCTTGAAATGCCCTAAACTGAACCACTAGAAATTTCACTGAAGTAGGTACCACTGAATTTTTATTTCCCACTCGTTGACATGCAAATGTCCAGCCAAGTCCATAGTAGTTGGTAGTTCTTTCTCACTAAGTCCAATCAACAAGTTATGTATGTAATTAGTGTGATATCTAGTGGAAGAGAAAGACAATCAAGGTCCCTGAGAGCTAAATTATAATATAGAATTGGATAGTTGATATACTCCTGATGTAGGACAGTGAGGGTATTTTGCTGGCCCACTTAGCTGAAAGCAAACTGGTCTAGTGGTCTGTACTAGCAGATGACAAGAAAAAAGCATTTGTTCAATCAATGGCTACAGGCCAGATACCAGGGAATGTTAATTTGCTTAAGCAACGATCACATGGGGTACAACATTGTAATTGAAGTCAACATCCAATTAAGTTTATGATGATCTGCTGCCATTCTCCAAGGTCCATTTTCTGCATAGGCCAACGAGGTGAGCTGATTGGAGATATGGTAAGAATCACAACCCTTGCATCCATCAAGTCCCTGATGGTGGCACTAATTTCTGAAATCCCTCCAAGAATGTGGTGTTGCTTTTGGTTTACTCTTTTCATAGATAGGACAATTCTAGGGACTTCCACTTCACCTTTCTTATGGTAATAGCACTTACTCCATATTGGTTCTCCAGGTCAGAGAACCAATATGGGGATTCCACTACTTGCTGAGTACACCTATTCTAATTATGCACTCCAGAATTGGAGAAATGACCAGATGATGGGTTTGCAGACCCACTGGAAACACTTTGAGACAGACCTGAGCTAAAACTCCATTGACCATCTGACCTCCATAAGCCCCTACTCCTATTGGTGAAACGTTGTGACATTTTGGGTTTCCTCAAGTTAGTGTCAATTCAGAGCCAGTGTCCAGAAATCCCCCCCAAGTCTGGTCATTTCCTTTTCACCAATGTCAGTCACTGTTGAAAATTCTGAAGCAACCTTTTTGGAGTCTCAGGATGGAGTCCCACATCAGGCTCCCTGCATGGAGCCTGCCTCTCCCTCTGCCTGTGTCTCTGCCTCTCTCTCTCTCCTCTCTGTGTTTCTCATAAATAAATAAATAAAAAATCTTGAAGGAAGGAAGGAAGGAAGAAAGAAAGAAGAAAGAAAGAAAGAAAGAAAGAAAGAAAGAAAGAAAGAGAAAGAAAGAAAGAAAGAAAGAAAGAAAGAAAGAAGAAAGAAAAAGAGAGAGAGAAAGGGAAAAAAAGAAAAGAAAACCAGACAGACAGGAGTCACTGCAATTGGTGCGCTTAGACCACTCTAGTAAACGTGTAGCCCCTGACTGGCCTATTAAAATGTGGCTAGAACTTGTCTGAGAATACCTCATTTCAAGATATCAATATTTTTTCTGAACACACATTACTTTTGTGAAGAGTGAAATGTTACTCTTAATTAAACATGATCATAAAAGATCCTGACATATATAAAACGAAGTAATGAGAAGTTTCAAATAGATAAGAAATCATAGAAATATTCATAGACCTAATGCATTAATTAGGTCATTTTAGGAATAATATGAAATGTTTTTTAAGGTAATATATTTTTATGACAATATAGTATAAAAGACAAAATGGAAAATATTGTATAATAGTTTTGTAATTGTAATTATAAAGATTAATTGTATAATAGTTTTAATCTTTAGAGATTTGTATTTTAACTTTTTAACATTAAACAAGCAGTGTTTAATTTTTTAATGATAGTATTTAATTTTTAGTTATCTCATGTAATTTGGGTCAGGCAAAGATCCCTAAACCAGGACATCTGGGTGGCACAGTCAGCATGCAGTCAATAGCAGTTGACTCTTTGATTTCGGTTCAGGTCATGATTTCAGTCAGGGTCATGAGTTTGAGCTCCGTATCAGGATCTCCTCTAGTGTGGAGCCTTCTTGAGTCTCTCCTTGGGAATCCCTGAGTGACTCAGCAGTTTAGCACTGCCTTTGGCCAAGGGCGTAATCCTGGAGTCCCGGAATCAAGTCCCACATCAGGCTCCCTGCAGGAGCCTGCTTCTCCCTCTGCCTGTGTCTGTGCCTCTGTTTGTGTGTGTGTGTCTCTCATGAATAAATACACAAAATCTTAAAAAAAAAAAAAAAAAAAAGAGAGAGAGAGAGTCTCTCCTTCTCCCTCTGCCCTTCCCCTCTACCTTCTCTTAAAAAAGAAAAGCAATCTAAACCTATTTGGCTATTCCTCTCATAATGATAAATTAAAAATGCAATGTCAATATAGATATACATATTCAGTAGGATGAAAACTCCAAGGTCATATACATGAAATCTTTGATGAATCAACTTCAATCCTAACATAATAAAGAACACAACGTTTGAAGAAACAAGAAAAGTACTCACCTATAGCTTATTTTGTTTTTCTCCTCAAAAGTTCAGAACAGTATAATTAAAAGAATGATTCAAGAAGATAATTCTTCATAATTTTCTGTTTGTGGAGGCTAACATTTTAAATAAAAAGCTGGTCAGAATGATTGCTATAGTCTGCCAATCATTTTAAACATTTCAAGTCAATGTAGTCTTGAGATTTTCTCAAGTGTAACTCCTTAGTTTAAAATTCCTTCTGGAAAACATGCTACTGAAAGACATGTCCCTGGATTACATACCAGAGTGCACAAAAATTCTTAAGGATATTATTAAATGTACTGTTTGAAAGTAGCTACATATTTAATATCTTAGTATTAGTATATGACTCAGGCATATTATAGAAGTTAATTTTTTGAGAAATTTATATTTTTTAATGAAAAGATCTTTGGGAAATATGTTTCTAGTTTAATAATAAAATTGAATAATAATATATTCTTTTACACAAAAATCAGCATTTCTTCTTATATGTCAAAAACCCATTCTCTCTATTGACCTTTATCAATTCACACTTTGGTTATATTTGATTTTAACTAACTTAACCATTTAACATTGAGTAACATGGGTTTTTAGTGCACTTCTTGCTACTTTCAATTACCCAGTGTCAAATTAACCAGAAAATGCTATTGATTGCAAGTGACAAGAACTTAAATGGAAAAGCCAAGAACCAGCGTGTAATACTTCTTCCCATGTTATCAGAATTGGGAATTTATGGAATCATGATCAATTTTGAACCACCGAGAAATGAATACTTTTCAGAGTGTAAAGAGTGGCCCGAATGAAAAAAAATGTACAGATACTGTAAGAGTTAATGTGAAGGAACCACACATGTGTATATAAAAGGATACATGAGAAAGAAATTCACTATGACTTAACTACAACAAAGAGATTTTGAAAAGTCATATGGAAGGGGTTTTTGATATATTATACCTTAAAGCCTTAACCAAAGAAGATGGTGGAGCCTCCTTTTTGGAATTCTAAATGAAAAACTAGACCGGATTTTATCTTTCAGACTTAAAGCGCATGTAGTGTTGGGAACCGAACAGACGGCCTTTCTGTGCTATGATCCCATTATTTGAAAGGTGTGGGAGATCCCAGGCCTTCGATTGCTTTCTGGCGCTCGTCTGCTCCAAGTCCCGCAGGTACGTTTTCCTCCCCGGCACCAGCCCACTTAGAGCAAAGCAGTCATGGCAGTTGCCAGCTCATCAAAAGCAGAGTCCGGGCCAGCATCAACCTAATTCTAGGCCGCAACCACTTTCTCAGGCATCTGGGAGTAACTCCTTGGCTGCTAGCCAGTGTCTCTGCGATTTGATTTCCAAGTGGCATAACCAGTTGCTTGAGAATGTTCGCCTCCTGAATGCTGGGGACGGAATGTCATCATCGCAAAGGAGCAGATTCACAATTGGATCAAAAACGTGTGCTCCGCCGCCCAGCCTGGCTTTGCCCACCGCCAGGGAGCCGGGCCCCTGGTCTCCCCGACTGGCCTCTTCCTGGTAGTGATGCAGCGGGACCTCGTGCCCTGGATTCACTCTGAGATGATGAGGTCATTATGTGTCTTGCTTTTTCTTTCAGAGTATTCATAAGCATTTCTTGAGGAAAATTTTATATAAACCTTTGAAATTTCTGGCCAGGAAATTAGGCAGACATCTGGAAAAGCAGCAGCATTGCTTACTCCCATCCAAAATGTATTTTTGCTTCATGCCTCTATTTTTTTTCAAAAGACAATATACAAGTCTCTCTTAGCCACGAGACTTTCTGGAGCAAGAGCGTCTGAATAGTCCGGG
Source organism: Vulpes lagopus (assembly GCF_018345385.1). Classification (NCBI taxonomy): domain Eukaryota; kingdom Metazoa; phylum Chordata; class Mammalia; order Carnivora; family Canidae; genus Vulpes; species Vulpes lagopus. The sequence goes on along the minus strand of NC_054834.1, from coordinate 23,364,562 downwards.
ACTTGTCTTCTGCATCTTAGAAAAAGAAGTTTAAATTTCTATTCCATCCCTACACTTCAGAGGGCTGCAGTGTGGCATAGAGCTGTCACACGTACTAAATCAATACCATTTACTGTTGGAAGGAAAATATAATCTGCACCCAATAAGCAGAAACATAAATACAGCATCCAAGGAAGTTAGTCAATAAGTGCTTTTCTTCTCCATCTGTTGCTGCTGAGCTTGGCTACTTTTCCCTTATGGTGGTTTGTAGTCTCTGTCTTCTGATACGTTCTCGTTGGTGGAGGCTTTATGAGGTGGTTTCCTGAGCTGTTATAAGAGTCTTTTCCACACTCATTGAGTGGCCACCTTGATTGATCTTAACAGCACCTTCGAAAATTCTGGTGGAAATCTTTTCTTAGTTGAGGTTTTTAGATATTGGCTATATAACTGAATAAGGAGTTCCATATTTCAAAGTAGTATGTTTGGAAGGGTGCCCAGAGTAAAGAAAACATTAATAGGCATAAAAAGCTAGCATATGGATGCTATAAGAAGTATAATGGAAAATGTCCAAATAAAGTAGTGGAACCTTCCAATCAAAGGGTGTGAGGGGCAGTAAGGAAAATATGTTCTCTCTTATGTTTCTGCCAAAATGTGAGGACAATACAACCTATAGAGTATATTCAGCAGATGCTGGAAACTGCAAAAAAGAGCACTAGTCACAGCTAGCTTAGTTTAAAATAACATACTATTTATGTCTGTATTCAAATACAATTATGTTCTATGTTAATTGATCTATTTTATTTGTCTTATTTGGTCTATTAAGGCCACCTTAAATTAATATAATTAGCTTGTGCCAAATTGTTCACAGAGAAAAAATGAGACACTAGGAATTATTTCCTCAGAAAGGTCAATCTAAAAATGATCTATAATATGGCGGTGTCCCTTATTCATGGGGGATGTGGTCTGAACCCCTTAGTGGATACGTGAAACCGCGGATGCCACCACACCCTATACATACTACATTTTTTCCCTATAGATATATACCTGTGATAAAATTTAATTTATAAATTGAATATAATTAGAGATTAAAGACAGTAATAATAAAATAGGACAATTATAACAATAGGCTCTAATAAAAGTTATGTGAATGTGTTTGTGTCACTCTCTCAAAATATCTTATTGTACGGTATTTACCCTTCCTCTGCTCGTGATGCTGTGAGATGATAAAGACTTTATGTGAGGAGCTGAGGTGAGGTGAATGATGTAGGCATTGTGATGTGGTGTCACGCAGCTATTGACCTTCTGACCCTATGTCAGAAGGAGGAGCATCTGCTTCCAGACCATGGTTGACCCCAGGTAACTGAATCCACAGATAAGGGGGAGCTACTGTAAGTCCTGAACCCAGTCAGTTGGTAATTGTCTTTAAGTCCCTATTATGCAGCCAGTTACATGGGAGTAATATAAGTGAGGAATAAGGTATAACTGCTTTTTTTCAAGAGTTTAAAAACTAGTTAAAAACGATGGCTGGCAACATCTTCATTCTCCACACTAGGGCAGTTATTTCAAGGTTTTTTATTATAAAGATTTTATTTTGCTCCCAAATTCGAAGGAACACTTCTTATTTGGAGTCCTGAATACAAATGTTAAATTATTTTTATTTGATGCAAAGAGCTTTCGGTAGGAGCTGTCATACGTTGTAGAAGATTCCAATATTCTTTTCATGGTAGGGCATAACAGCCTAATAGTCAGATGAAAGACAGACCTGGTTGCTCTTACAGCCAAACTAGAGAAGGCCTCCAGGCAGGGCCAAGAGTAAGCAGGGACAGAGCAACAGCGAGCTGGAGTATGTATGGCAAGTAGAGTGGGATTAGCGGGGTTTCTCAATCCTGGCAGATTGGCTAAATGGAATGTTTTGGTGGGCTCTAAGGCATAAGAGCAGTCTCCATTGTGTGTTACCTGGCCTTCGGGTGATTAGGGCTGACTCACAGTGGCTTGGAGTGTGAAAGCTCAATAAGCAAAGTAATGGGAGATGTACTTAATTAGCTGCTCAAGAAAAGGAACTTCTTGAACTCTTGTCTGGGTCTCAAAACTGGGTCACCACAGCACAGCTAAAAAAGAAAACTATAGCACTGGGTGTTATACTATATGTTGGCAAATTGAATTTAAATTTTAGAAATGTAAAAAAAAAAAAATTAATTAAAAATGCAGGACGCCCAGATGAAAAACAAACAAACATTAATTTTTTATCTAAGTATTCCTCAAATATTACATAGAATACATTTATACTAAATAAATTATTCTATGAATACCTGAGATTCTAATTTAAAAAAAAAAAAGAAAGAAAGAAAGAAAACTATATGAGGTGCCTGGGTGTCTCAGTCAGTTAAGCGGTCAACTCTTGGTTCCAGCTCAGGCCGTGATCTCACGGTCCTGGGATCAAGCCTGTTGTCAGGCTCTTATGCTCAGTGAGGAGTCTGCTTCAGGATTCTCTCTCTCTCTCTCTCTCTCTCTCTCTCTGCCTCCTCACTCGCTCATGCTTTCTATCTCTCAAATAAATAAATCTTTTTTTAAAAAGGAAGCTATACTATATATAATATATATATTATATAGTTTATAATATATATTTTATATATTATTACATATAATATATAATATATATCTATCATAATGATAGATACAAACTATAAAATATTTTTTTAATTTATTCAGAAATTTATCTTTCATATGTATAATACATATTTAATGAACACAAATTGATCCCGTGATAGACACTGAGAAAATAAAGATCAATAAAAGTCTTTTAGTTCGGTGAGTAAAAAAAAAACCAATGACAATGTAGTTAAAAATGTAAGAGTCATAACACAAGGTGATGTTGGAAACAAATGTAGGGGTCACTTTTACAACCCAGACCACTGAGAGAAAGTTTGCATATGTAGGATGCATCATGAAAAAACATTCAGAAGCAAAATATAATTTAATAAGCAGAAACCTTACCAAAAAACCCAGTACAAGTGAACTTATAAGTCAGTAAAGGAAGACCCAGGAAGATCAAGAGGCTTGGTTTATGTCACAGATACAGCGAACAGCCTAGCATACCTTTCACAGTTAGTATTCACCTATATTTTCCCTTGCAGGTCAACATCAATGATGTTGAATCACCCATTACATGTATTTGACCGTCTAGACATGATATGGAGAGACCCTGAACTGTACCGAAGACAAGGTGCTCTCGACAGTTGCAATCCTTACCCTCAGCTAAACCTCACAGTGCTTTGTTTAAACGACTACCCACGAGCGAGCTATTTCCTCTCAGAACCACGTTTTTCTTTATTAAAATCACTGATGCACATCTGAAAAAAAAATCATCTAAAGAATAGACTTAGAATTCCATTCTTTTTAAATGAACGCATCAGTGGACATCTGGGCCCTCACCTTAGACCTGAGCTTCATGGTGGCTATAACTGGGGTTGAGCTTTGTGTGAGAGTATTGAAGCAACCGCAAAGAGTAAGATGAAGCTGTGGTCTCCTGTAGAGACATAAATGAGTTTCCAAAATGTTAAATGTTAAACCCAGGGAAAAGGCAGGGACTAAATTCAAGGTTTAGTGACATGTAGGAGGAGTGAGTTGGATCCTGGAACACAACCTAGAGACACACCCTGAGCAAGGGTTGGAGAGGAAAGTGGTAGCACGTGTTGGTGACCTAATCTGTGCTAAGCAGGGAGCCCGTCAGGACTCAATGTGTTAATGGTCAAGTCTTCACTTACAAAAAATTAAGCCTTTCTGTTTGTATTTTATGACGTTAAAATAGCTCTATACTGGAGGAAATATATTGGGTTACTCCATTCTTATGTAGTAGTAAACTCTATTATCTTTTTTCATTTTAACAAAATTGACTATATTACATTGATCCAGAATCCACAGAGAATTAAACCTTGATAATTTAGGGACACCTGGTGGCTCAGCAGCTGCGTATCAGCCTTCAGCTCAGGGCGTGATCCTGGAGACCTGGGATCGAGTCCTGCATCAGGCTCCCTGTGAGGAGCCTGCTTCTCCCTCTGTCGTGTCTCTGCCTCTTCCTCTGTGTGTCTCATGAATAAATAAATAAAAATCTTAAAAAAAAAAACCTTGATAATTTAAAAGAATTACTGATATTTGAGTCCAATAACATTTTTTACCTGTAGTTTTAGAGCTCCCACTATAGGGAGGCTCATAATATAGTTTAGAGTAATTTATAATCTCATTGTTTATAATCTGTTTGAGATATGATAAATCAACACAGCCAAAGAAATGTACAAAATGTTTCAGAGGAATGCATCATTTATGTGAAATAGTTGACCTTTTGGGTTATGATCACTTTGCATGTTACCGAAGATATAGACTGTGATTTTGTAGTACTGGCACCTACATACACAATCTTCATTACTGAACCAGCCCCTGAAACTTCACTAACAGGCCTTCAAACTTAGCTTATCCAATTCAAACTGACTTCACCACTATTCTCCTATTTATATTTCCCCTTATTGCCTAAAATATGTCTTTTTACAGTTGGCATATCTAAATCATGGTTGAAACAAGATACAGTTATTGATTTGGGTTATATGTTCCATAAGGCCTACACACATGAATCGATTTTACTCTTATACTGATCTCTTCCACTCCAACTTCACTACTATTTTCATGGCATTGACTTGGGACAGTTGTTCTTGGAATGTTGACTAATTACTTCATAGTTTTGCCATTGAAGATGTTTCTGCATCTCCCATACTGTTCTTCTACAGGTAGTATACACTTCAATGGATTTTACTTCATTATCCTATTGGATAACCTGTCTTCTATCTGTTGGGCTTTGCCTATTACATCTGTTGTGACAACTGATACTTATATTCATTTCTACCATTATTTATTTATTTATTTATTTATTTATTTATGATTTTATTTATTTATTCATGAGAGACACACACAGAGAGAGAGGCAGAGACACAAGAATAAGGAGAAGCAGGCTCCATGCAGAGAGCCCAATGTGAGACTCAATCCTGGGACTCCAGGATCGGGTCCTGAGCCAAAGCCAGACGCTCAACCGCTGAGCCACCCAGGCGTCCCCATTTTATATTTTTAATGTGTCACTTTTTCTGTTTCTATTTTTCTTATATCTTACTTTTTTGTCATACTGATTGATTTTTCCTTTTAATCTTTTCCCTTTGGATAGAAATACTCAGGAATTGTATTACATATAATTAACTTTATAAAGTTATTTAGTATCTCAATCTCCTACCAATTGATATAAGACATTTAGGACACTTAAATTCTGATCTTCCTTTCCCTGAGTTATATGCTTTTGTTATATAAAATTCTACTTATATTTTTTGTTAAATACGCAGTTAGACCACACTATTATTACCTTACATATACAAAACATAGTTCAATTTACTTATTTATTTATTTATTTATTTATTTATTTATTTGCTCACTAAACCCTTTTGCATCTTAGGTCTCTTTTCCTTAAGTACATCTGATAGAAATTATACATAATTTTAATTCATTAATTCATTACTGGACTAATAAAAAAAACAAAGAAATATTTAGGGACAAATACAAAGAATAAGAACAACAATGATAAAAATAGGGAGACAAAATGAAATTAGAAACCAAAATGGATAAATGTTCAAAGTGAAGTTTACATCAATAGATCTTCAATAAAAGTATGTATATTTTCAATGATTCAGTATCTCATTGTTTTATTTCCAGAGGGTTATTCGTATATCCAGACCATGTGAGTCAGGAGAATGGATATCAGAGATGGTTTTGATTTGAAAGACTGTACAAGAAATGGGAGAAAAATAAGACATGAAGTAAGACCTAAGAAAGGGAAGCCTATGTAGGACTTTGAGCTCACTTCAAAGACTAAGTATTTCTAAAAGGGATGAGGATTTGGAAGGAAAATCTTATGAATATTTTTATACTGTAATAAGGATTTTGAGTCAAGGTCATTGATACTGACACATCAAGACTTACTATTATTTGATTAATAATCAAGCTAATACATTTTAAAAACAAATGGAGCTTCATAATTTTTGTTAACTTAAGTCCACAACTGGTAGCTATCTCACTATTAATACCTTTTACTTTTAAAGATTCTATTTGGGAAACAGACACAATAATAGTGGCTTACTAAAGATAAAACAGTGTTCTGGCCTTCCTGTAATCTGTAGAATGAAAGTGTGTTTGTGTCTGCGTGTTTAAAAATCCTTTTCCATCTGGCTTAAACTCCTTCTTCCAGATCCGTTACATCTGGTCATCAACTTTGACCCAAGGATGGAATTTAAAAGTCACCCCACCATCTGGCATTCTTTCTAGCCTTGCTCTTGAGATGAGGTTTCCGAGAGCCTCATACCGTAACAACATGGGACTTTGAGGCTGCCAGTTTTCGGCTCAGCTCATTACTCAAAATGTTCCTCACAACTCCTCTGTCTCCTCTGTAGACTCCTTTATACTAATCATGCAAATGAGTGTTTTCTCTGCTAGAATTCAGACTTAATGGAAGGTACATTATTTTTCTTGCCTTTTTCATTCCCTCAGTACCCAATAGGATTTAGCATGGTGTTTTGCAAAGACACATTGAATGAATAAATCAATTAATTAATAACTTGATTCCTCCTCTCTAGAAAAAAACTCTTTCTACCCCCTTTTTTGAGATATATTTCTCGTCCTCTGAGTCACAAATTAAGTACCAACTCCTATCCAATAGCATAGGCACCAGCACTTACCTACTGAAAGCTTAGTGGCTGAAATGTGCTATCTATCAGATGTGGCAGTGCGACAAATGCAAAATAACGTTCTTCTCTTTGTAAACAGGGTGAGTGCCATGTAAATGCAGATGTATTACATTTTATTTAGTTCTACTTTTATAGTAACAATTACTTCCCTTTAAATTATAAAGATCACACTCCTTCCAGGACTATAAAATGTATAGTAAACCCAGAGACATTGAGATAATTAGTTAGTTCTAAAAGCACTCACTTCCAACAAGAAACATTTCTACTGTGAAATTAGAAAAAACAAAGACAACACCACAGTTGGGTTTTGAGGGGTTTTTTTGGTCAAAAGCAGTTAATGCATTGACTACAGAAAAACATTCTGTAAACTTGCTACTGTTTGTTAGAATACAAATATCATTGACTGGAGAACCAAAAAAAGACACCAAAAAAAAAAAAAAAACCCATATGACAAGATACTTTAGCTGGGGTTAAGAAAATACCCATTCAGTTTCAAATATTTATAATTGATGTAATTTTATTTTATCTATTACTCCAGTAAAACATAATTGTTTTACCTAAATGACATTAGGCTTTTATAAAAGCGAAAGAAAAGTCAAATCTCTACTATCTCCACTTGAATTACTGTCGTCACTTGTAAATATAAGGTTTCCTGTACATCTGTTTCATAATCCTCCTCCCAAGGATGACTGGCTAAAGAATTTAAATGTCATGATGGTTCTAAACCAGCTGCCATGCTTAAAGAGCCCTTCCTGGAAAGAGTTTAGTGAACAGGCATGGAGAATGCCATTCTTGGAAATAAGATCGGAGGCACCAAAAAATGCTTTTTTCCAGCAATTTAACTGTCATGTATCTTCAAATTTAACACTAATCTAAAAAAGACCTTCCTCTTGATTTGCACTTGTGATATAAACATTTACATAAAATCAAGATTTGAGGGAAATCAAGAGTTGCCACAATGTGAATTATCCCAATGAAAAAATTGTTCTGCATTTTTAATTTATGTGCATGTTTGACGCATATTTTACTCATGTATACTGTTATTATAAAATACACAATGAACGTTTTATAAAGAAAATAATGTGTGCTTTCTTTTTAAACATTGTCCAATATCCTCCCTTCATTTATACTTTCTTTCTCCTAATCATATGTTAGGTATATTCAGTAATGTAGAACCTATAAGACAGGTGGACCTATGATAGCAAAATTCATTTTGAAAGTCAGCTCATCAAAAACCTTCATTTCCTTGACTACAGTAAGCCATTTAACTGATAAAATCATGCAATTTTCATTCAAATGGAATGTTATATATTCAATTATTTCTTAGTCCTCTTATTAAGATAATTGAAAACAATATAATTTAAATAAAAGTCATAAAAAGATAAAAGCTAGATAATTTAATCCCCTCCCTTAAAAACCTAGATATCTATATAAAATAAAAAACTACATATATTCTAAACTGTCAATCAGAGTGAGAATGGAGCATTAAGAGGAAAGATGTTGATGGTAAACGCAATGATGTAGCCCTGAAAATGACAAGTTTCATAGGGTAAACAGAGCAAAATTTGGGGGTGAATCTCTATTCGCAAAAATAACTTTTTCAACAGACCATTATTCAGTAAAGGTAAAATTGACAGAAGGTCATTGAAGAGGGTCATATTATATTATACATTTCTTCTTTGTAGAAAAGCCACAAAAGTGTGATTGAATATGTTTAATTATTTTTCAAACTCTAAGGAATAAAATTTCAAGATAATTGATAAGTAGTTAATAGTAGTTGTAATAATAGCTATCATGGTAATTAGCAATCGCTCTAGCAGTAATAATAGTCATAGTTGATATTTATCAAGCCCATATTTCATGTCTAATATATGTAGTAAACTATGTGTTAAGCAATCTATGAATTAAGCACATGGTCCAAGATCTTAATGCTTAGATGAGGTGGAGCCAGAATGAGAAACTAAATGGGCTAATCCCTGAGCCTGTGCTATTGGCCAGTAGGCTCTGGGCTTCCATCTGTATCATCATTATCATCGCATGGGGGATGAGAGCATGGAGAAGATATAAGCTAAGTCTTTAGAAAGAATACATTTAAAAATATGTTTTATAATTATTTCTTAATTACTTTTAAGTTACCATTATGTAGGCTAATGGTATTTGAAAATGGAGAAAAAAGATGAGTAAGGAAAAAGAAGTTGTCTAGGCAGACAATAGAAACAAAGGTAGTAATTTTAACGCCGTTTAAACATTGTGCTAAATTAGCTTAATTTGAAAAGCTTCTAAGCAGAGAGCAATAAAGAAAAACAGAAAAAGAAAGGAAATAGAGTCATATTCCATTACGCAGTGAACAGGGCAACTGCTCTCTTTAAACTGCCGTGGTCCTATAGCAGTTGGTGCACACGCCTGCCTCTCCCAGGGCCCATTACAGAGCATCTACCCTTACCCCCCGCCCCACTCGGCTGCGCTGGCGTGATGGGAATCCAGGGCCCTAAACATTGCTGTTTGCATTAAGAGAGGCGCACAACCCACAAGTAGGGGAGGGATTCATATGGGGAACAGAGCCAATCAGATTATTTCGTTCAGAACTTTCGAGAACATAGAATGTAGTCAACTAGTACTGGATGGCTGCCAAATGGCGTGTTTTGGGGTTAAGGCTGCAGGCACTGAGTCATTTAAGGGTGATAAATAAGCAGAGGAAGTCATTCTACTGACCAAAATGGGAAAGTACAGCAAATGAGCAGAGAGGCAAAAACAAGAGCCCTGGAAGCTCTGAGAAACAGAGATGAAGTCCAGTTAGTCCAGAGATGAAACCTGCCAGCTTTCCAGTTTTTGTAAAATTAGATTCTCCTTACGTTCATTTCTCAAAGTCTGAGTCTGAGTTTTGTTTGTTTTTTTCCACAATTCCTTATCTGATCCTTGCTTAAGTGACTCATGTATCCTCGAAATTAAAATCACCTTGACTGGAACAAAATAACAGTATGCCAATTTCCATTTTCTTATTTGAAAATGTTCACTTGGTTTAGATTTAAGAAAAGAGGTGTGAGAAGTGGGAAAGTCTGGCTTCATGTAATTTTTTTTTTCTTTTTTGATGAATGGACAAACAGCAGAGAATTGGCTTCTTGGAGCTAAGTCTGATGAGATGTTTCCTAAACCAGGCCCTATTGGAGGAAACCTGGGAACTTTCTGTCAAAGGAAAACCAGAGAGTAGAAGATGAAGTAATTGAGAAATTCCAATATTCACAGTAGAAAAAGTTACACTGAAATTCAGTACCAATGTATCCAAGATATTTGTTTTATTTAAAATTTCCCCATTACGGTTTTTCCTTTTCACCATTAGGTTTTCAACTGATGACATCACAAAAATGATATTTTTGTCATTCTTTTCTACAAAGAAAAGAAATTATATGACATTTTTTGACTCATGTAATTAACATTTATTTAGTTAACCTTTGCTTGGCGCCAGAGTTTTAAAGGAAATAAGATATATCCCTAGTATAAAAGTATAAAAGTCGCTTCCAATTTACAGGAGAAAATACTGGTTTTGAAGTACAAAAGCATATTAAACTTCTAAATGATGTTTTAAAACTTGATAATAGTTTATTAACATTTTATAAAAATTAAGTTAGAGTTAAAATTAGGTTAAGAGTTTTAAGCAAAATGCAATATGCTTATCTGCTTCACTGATAATGAATCTATCTTTTAAAACTTATTTGCAAAATATGCTGCTGATGAACATTAAATTAAAAACAAATCTGCCTAATGATTAATCAGATGCTTAATGAAATACTTAAGTTCCAACCATGTTGCAAAAATTCTACCAGACAAAAATAATATTTAACACATTATTCTCCTATGTTCTTATGGGTTGACTTGTGAAATACCTAATTAGGACTCTACTTGAACCTTATGATCTATATGTTAAATCACGTTCTATAAATTCAAGGTTATTTTAGTGCAAGAAAGTGATTACTTAGACATTTACCAATCCTCTCCACATCAACACTAAACTCAGTGATAATATTTAGTAGGTGCTTAAAGAAGTTGTTGAATAAATGAATATCTCAAGAGTAAGCATTTAAAAATCTATTTTCCATGCTAAGCGATATGCAAAGTGAAAGAATAACTTTCTTAAGGGCTGACAAAACAATTAGGAAAGTGATACCAATATAAATACTCTATTTTTTATTCTTTACTTTCTCACTTTGCTTTAGGAAAGTGATAGTTAATATAATAACACCAACTACAAGGAAACAAGGTAATTTAATATAAATGTATCATTTTGTGCAGTGGCATAAGGAACTATTTCATGGATGACCCTGGTAAAGAATCCAGACTCAGACAAAGAATGAATATGCTGTATTTTGTGTCTTAGTCGAGCTCAAATTAGAAAGGCATGAGTGCTTTCAAAGAAAACTCAAGCACACTTATGGTAGATATTCTTTGTATCGAACAAATTGTTAAAATTATTTCAAAAGGGAAATCCTTGATTTTCAGACATGGATGAGCCAATCAGGGGTCATAATTAAAACCAAATGCAAAAAATTCATTCAGCCTTCTGAAATGTGTAGGTTGTTTGTGTGTGTGGAGTAGGGGATGGAGGAAAGGATATAGATAACTGACAGTTTTGAGCATACGTGAATTTAGGTAATTATATTTTGGTATAAAAATAATATGACAAAAAAAAAATAATAATATGACAGGGACACCTGGGGGGCTCAGCAGTTGAGCATCTGCCTTGGCTCAGGGCATGATTCCGGGGTCCTGGGATCGAGTCCTGCGTCGGGCTCCCTGCATGGGGCCTGCTTCTCCCTCTGCCTGTGTCTCTGCCTCTCTCTCTTTGTGTCTCTCATGAATAAATAAAATCTTTAAAGAAATAATAATATGAAAAAATAAAGCAGCAATTTCCTCAAACTTCTGAAATCCATTGACATTTCATAAAATTTTGTTTCTTAAGAAAAATATTTTAAAAATTATAAATATAATTCATGTTTATTATGAGACATAATATCCCCTATACCACTCTTCTATGTTTTCTAACACCAGTAACTTGAACTTCTGTATGCAGTGATACCCTTCCAACATTTTCTGAATTCTTTTGTATCTGAGTTTCATTTGTCAACATTCACTTTATACTATTGTTCTTCACCTTAGATAGACTTGAGGGTTAAATATAAAAATCACAACCTAGAAAATAATTGAGGAGCGCCTGAGTGGTTCAGTTGGTCAAGCATCTGCCTCCCCGTTCAGGTAGTGATCCCAGAATCCGGGAATCGAGACCCACATCGGGCTCCCTGCTCTGCGGGGAGTCTGCTTCTCCCTTTCCCTCTGACCCTCGCCCCCACTTCGGTTCACTCTCTTAAATAAATTAACTAAATATTTTTTTAAAAAAAGAAAATAATTGAAAAGAAATTAACATCATCATTTAAAACCTTCCCAAAAATGAAAATTCCGGTCTCAAAGATTATCTTTACGGACATATTTCTTCAAATATTAACAGAATAAATAATATAAAATTTATACAATTTACTCTATTCTCTAGAGAATAGAAAAGGAAAAAATACTTCCCAGTTCATATTTTAAAACCAGCAGGGTCATCATACCAATATTTCATATGAGCATTGCAAGAATGGAAAGTTACGTGTCTCATGTACATAGATATAAAAACAATGAAAATAGTCATAATCATATCTGTTATGTTATGTATACATACATACAGATATGCATGTATACATAAACACATATGTAAGACACTATGTCCAAGTTGGAGTTATTTCAGGAATTTTAAAATAAATATTGTTCTCCAGGCAATCAAAGTAATTTATCACATTAATAATAAGGGAAAAGAACCATATAACCATCTCCAGAAGCAGTAAAACATTTGATAAAATTCTGTTGAATGATGAACATTTTCAAAAAACTAGGAATTGGAGTAATCTCCCTTAATGTCATAAAGGATCATCTACCAAAAATCTGCAGCTGTCATCCTAAAAGGTAAAATATGCAGAGCTTTCTCTTTAAGATAAGGATATCCACTCTCATCACTTTTCAGTTTTGTCATGAGGGTCCTAACCAATGCAGTTCACGAGACGATAATTAAGCTTATAAATATATTTGTGAGAAAGAACTAAAATTACATTTATCACAAGTGATATAAGTATGTCAAGAAAATTCAAGAGAATGTACAAAAATATTAGCATTAATAAGTGAATTTAGAAAGATCATTTAATGCATAATCAATATGTTTCTGTATACTAGCAACAAACAACTAGAAAAATTATTAAGTACTATTTAAAATATTTAAGTTAAATGTGTTAGATCTTTTCTGAGAGAAATGTGTTAGATTTTTGCGGAATTTTTTTAAAGACTTTATTTATTCATGAGAGACAGGCAGAGACAGAGGCAGAGGGAGAAGCAGGCTCCTCACAGGGAACCCAGCTAGGACTTGATCCCCAGACCCAGGTTCATGCTGTGAGCTGAGACGCTCATCTGCTGAGCCACCCAGGCATCCCTGATGAAAGAATTTTTAAAAGACCTAAATAAATAGCAGGATTTTCTTGCCCATGGATTAGAAAACTCAATATCATTCTCCCAAATTGATCTGTAGCTTTAATTCAATTACAGTTTAAATTTCAGTATGCTGCTTTTTTGGGGGGTGGGTGGGTGGGCAGTAATAGAGAAACCTCTCTAAAAATCATAAGGAACTACAAATGACTTGAATTAGGCAATAGAAAATTCGAAAAAGATAACAAATTTTGGAAAACACACAAAGCCAGGCATCATATCTACACTAAAGTTGCAGTAATAAAGACATTTAAGTATTGGTGGAAGAGTAGGCTCTTGGTATATGACTATAGCACTATTACAGTTTAGAGGGGAAAAGATGATTTTTTCAATAAATGGTACTAAAACAATTGGATACCTATTTAAAAAAAATAGACACTTGATCTCTACCTCATACCATGTTTCAAATGCGAAAGTTAAAAAAGGAAATAAATATTTTTTGAAGAAAGCATAGAACAACTTCATGGCCTTGCACTAGGTAAATAAACATAGGATACAAAAAAATACACTTTGGAAAGCCACTGACACATGTAACAACATATAAAACAAATAACAAAGGACCAAGGGATCCCTGGGTGGCTCAGCGGTTAAGTGCTTGCCTTCAGCCCAGAGCGTGATCCTGGAGTCTGAGGATCGAGTCCCGCATCGGGCTCCCTGCATGGAGCCTGCTTCTCCTGCGGCCTGTGTCTCTGCCTCCCTCTCTGCGTGTGTCTCTCATAAATAAATAAATAAAATCTTAAAAAAAAAAAAAACAAGAAAAAAATCTCCATTCTTATTAACCAAACTATTTCATGATCTAGCTATAATCATTTGCATTTGAATTATTCATTAGAAATAAAGTGCATTTTTCTTAAATATGGGTGGTTTAAAATAAACCTCCCAGTTCACAGGGACAAATTTCAGGGTTTTTTTTTTTAAGATTTTATTTATTTATTCATGAGAGACAGAGAAAGAGGGGACCAGCTAGACGGACAAGTTCCAGGGGAAGTCAAGGGACTTACAGTATACAGAATCAGAAGATACTCCCCCGTGGTTTTTTTTTTTTCTTTTTGATTTGTGATTGCTTCCCCCACCCTTTTATTTTTCACCTTTCTATCTTTTTCTTTCTCTTTTTCTTTTTTTTCTTCCTTTTTTCTTTTTCTCTTTTCTTTCCTTCTTTCTCTCTCTTTTTCTCCTTTTCCCAATACAACTTGTTTTTGGCCACTCTGCATTGAGCAAAATGACTAGAAGTAAAACCTCACCTCAAAAGAAAGAATCAGAAACAGTCCTCTCTCCCACAGAGTTACAAAATCTGGATTACAATTCAGTGTCAGAAAGCCAATTCAGAAGCACTATTATACACCTACTGGTAGATCTAGAAAAACCATAAAGGACTCAAGAGACTTCATGACTGCAGAATTTAGATCCAATCAGGCAGAAATTATAAATCAATTGAATGAGATGCAATCCAAACTAGAAGTCCTAACGATGAGGGTTAACGAGGTGGAAGAACGAGTGAGTGACATATAAGACAAGTTGATGGCAAATAGGTAAACTGAGGAAAAAAGAGACAGACAATTAAAAGACCATGAAGACAGATTAAGGGAAATAAACGGCAGCCTGAGGAAGAAAAACCTACGTTTAATTGGGATTCCCGAGGGTGCCGAAAGGAACAGAAGGCCAGAATATGTATTTGAACAAATCCTAGCTGAAAACTTTCCTAATCTGGGAAGGGAAACAGGCTTTCAGATCCAGGAAATAGAGAGATCCCCCCACTAAAATCAATAAAAACCATTCAACACCTCGACATTTAATAGTGAAGCTTGCAAATTCCAAAGATAAAGAGAAGATCCTTAAAGCAGCAAGAGACAAGAAATCCCTGACTTTTATGGGGAGGAATATTAGGGTGACAGCAGACCTCTCCACAGAGACCTGGCAGGCCAGGAAGGGCTGGCGGGATATATTCAGGGTCCTAAATGAGAAGAACATGCAACCAAGAATACTTTATCCAGCAAGGCTCTCATTCAAAATGGAAGGAGAGATAAAGTGCTTCCAAGACAGGCAGGAACTGAAAGAATATGTGACCTCCAAACCAGCTCTGCAAGAAACTTTAAGGGGGAACTCTTAAAATTCCCCTTTAAGAAGAAGTTCAGTGGAACAATCCACAAAAACAAGGACTGAATAGATATCATGATGACACTAAACTCATATCTGTCAATAGTAACTCTGAATGTGAATGGGCTTAATGACCCCATCAAAAGGCACAGGGTTTCAGACTGGATAAAAAAGCAGGACCCATCTATTTGCTGTCTACAGGAGACTCATTATAGACAGAAGGACACCTACAACCTGAAAATAAAAGGTTGGAGAACCATTTACCATTCAAATGGTCCTCAAAAGAAAGCAGGGGTAGCCATCCTTATATCAGATAAACTAAAATTTGCCCCGAAGACTGTAGTGAGAGATGAAGAGGGACACTATCTCATACTTAAAGGATCTGTCCAACAAGAGGACTTAACAATCTTCAATATATATGCCCTGAATTTGGGAGCTGCAAATATTTAAACCAATTAATAACCAAAGTGAAGAAATACTTAGATAATAATACACTTATACTTGGTGACTTCAATCTAGCTCTTTCTACCCTCGATAGGTCTTCTAAGCACAACATCTCCAAAGAAACGAGAGCTTTAAATGATACACTGGACCAGATGGATTTCACAGATATCTACAGAACTTTACATCCAAACTCAACTGAATACACATTCTTCTCAAGTGCACATGGAACTTTCTCCAGAATAGACCACATACTGGGTCACCAATTAGGTCTGAACCAATACCAAAAGATTGGGATCATCCCCTGCATATTCTCAGACCATAATGCCTGAAATTGGAACTAAATCACAACAAGAAGTTTGGAAGGACCACAAACACGTGGAGGTTAAGGACCATCCTGCTAAAAGATGGAAGGGTCAACCAGGAAATTAAGGAAGAATTAAAAAGATTCATGGAAACTAATGAGAATGAAGATACAACTGTTCAAAATCTTTCGGATGCAGCAAAAGCAGTCCTAAGGGGGAAATACATCGCAATACAAGCATCCATTCAAAAACTGGAAAGAACTCAAATACAAAAGCTAACCTTACACATAAAGGAGCTAGAGAAAAACAGCAGATAGATCCTACACCCAGCAGAAGAAGAGAGTTAATTAAAATTCAAGCAGAACTCAACGAAATTGAGACCAGAAGAACTGTGGAACAGATCAACAGAACCAGGAGTTGGTTCTTTGAAAGAATTAATAAGATAGATAAACCATTAGCCAACCTTATTAAAAAGAAGAGAGAGAAGACTCAAATTAATAAAATCATGAATGAGAAAGGAGAGATCATTACCAACACCAAGGAAATACAAACGATTTTAAAAACATATTATGAACAGCTATACGCCAATAAATTAGGCAATCTAGAAGAAATGGACACACTCCTGGAAAGCCACAAACTACCAAAACTGGAACAGGAAGAAATAGAAAACCTGAACAGGCCTATAACCAGGGAGGAAATTGAAGCAGTCATCAAAAACCTCCCAAGACACAAAAGTCCAGGGCCAGATGGCTTCCCAGGGGAATTCTATCAAACGTTTAAAGAAGAAATCATACCTATTCTACTAAAGCTGTTTGGAAAGATAGAAAGAGATGGAGTACTTCCAAATTCGTTCTATGAGGCCAGCATCACCTTAATTCCAAAACCAGACAAAGACCCCACCAAAAAGGAGAATTACAGACCAATATCCCTGATGAACATGGATGCAAAAATTCTCAACAAGATACTAGCCAATAGGATCCAATAGTACATTAAGAAAATTATTCACCATGACCAAGTAGGATTTATTCCCAGGACACAAGGCTGGTTCAACACTCATTAAACAACCAATGTGATTCATCATATCAGCAAGAGAAAAACCAAGAACCATATGATCCTCTCATTAGATGCAGAGAAAGCATTTGACAAAATACAGCATCCATTCCTTATCAAAACTCTTCAGAGTGTAGGGATAGAGGGAACTTTCCTCGACATCTTAAAAGCCATCTATAAGAAGCCCACAGCAAATATCATTCTCAGTGGGGAAGCACTGGGAGCCTTTCCCCTAAGATCAGGAACAAGACAAGGATGTCCACTCTCACCACTGCTATTCAACATAGTACTGGAAGTCCTCGCCTCAGCAATCAGACAACAAAAAGACATTAAAGGCATTCAAATTTGCAAAGAAGAAGTCAAACTCTCCCTCTTCGCCGATGACATGATACTCTACATAGAAAACCCAAAAGCTTCCACCCCAAGATTGCTAGAACTCATACAGCAATTTGGTAGCATGGCAGGATACAAAATAAATGCCCAGAAATCAATGGCATTTCTATACACTAACAATGAGACTGAAGAAAGAGAAATTAAGGAGCCAATCCCATTTACAATTGCACCCAAAAGCATAAGATACCTAGGAATAAACCTAACCAAAGAGGTAAAGGATCTATACCCTAAAAAGTATAGAATACTTCTGAAAGAAACTGAGGAAGACACAAAGAGATGGAAAAATATTCCACGCTCATGGATTGGCAGAATTAATATTGTGAAAATGTCAATGTTACCCAGGGCAATTTACACGTTTAATGCAATCCCTATCAAAATACCATGAACTTTCTTCAGAGAGTTAGAACAAATTATTTTAAGATTTGTGTGGAATCAGAAAAGACCCCGAATAGCCAGGGGAATTTTAAAAAAGAAAACCATAGCTGGGGGCATCACAATGCCAGATTTCAGGTTGTACTACAAAGCTGTGGTCATCAAGACAGTGTGGTACTGGCACAAAAACAGACACATAGATCAGTGGAACAGAATAGAGAACCCAGAAGTGGACCCTGAACTTTATGGTCAACTAATATTCGATAAAGGAGGAAAGACTATCCATTGGAAGAAAGACAGTCTCTTCAATCAGTGGTGCTGGGAAAATTGGACATCCACATGCAGAGGAATGAAACTGGATCACCCTCTTGCACCAGACACAAGGATAAACTCAAAATGGATGAAAGATCTAAATGTGAGACAAGATTCCATCAAAATCCTAGAGGAAAACACAGGCAACACCCTTTTTGAACTTGGCCACAGTAACTTCTTGCAAGATACATCCATGAAGGCAAAAGAAATAAAACAAATAACAAAGGACCAAGGGATCCCTGGGTGGCTCAGCGGTTAAGTGCTTGCCTTCAGCCCAGAGCGTGATCCTGGAGTCTGAGGATCGAGTCCCGCATCGGGCTCCCTGCATGGAGCCTGCTTCTCCTGCGGCCTGTGTCTCTGCCTCCCTCTCTGCGTGTGTCTCTCATAAATAAATAAATAAAATCTTAAAAAAAAAAAAAAACAAGAAAAAAATCTCCATTCTTATTAACCAAACTATTTCATGATCTAGCTATAATCATTTGCATTTGAATTATTCATTAGAAATAAAGTGCATTTTTCTTAAATATGGGTGGTTTAAAATAAACCTCCCAGTTCACAGGGACAAATTTCAGGGTTTTTTTTTTAAGATTTTATTTATTTATTCATGAGAGACAGAGAAAGAGGGGACCAGCTAGACGGACAAGTTCCAGGGGAAGTCAAGGGACTTACAGTATACAGAATCAGAAGATACTCCCCCGTGGTTTTTTTTTTTTCTTTTTGATTTGTGATTGCTTCCCCCACCCTTTTATTTTTCACCTTTCTATCTTTTTCTTTCTCTTTTTCTTTTTTTTCTTCCTTTTTTCTTTTTCTCTTTTCTTTCCTTCTTTCTCTCTCTTTTTCTCCTTTTCCCAATACAACTTGTTTTTGGCCACTCTGCATTGAGCAAAATGACTAGAAGTAAAACCTCACCTCAAAAGAAAGAATCAGAAACAGTCCTCTCTCCCACAGAGTTACAAAATCTGGATTACAATTCAGTGTCAGAAAGCCAATTCAGAAGCACTATTATACACCTACTGGTAGATCTAGAAAAACCATAAAGGACTCAAGAGACTTCATGACTGCAGAATTTAGATCCAATCAGGCAGAAATTATAAATCAATTGAATGAGATGCAATCCAAACTAGAAGTCCTAACGATGAGGGTTAACGAGGTGGAAGAACGAGTGAGTGACATATAAGACAAGTTGATGGCAAATAGGTAAACTGAGGAAAAAAGAGACAGACAATTAAAAGACCATGAAGACAGATTAAGGGAAATAAACGGCAGCCTGAGGAAGAAAAACCTACGTTTAATTGGGATTCCCGAGGGTGCCGAAAGGAACAGAAGGCCAGAATATGTATTTGAACAAATCCTAGCTGAAAACTTTCCTAATCTGGGAAGGGAAACAGGCTTTCAGATCCAGGAAATAGAGAGATCCCCCCACTAAAATCAATAAAAACCATTCAACACCTCGACATTTAATAGTGAAGCTTGCAAATTCCAAAGATAAAGAGAAGATCCTTAAAGCAGCAAGAGACAAGAAATCCCTGACTTTTATGGGGAGGAATATTAGGGTGACAGCAGACCTCTCCACAGAGACCTGGCAGGCCAGGAAGGGCTGGCGGGATATATTCAGGGTCCTAAATGAGAAGAACATGCAACCAAGAATACTTTATCCAGCAAGGCTCTCATTCAAAATGGAAGGAGAGATAAAGTGCTTCCAAGACAGGCAGGAACTGAAAGAATATGTGACCTCCAAACCAGCTCTGCAAGAAACTTTAAGGGGGAACTCTTAAAATTCCCCTTTAAGAAGAAGTTCAGTGGAACAATCCACAAAAACAAGGACTGAATAGATATCATGATGACACTAAACTCATATCTGTCAATAGTAACTCTGAATGTGAATGGGCTTAATGACCCCATCAAAAGGCACAGGGTTTCAGACTGGATAAAAAAGCAGGACCCATCTATTTGCTGTCTACAGGAGACTCATTATAGACAGAAGGACACCTACAACCTGAAAATAAAAGGTTGGAGAACCATTTACCATTCAAATGGTCCTCAAAAGAAAGCAGGGGTAGCCATCCTTATATCAGATAAACTAAAATTTGCCCCGAAGACTGTAGTGAGAGATGAAGAGGGACACTATCTCATACTTAAAGGATCTGTCCAACAAGAGGACTTAACAATCTTCAATATATATGCCCTGAATTTGGGAGCTGCAAATATTTAAACCAATTAATAACCAAAGTGAAGAAATACTTAGATAATAATACACTTATACTTGGTGACTTCAATCTAGCTCTTTCTACCCTCGATAGGTCTTCTAAGCACAACATCTCCAAAGAAACGAGAGCTTTAAATGATACACTGGACCAGATGGATTTCACAGATATCTACAGAACTTTACATCCAAACTCAACTGAATACACATTCTTCTCAAGTGCACATGGAACTTTCTCCAGAATAGACCACATACTGGGTCACCAATTAGGTCTGAACCAATACCAAAAGATTGGGATCATCCCCTGCATATTCTCAGACCATAATGCCTGAAATTGGAACTAAATCACAACAAGAAGTTTGGAAGGACCACAAACACGTGGAGGTTAAGGACCATCCTGCTAAAAGATGGAAGGGTCAACCAGGAAATTAAGGAAGAATTAAAAAGATTCATGGAAACTAATGAGAATGAAGATACAACTGTTCAAAATCTTTCGGATGCAGCAAAAGCAGTCCTAAGGGGGAAATACATCGCAATACAAGCATCCATTCAAAAACTGGAAAGAACTCAAATACAAAAGCTAACCTTACACATAAAGGAGCTAGAGAAAAACAGCAGATAGATCCTACACCCAGCAGAAGAAGAGAGTTAATTAAAATTCAAGCAGAACTCAACGAAATTGAGACCAGAAGAACTGTGGAACAGATCAACAGAACCAGGAGTTGGTTCTTTGAAAGAATTAATAAGATAGATAAACCATTAGCCAACCTTATTAAAAAGAAGAGAGAGAAGACTCAAATTAATAAAATCATGAATGAGAAAGGAGAGATCATTACCAACACCAAGGAAATACAAACGATTTTAAAAACATATTATGAACAGCTATACGCCAATAAATTAGGCAATCTAGAAGAAATGGACACACTCCTGGAAAGCCACAAACTACCAAAACTGGAACAGGAAGAAATAGAAAACCTGAACAGGCCTATAACCAGGGAGGAAATTGAAGCAGTCATCAAAAACCTCCCAAGACACAAAAGTCCAGGGCCAGATGGCTTCCCAGGGGAATTCTATCAAACGTTTAAAGAAGAAATCATACCTATTCTACTAAAGCTGTTTGGAAAGATAGAAAGAGATGGAGTACTTCCAAATTCGTTCTATGAGGCCAGCATCACCTTAATTCCAAAACCAGACAAAGACCCCACCAAAAAGGAGAATTACAGACCAATATCCCTGATGAACATGGATGCAAAAATTCTCAACAAGATACTAGCCAATAGGATCCAATAGTACATTAAGAAAATTATTCACCATGACCAAGTAGGATTTATTCCCAGGACACAAGGCTGGTTCAACACTCATTAAACAACCAATGTGATTCATCATATCAGCAAGAGAAAAACCAAGAACCATATGATCCTCTCATTAGATGCAGAGAAAGCATTTGACAAAATACAGCATCCATTCCTTATCAAAACTCTTCAGAGTGTAGGGATAGAGGGAACTTTCCTCGACATCTTAAAAGCCATCTATAAGAAGCCCACAGCAAATATCATTCTCAGTGGGGAAGCACTGGGAGCCTTTCCCCTAAGATCAGGAACAAGACAAGGATGTCCACTCTCACCACTGCTATTCAACATAGTACTGGAAGTCCTCGCCTCAGCAATCAGACAACAAAAAGACATTAAAGGCATTCAAATTTGCAAAGAAGAAGTCAAACTCTCCCTCTTCGCCGATGACATGATACTCTACATAGAAAACCCAAAAGCTTCCACCCCAAGATTGCTAGAACTCATACAGCAATTTGGTAGCATGGCAGGATACAAAATAAATGCCCAGAAATCAATGGCATTTCTATACACTAACAATGAGACTGAAGAAAGAGAAATTAAGGAGCCAATCCCATTTACAATTGCACCCAAAAGCATAAGATACCTAGGAATAAACCTAACCAAAGAGGTAAAGGATCTATACCCTAAAAAGTATAGAATACTTCTGAAAGAAACTGAGGAAGACACAAAGAGATGGAAAAATATTCCACGCTCATGGATTGGCAGAATTAATATTGTGAAAATGTCAATGTTACCCAGGGCAATTTACACGTTTAATGCAATCCCTATCAAAATACCATGAACTTTCTTCAGAGAGTTAGAACAAATTATTTTAAGATTTGTGTGGAATCAGAAAAGACCCCGAATAGCCAGGGGAATTTTAAAAAAGAAAACCATAGCTGGGGGCATCACAATGCCAGATTTCAGGTTGTACTACAAAGCTGTGGTCATCAAGACAGTGTGGTACTGGCACAAAAACAGACACATAGATCAGTGGAACAGAATAGAGAACCCAGAAGTGGACCCTGAACTTTATGGTCAACTAATATTCGATAAAGGAGGAAAGACTATCCATTGGAAGAAAGACAGTCTCTTCAATCAGTGGTGCTGGGAAAATTGGACATCCACATGCAGAGGAATGAAACTGGATCACCCTCTTGCACCAGACACAAGGATAAACTCAAAATGGATGAAAGATCTAAATGTGAGACAAGATTCCATCAAAATCCTAGAGGAAAACACAGGCAACACCCTTTTTGAACTTGGCCACAGTAACTTCTTGCAAGATACATCCATGAAGGCAAAAGAAACAAAAGCAAAAATGAACTATTGGGACTTCATCAAGATAAGAAGCTTTTGCACATGGGATCCCTGGGTGGCGCAGCGGTTTGGCGCCTGCCTTTGGCCCAGGGCGCGATCCTGGAGAACCGGGATCGAATCCCACGTCAGGCTCCCGGTGCATGGAGCCTGCTTCTCCCTCCGCCTGTGTCTCTGCCTCTCTCTCTCTCTCTCTGTGACTATCATAAATAAATTAAAAAAAAAAAATTAAAAAAAAAAAGAAGCTTTTGCACAGCAAAGGATACAGTCAACAAAAATTAAAGACAACCTACAGAATGGGAGAAGATATTTGCAAATGACATATCAGATAAAGGGCTAGTTTCCAAGATCTATAAAGAACTTCTTAAACTCAACACCAAAGTAACTAACAATCCAATCATGAAATGGGCAGAAGACATGAAGAGAAATCTCACAGAGGAAGACATGGACATGGCCAACATGCACATGAGAAAATGCTCTGCATCACTTGCCATCAGGGAAATACAAATCAAAACCACAATGAGATCCCACCTCACCCCGGTGAGAATGGGGAAAATTAACAAGGCAGGAAACCACAAATGTTGGAGAGGATGCGGAGAAAAGGGAACCCTCTTGCACTGTTGGTGGGAATGTGAACTGGTGCAGCCACTCTGGAAAACTGTGTGGAGGTTCCTCAAAGAGTTAAAAATAGACCTGCCCTACGACCCAGCAATTGCACTGTTGGGGATTTACCCTAAAGATTCAGATGCAATGAAACGTCGGGACACCTGCACGCCGATGTTTCTAGCAGCAATGTCCACAATAGCCAAACTGTGGAAGGAGCCTCGGTGTCCATCGAAAGATGAATGGATAAAGAAGATGTGGTTTATGTATACAATGGAATATTCCTCAGCAATTAGAAACGACAAATACCCACCATTTGCTTCAACGTGGATGGAACTGAAGGGTATTATGCTGAGTGCAGTAAGTCAATCGGAGAAGGACAAACAGTGTATGTTCTCATTCATTTGGGGAATATAAATAATAGTGAAAGGGAATGTAAGGGAAGGGAGAAGAAATGTGTGGGAAATATCAGAAAGGGAGACAGAACATAAAGACTCCTAACTCTGGAAAACGAACTAGGGGTGGTGGAAGGGGAGGAGCGCGGGTGGTGGGGGTGAATGGGTGACGGGCACTGAGGGGGACACTTGACGGGATGATCACTGGGTGTTATTCTGTATGTTGGTAAATTGAACAGCAATAAAAAATTAATTTATTAAAAAAATAAATGTAAACAGCTCAGTTGAACTACATATTTGATATAAAAGTTTTTTAAAATAGTAGTTATTTAGTGAATTTAATAAAGCCAACTATAATTGTAAGGTTAAAAAAATAAAATAAAATAATGATTATAAACCTTTTAAAACCTACTTTCCCAGTAATGCCTAAGAATACTTGGGTTTACTGCAGATACTTAAGAGGTTGTATTTCTATCCCTCATATTAAAAAAAAAAAAAAAAAAAAAACTAGTTGTAAGAAAATCATTGTAAGTTTCCTGAAGGAATTTTTCCAAAATGTTCTAACTTTCAGTGAATCTCTTATAATGATCTCCCATATCCAAAATTGGTAATTTCTCATTTTCTCTTCTGAAAAATCTTCCCATGCTCCCTTCCTTCTCTGACTCCTTTTTTCACTTTTCTTTTCTTCTTGTTCTTTTTTCTTTTTATGAAATGAGAGTAATAATATCTGGCTTTACTTCTCACCCTATGTTTTCGTTATTGTGCACATCAGATTTATCCATGTCTAAAAAATTAATTAGCTGCCAAATCTTCTTTTGTGTGAATGTATTATAATTGAACTAGTATCTCAGAATTAAGATTGCTCTTGTGCGGGACGTCTGAGTGGTTCAGTGGTTGAGCGTCGGCCTTCAGCTCAGGTCGTGACCCTGGGGTCCTGGGATCGAGTCCTATGTCGGGCTCCCCGCAGGGAGCCTGCTTCTTTCTCCCTCTGCCTGTGTCTTTGCCCCTCTCTGTTTCTGTCATGAATTAAAAAAAAAAAGATTGTTATTGTGCTTTATTATTATAAATAAGCAGAAATAACTGAAAAGTCTACTTTGGGAGGCTTTCTAGCAAAGTCATTAAAAGACCAAAAAGGCTAAGAAGTATTACTGAAACAAGCAGATTTTCATCCAAAAAGGAAGAAATGTATTAAGATACCCCCTTGCCATCCTCTCATCATATTACGTATTTTTATTTTTTTGGTAATTTTATTGTTATTTTTTGAGTAGTGGTGATAATAAATGTTCATGTTTCCTTGAATTGTCTTACCTTTTGCTCAATGATGTTTTATTATTTTTGATTTGAGTTTTCCGATTTACAGGATATTCCAATATTTGTGTGGAAATGCTTTGATTTGTTTTAAATTTCCATTACTTTTCAGAATAATATGTTCTTTGCCATCTCCAGAGCCATTAAATATTCACATATATGTTTTATTCATTTTCAGTTTTTATTCTAACTTTTAGCATGAAATTTTAGCATGTAAACACACATTTATCATGTAACTACACACACACACACATACACAGTATATTGTTGTGGGTATACAACCTGAGTTTTTCCCCAAGGGGACAAATACCTTAGCAGTATTTGAAGAATATTCAACTGATTCTCTATTGGTATGTAGCACTCCCAGTCCCCCCTCTCCCTCAAGCTCTCTCTCTGATGAACATGAAACACACACACACACACACACACACACACACACACACACCCTTTCCACACAGTATTCTCTGTCTCATTGGTTTGCCCTGTCCATTCTTTAACAAAGTGTCACGCTCCACTGTTTTATTCACTGTAGCCTTACTATCTATATTTTCCTGTAGAACAAGTTACTCTGCATTGTTCTTCTTTTGCAGGCTATTACCTCATCGCACCTTATATTTGTGGAAATTTTGTAGTTTCAAAATAGAGAAACCAACTGGTGCTTTTATCAAGGAATCCCATTCTTGAGTGGAGTCCTCGGGTTCTCATTCTTTCTCCTAAACTTCTCCCTGTAAGTTGGCCTCCTTCTTCCTGCTTCTGCAGGTGGACTTACTTCCTACCCTGGGAGTACATGGCCTCCAACAGATCCTGGCTTATATCAGCCCAGGCAGCAGTCCTGGAGAAAAGAAATATTTTCTCCTTCCCAGTGTTTTTTGTGAAAAAGCTCAAGATTTCATTAGATCTCTGCCAATAATGTGCTTGAAGGATAAGGTACTTTATTGGACAAGCCTGAGTTGAATCCACACTTTTAAAATTCAGAGCAGAGTTCAGTAATTGGAAATTCTATTAAAGCCACATGAATGAGGAAGTCAGATTCCTAAAATAAATCTGGATGTTGCTTCCAGAATAAATGAAGAAAGCTAGCACAATAAAAATAGGAGATATTATACACAACTATGGGACAGACTGTATTAGAAAATTTCAATCTCCAGCTTAATAAGCTTTTTACTTTATTTTGCACAAATTATACTATTTTTAATGGAATAATTTGGCATATGTGGAGTAGAAAGCTAGAATAATAGTAATAATAACAATAATATAAAATGTTTCATTTGAGCATTCTCTTTTTGCTGTTCTGGTGAGATTTGGAAAACTTATATACAACCATAGTACCTCTAGAATAACAGTAAATCTTTCCCTTTTGTTGCACACCCTGATGCGTTTTAAGAGTTGATTTAGTTGAAGTGCTAAATAGCAATAAAATCACAAAAACTGGCTAAAAGTAACACAGCTAAAAGGTAATATGGAATAAAAAATAAAAATCTGGAGCAGTATGTATAGTATGCACTTTGGCAAACTACCATATTGTTTCTTTGTGCATAAAGTCATCTGCAGATGATGTTTCTAACTTCACCATACGTTTCTCTATAACTGGAACCACATATATTCAGCTTCCCAGAATTAATTCTGAATCGTCAATTTTTAAAGGGATATTATTAGAACATGGCTGAAAGTGAATCTGGCTTTTACATTTCCTATATGCTAGAATAAATTTAATTTCTGTAGAATTTAGACCTGATTCTTATTTAAAATAATTAAAACATTCAGATTTAAAAATGTAAATCATAGTTTTAGTTTTATTTTCTGCTTAGAACTGCAAAATCCCATTCACAATGATCTAGGATCTATATAAGTGTAGTTTTTACATAATGGAAACTAGGATGCACACAGGCAAAAATATAAACTAGTTTTCAAAATAGCTATAGTCACGTTTTTCTTTTTTGAAAATTTCTCACTTTTTTACTGACTTTCTGCCAGAGTGTTCTCATCATTTCACCTGCTCTGTGTAATAACACTAAATGAGAAATGAGATTATGATGATAGTAAGGAGGTGACCCAATTAAATCTAATTATCAGATTCTGTTATTTTTAAAGCTCATCCCTTTCTATCTTTCCCCCTGTAATTTCCCCAGAGATTTCACTCTGGATTCTACAGGATTTGAAGATGCTAAACGTCTTCCTGTTCTTTGATGCTTATCAAGAATCTTATTTTTTAAAGCAGTCAAGGAAATAAAAACTTCTATCTCTTCTCCCAAATGCTCTTCCTTTAGGCAAGGCCCTTAATGAAATCCAGAATTTAAAGCCACAGTAGCAAAATACTTAATTCTAAAAGAAAGCTATAGTAGTATACACTAGCTAAAATTGGGTGGCTGCACATGAGGACAGGAAGCATCAGAGTTGTCTTTAACATCAAAGTGCTACCACCTGGAAGAAGAGATTAAAACGATTTTGAGACGCTTTTTAGAGAATACATTAAACCAGAGGATGGGGTGACCATTGCCCATACAAGAAATATGCTCTCTAGCAATCACAGTTGTCCCTGACTCACGTGGCTGCTAATTTATTGGCTATTTTCTGGAGGGATGCACAGGGAAGAAACTGGGTGAGACGGTCCCCAAGCCTGCTTGGGATCTGAGACTGTGGTGATTAAGTCTTTAAGTGAATCTAAAGAAAGTCTTATATTTCTTCTGTAAAACTACTATATGTAGCAGAGCTCCCAATATTTTATTAATACTTACTGTCTAATCATATAGACTATAGAGGCCGAACTCTGACATTAGAAAAAGTATTATGCATTATTCTTACAAGGCGTAAGTCCTCGTCTCAACGGGCTCTTTTCATACAGTTGATCACAGGTTTACTTTATGACGTTGCCCTTTTTCATTCTCTTTTCTTGTGGAAACAATAAGGAGAGGACACCACTGAGCATGCAGTCATAAACGACTTCCTAGAAGAGGTAGGGTATTTCAGATTTTGGCAATAAGTTGTAAACTCTTATAAACCACCCTAGAATACACAAAAATAAAGCCAATTTAATAAACAAATAGCATTTAGAAAAACTGAAAAAATAAAAGGAAAATATGAAAATATGGATAGAAAGCCTAGTGGTCCAACTTCTTAGGAGGGAGTCCTGGTTGGCTCAGCCGCTGGGCGTCTGCCTTCAGTTCACAGTGTGACCCCAGGATCCGGGATCAAGTCCTACGTCGCGCTCCCTGCATGACGCCTACTTCTCCCTCTGCCTGTGTCTCTGCCTCTCTCTCTGTGTGTCTCTCATGAATAAATAAAATCTTTATAAAAAAGTTAAAAAATAAAATTTTAAAATTTCTTAGGAAAACTCAGAAAATAACAACACTGAAATTCACCTTTTATATTTCTTGAATTTACTTTATGCAACGTTCAGCATTCTTTGTAGTTAGTTGTCTTGTGTGCTGAAAAGAGAAAAGAACACTGCAAAGTATTTTCACAAAATCGTCATTTCACATTCCAGGAGCAGGGCTTGACTCAGGGCTTGAAGAGTGCATACTGCTTAATGGACTGTAGGTGAGTGATTTTTACCGCTCTCTTTTTGTTAACAGGTAACAAATAATCTTGTCAACCGAAGCATCTTCAAACATATGAAAAGCAGCACATCCAAAGAACTGGGCAGCTTCCTTTGGTGCTCTGGGTAGAGAGCATAGGCCCTCAGCATTGAGACCAGGCCAGAAAAATAAATTCCACTTCTGGCTTTATCTATTCATTTGTAGACCAAAAGAAGTTAGTCGAAAAACAAAACAAAACAAGCAAACACCATCTTTACCTGTTGACTTCAGCATCCTCTCTGATTAGGAATTTAATTAACAGTTCCAAAACTTGTAAAAAAACAAGAAGATGAAGTCCGGATGCAAGCCATAATGGGATTTTTCTTCATCCTGTAATTATTTTAGGGCGCTAAGTGGTGTGAGTCAGGAGGGAAACAGACTTTGCTGTTGTGGAGCTGAGTCCCGGGGCGCTGAGCACCGGGGGGGGGGGGGGGGGGGCGCACGGGGTCGGCAGAATCAGCCCCGCGGAGGGCAGGGGCGCCTCGTGCCAGCGCCGCCCGTGGACAGCCTCGCGGCCTTGCAAGGTCACTTCATTGTCGTTAAATGTCATAATTCCTAAAATCAAGGATTTACTAAATACAGTGTTTTTAAATAGTTTTTGCCCCTGAGATGTGGAGGCGGCCGTGGAGGTGCGGCACCCAGGCCCTTCTGCAAGAGAAGACTGTGCCCCGGGAAGGCGAGGAGCCACGGCGCGGGGCTCACGGGCCGCCCCCGGGGCTCAAGGGCACCCCCCCGGGCTCAAGGGCACCCCCCCCGGGCTCAAGGGTCCCCCCCGGGGCTCACGGGCTGCCCCCCGGGCTCAAGGGCACCCCCCCCCCCCGGCTCACGGGCCGCCCCCCGGGCTCCCAGGGCCGGATCACTGGCGGCACCCAGCGGGCGGTCGCGCCTGTCGAGGCCGCCTCCCGGTCCATGGGCCCCTCCCAGGACCTCTCCGTTAGGGCCCGGGCGAGCCGGCGGGCACCTGCTGCGGCCGGGCCTGACCCCAGGGGCTGGCGGGGCGGGGGCCGTGCGCCCGCTCCCCCGCTCGCTCTCTCGCTCTCTGTCAAACACATACATAAGACGTCAAAACAAAAATGTCTCCACAGGTTGGCGGGAGTTTCTGGGCGTCGTGGCGGCTCGAGTCCCCGAGCAGGCCTCCCCCGCGGAGTCGGGTCGCCGGCGGCCTGGGGCGCCCCGGGGCGGCGGGAGGGCGGGCCCGGCCGGGGGGGGGGCAGGCGGGACCGGCCGGGGGGTACAGGTGGGGGTGCAGTTGGGGGTGCAGGTACGGGGGCAGGCGGGCCCGGCCGGGGGGCAGCCGGCGCGGTAGGCCGGGGCCTGGGAGCTCCCCCGGCAGCGGCCCGAGCGCTCCCTGGAGCCGCCCCCCCTGCCCGGCCGCACCCCCCCCCCCCGCGGCGCCCAGCTCGGCCCCGGCTCCCCCCAGCTCGGCCCCGGCTCCCCCCAGCTCGGCCCCGGCTCCCCCGACGCCTGGTGCCCGCCCCTCCCGCGCTGCCCGGGGCGCGGCCTGGGGGAGGCCTGGGGAGCCGCCAAGGCCCAGCGCCCGCGCGTCTCTCCTCCTTTGCTCTCCGAGCCGGGGGCCCGAGAGACGGGGGACGGGGCCAGAGCCTTCCCTGCCCGCACGTGCCCCCCGCCCCGGCCCCGGCCCAGGCGCCCCGGCAGCGGCCGCGAGACAAGTCCTCCCGCAACCAGGGCGGCTGGAGGGGGCGGAGGGGCGGAGGGGGCCCGGGTGCTCGCCCCCTGGGGCCTCGGCTCCAGGGCCAGGCTGCCAAGGGGGGCTGCGGGGGAGGGGGCGCCTATTGCGAATTTTCTGCGCTTTGGGATACCAGGCCGATTTGTTGAGAATTGTCTGTGAGGACGGTCAGGGGGGAACAAGAGGGAAAAAAACACGAGTCGAGGGTGGAGCCCCCTGTGCGCGAAGGTTCAGCAGCTTGAAGAGCCCGGGGGAGGCGGCGCCATCTCCGCCCCGCCGCGTGCTCCGGGTCCCGGGGGAGCGTCACGCTCCCGGTCCAGGGTGAGCCCGCGGCCGGGGGGAGTCCGAGGCCTTCGGGGCAAGTCCTGCCGCGGACAACGACCGCATCTCGTTTGGTCCCCGGTTGCTGTGACGCGCAGGCCTGTGCCGGGCCGGGGCAGGGGCTGCGGCTGCGGCGGGGGCGGGAGCGGGGGCAGGGGTGGGGCGGGAGCTGCTGCAGGGCCGGAGCGGGGGAGGGGGGGGAGCTGCGGCGGGGTGGGAGCAGGGGCGGGAGAAGGGGCGGGGTCCTGGGCGGGCCGGAGCGGGAGCAGGGGTGGGGCGGGAGCTGCTGCAGGGCCGGAGCGGGGGGGGGGGGGGGAGCTGCGGCGGGAGAAGGGGCGGGGTCCTGGGCGGGCCGGAGCGGGAGCAGGGGTGGGGCGGGAGCCGGGGCGAGGCTGGAGGGGGAGCTGGAGTGGGAGCTAGAGAGGGCTGGGAACTGAAGCAGGGGCGGGAGCTGGGGCGGGAGCTGGGGCGGGAGCTGCGGCGGGAGCACGGGCGAGGCCGGAGCGGGAGCTGGAGGGGGAGCGGGGGGGGGGGGGCGGGTGCAGGGGGGGGCGGGTGCAGGGCCGGGGGGGGGAGCCGGGGGGGGGGGCAGGAGGAGAGCGCGGCTGCGAAGGAGGCCGAGGCCGTGGCGGCGCTGGGGGGCGCGCAGGGCCGCAGACGGGCCACGTGGGCGACATTCCGCTGCCCGCAGCGCCCCGACCTCCTCGCGTGTCGTTAGAGATTTTAATAAAACGGTAGCGGCGCCGCACAGCCCGAGACAGACTTTCAGGGTCTTGGAGCGGCGGGATCCGATCCCAAGTGATGTGCACGTGGCCGATCCAGGCAGTTCTTAAATGGTTTCCGTTTCCCGTTGATGCGGAGCGCACGTCGCTCAGATCCAGTCACTACCGTAAGCATTAAAAGGGCAGTTTGTTCACGTTACTCTGATATGTCATCACTTTTCGGGGTTATTAGAAAAGGAAACACGGTCGACACCTGTGAGTTACAGTCAGCTCAGCAGGCGTTTAACCATTGAAGGTGTGTGCCCTTTCTAAAGACAAGGCGCTGTGCAAGCAGTAACTTTATGTCTAGGGTAAGTAGGAATTGTTGTCCTTGGTGGGAGCCAATAAGCACCTGGAGGTTTACACGTGATCCTGCCTAGGTTAGAGAGCTTTATTCAGATTATTCATTCTTTTTTTTTTTTTAACTATTTTAGTTTTGAACAGTTACTATGCAATTAATTTCTTGGCATTCATTTTGAGTCGTTTAGGGAAATGTTTATATTTCATTGCCACCACAGATCCGGTCCTGCCTCCTCTATGAAGTCTTTTCTGGCCACAGGCTGTCTTCTCTAATCAGGGTTTTACTTGCTTTCTCGACCATTAATTTGTCACTTTCTACTTTGCACTGTAATATCTTTGGCCTTTGCGTGTGTTACATCCACAGATTTTTCAGTTGTCTGAAAGTCAGGCATTTATTTGAAATTTCTTTAAATCCCCCAATTCTTCAAGGGTCTTTCATTCATTAACTTTTTTTTATTATTATTACTGAAGAGTAGTTGACATACAATATTTTATTAGTTTCAGGTCTGTAACATAGCAATTCAATACTTATTTACATTATAGAATGATCACCACTCGTTAACTCTTAGTAGGTTTGCAACATTAAATTTCCTTTTCACATAATATGATTTTTTTCTATGTGAATATCTCTCTCCGTATTTTAACTCATAGCATATTCTGATAATGCAAAGGAGATACTGAGTAAATTGAAAATTCCCATATTTTACCATCTTAAGCCATAATTTGAAGTAGTCAAATACTACAAACACTAGCAATGAAAATCAGTTATTTATGTATTTATATGTAGATTTTCTGAATAAGTGCATTGCAAGTGCGTCAAAAATAATTAATCATCTAGATAACAACCTATCTGGAAACCAGCCTGGCATTCAGCTTGCCAGCTACATAATGTTCATTGATTTACCTGTCAGGTTCTTAAACTATAAAATTAAAGAATTTGGGATCTTAAGAATCATGGATACCAAGAACTCCTAAATTTTACATCCTAAAAAAATCATCTCCAGTGATCTATTGTCATTTTGTGTGCATTTGACCAATATTTATTGAGTACATACAGTAAACTAGTAATTTTAATAAGTCACAGAACTCCACAGTGAAAAAAAGATTAGAGTTCACATTTTTTGTGCGTGAGAGAGAGAGAGAGTGTGTGTGTGTGTGTGTGTGTGTGTGTGTCTGTATGCATATGTGTTGGAGCAGGGGTTGTTAGTGAATATGTAAGATGTCAAGTTGTTATAAATAAGCAAAGAAAAATAAAGGTATGTAGGGGATACAGGTTAATGGTTATGGGTACTGATTTACACACATGGGTAGAGAAGGACTCTCTAATGAGGCTACATTTGAGAAGAGGCATAAATGAAGTAAATTTTGTTACCCCAGGAAACGAAGTTCCATGAAGTGTAAGCAGCAAGCACAAAATCTTAAGAACAATCTTGCTTGATATGAGTAAGGTATAGTAGGTGACCTGATACTATCTGAGCAAGGGGAAATGTGGCAGCTATATACAGTTGGAGAGGTGGGCACCTATTTGATCATAGGGTCTTGCAAGACAAATAAAGAAATATAGATTACGTTCTGATTATGATGATCTCATCATAATATTTCCATATTTCTGTCTTCTCTGATCAGAGTTTACCTTGCTTTCTCTACCATTACTTTGCCACTTTCTACTTTGCACTGTAAAATCTTTGCTTATGAGTGTATTCCATCTACACTATTAGACTCAACTTAGCAGGTATTTGAAACATTAAGTAGATGGGCTCTTTTTCAAAATGCCATATATGTAATTAAATCATATTTAGGACTTTGAATCTTAGAGATTAGCCCCCAAATACTAAGACAAGTCATTTGTTAATCATTGTCATTGTCTTATTGTAGGTATAGTGGCACTGGATGAGTCTTGCGGAACTTCAGAAGGGCTTGGTGACCTTAAGGCCCACTGGGTGGTGCCAGTAGTGACTACTTAGGCTCTCAGCCATTTGGTAGCTCACTTTGAATCCTTCACATGGCGTCATGCAGCTACATTTTCACAGGTCACCTTCTTTAGTCTGTCCGATGAAGTAAAAAGCTCTGAAGACCAGATATTTTCCAGGTTTAAGAGACATTGCTGCCAACTGCAACTTCCACTACCAAATAAACATAAATAAGTAAGTAGCGGACTTGAAAATCGACTCTTTTGGACCAGTTGTCCCATTCCCAGCAGTAAGCTGTGGAACAAGGCCCAGTCCTCTGCATTTGGAGCTTCTCCCAGTGATAGGGGAGAAAATTTGCAGCAAGGCATTCATGTCAAAAATCTCTTCTCCAGTTACAATGACAGAGTCTGGGACACATAGCAAAAGCCCCAGTGAGACTAGAGAGCAGAAAACTAGGGATTCTTGGGAGACAAGATCATAGCCACAGTAAGTGTGACAGCAACATTCCGTCATTCATTAAAAGTCATCGAATGGCAGGTATGTACAGGCACCTGGAGATACTGTGGGTGCAGTGGTGACCAAGGCAAAGTCACTATCCCTTGTGGACCTGCATCCCTCCCCCGATCCCACCCCCACTTCCCTACCCAAACGATTTCAAATCAGTCCTAAAAGAGAAAAAGCTTGCATGAAGGGATTGGTAGTTCCTGTTCTGGAAGGAGGGATACAGTTTCTGAGAAACAGAAGGCTGGCTGGTATATTTGTTCAAAGAAGGGAAAATCAAACTACTTTGTGATCATATTAGCGCAATAGCTGTTAAGTTTTACGTGTATATTCGAATCCCTGGGAGCTTTAAAAAACATCCCAAAGCCTAGTTTGTACTCCAGATGAGTGCGATCAGCTCTCCAGGATGGATGGGTCTCAGGCCTGAGGAATTTTTCAAGCTCTCTGGGTGATATGAATATGCATCCAAGATTGAAAAACCGCTGCAGTAGCTCAATGTTTGACGTTTGTTCTCCGGGGCATTTTCCTAGGCAGGTATACACTCCAGACCATATGCATGTGTGTACATTTGCATGTATGCATTTCCATACATGTGTTCCTCTTCATATGGTGCGCTTATAATGTGAAGCAGGGATTATCTGACTGGAAATAGATTTAGGGGCCTTTGGTTTGCTAAACAGATCCAAGCTCTTCGGTAAGCTGTGGCAATTTGGTATAATAACAAATCATGTTTGATATCACTGCAGGAAGGAATCCACCCGAGGCTATGCAAACTCCACGTGATAATGATAATAGTAGTAGTAGTAGTAGTAGTAGTAGTAGTAGTAGTAGTAATAATAATAAATCCAGGGTTAGTTTCTGACAAGAAACTGCATTAAATCCAGGATCATATGTACTACTCTCATTTATTTTCCTATGAAAAAACCAGCATAATCTCTCAAAAGTTAGACTGATAGGTGAAACTCTTTTGTTAGTATAACTGTCATTCAAATATCAGATGTTGATACTGTTTATCAAGCAAACATGTTTGCCACAGTACTTTCTTGCTGAACTCCTCTTTCTTGCTTGAGATTAATAGAGGTATGAAAATAGTTGACGCACACCAGTGGCACCAACACCATCCCCTGACCAGCACTGCTGTGCCTCTGTCTCTTCTTCCAGTCTCACATTCCCCAGGACTGGCTGTAAACCCAGCCAAACAGACAAAAGCATCATCTTGAGGAGCTTAAAATGAATTTGGTCTCATAAAACAGTAAGAGAATGGGCCACTGAAGTCCTCTGCCTTTAGGGACATATATATTTCTTAGTGTGGGGTAGAAAACCAAATCAACATTAAATTACCTCTGTGTAAATAAATGATATGACCTCAATAATTAAGAAACTTGAATCAAAACATGGCCTGAAGGGGGCTTGAGGGGCACCTGGGTGGCTCAGTTCGTTAAGCCTCCGAGTCTTGTTTACAGCTCAGGTCATGATCTTGGGGTCCTGGGATCAGCCCCAAGTTGGGCTCTTTGCTCTGCATGGAGTTTGAGATTCTCTCCCTCTCTCTCTGCCCTGTGTGCGTGCTCTCTCTCTCTCTCTCTCTCTCTCTAATAGATAAATAAAATCTTTAAAAAAAAATCAACAACAACAAAAAAACCATATTGCCTGCTATATGAAAGATTCAGATTTACTTCTAGATCAACTGACATACATCTTTAAATCCTTTCATGGTACAAAACCTTTAAGCAGTTTAATTCTCAGCATCTCTCCTCATCCTTTGAGTAGGATCCAGTTTAATGATGTTACTATCAAATCTAGGCTGAGCATGCTAATTATTCATCTAAAAGATGTCAGGATTTCATCGTGTAATTACAATATTTTGCTCTTAAAATGATTTCAAAAGTTGATTCCACCATATTGTCTCTATTGCTTATGGTTTTTATTGTTGCTTTTTTGTAATAAAAAAATGGGACTCGAAAAAAAAATGGGACTCAGTGTATTGATATTATTTTGGGATGCGTGGCAAATAGTCCTTTTAACAGTATATAAGCATAATAGACCATACGGGGGTTTATTGCTGAAATTTCAAAGTCTGTTGCTCTTGGCTTCTTGATCTTTTTACATTTGTGTGAAATAAAGAGCCTGTGACCAGTTTTATTTTGTTGTTGCTACGACTGCCAGATATAGCAAAGCTAAGACATGTTGCTTTGAGTTATGTCCTAGTAGTTTTTGTTAGTATTGTAATTGAGCCTCTCCACTTTTCGTTCAGTCGAGTGGCTCTGTGGATATCTTGATTTTATTCCATGTTAAACATGGTCATAAATATCCAATCGAGAAGAACTGTGTACAATAGTTATTGCTTCTGTGGTTATGACATGGGTTCATTCTAGGGCTAAGATTTCTTTTTTATTAGTAAACATTTTCCAAAATTTGATTACATATGGGTCATCCCGACAAAAAAAAGTTCACAGACCAAATATGTCTGAGGCACATGCAACCAACCAAATCACAGCCAAAGCAACGTCTGGTGGTCCATCCTTCCCTCAACTTCCATCATCTAGTTAACAAACGAGTATTTATTAGATTCTACAGACCAGCACTTCTCAATTTTAATGTGTATACAGGATACCGGGGGATCTCATGAAAATGCAGATTCTGATTCAGAAAGTTTAGAGTGGGGCTTGAGATTCTCCTTTTCCAATGATGTCCAGAGATACCAAACTGCTTGTCCAAGGCCCACACCTTGAATAGAAAGAAGCTAGGGAACTAGGCTTGAAACCTAGATTCTTAGGCTCTGTACCTCACTTACTAAGTGGGACTAAATTGGAATCGCCACAGAAATATGATTATTTTTTACTTTCTCTATTCCGTTGTAAAGCAAAGTCATAAACCACAAACGGGTTTGTTGAGTTATGTAACTAACTTAACAGGGTAGGTCGGAGTTCAATTTCAAATTATTGTTTCTAATATCTCTTAAACCCTGAAGGAATTCAGCACTGCTGAAGAAGAGGCCTTTAAAGGGGAGGCCTGCTTGGAAGAGTGGTGCTCCATCAGGAAACACCTTTTTCTCTTACGTGTCCCCCTCAATCCAACGTAGACCGGGTCTCAGAGCAAGGTTTCAGGTGTGCGGCCACTGTGAAAGCTGTCCTCCCAGCCCTAAGCATTACTGTGTGCCCAGAGCGTTTGAGAGCCGGCTCGAGTCTGAGGCAGTGTTCCTAGGGCAGATGATGGCAACACGCCCAATGTTACTTAATGTAAAAGGAAACTTCTAGTAGTCTATCGTATGGAGGGATTCCAGTTTGCTTAACCGTATGCCTAACATTGGCATCTTAAGTTATGGTATTTTCCAAGTGTCCTGGTACATTCATACTGTATGAGCACCTTTATGCATAAATCTTTGTCCCATTTTGTGTTTCCTTAAAATATATCTTAACAGATGATATATTTAAACATGATTATTTTAAGGCTGTCATTACATAGTAAACAATTAAAGAAATTTTGTCAATTTATAATTTTAGTGAGAACCTGTAGAAACTTATCTTGTGCTTCATCCTTGCCAACGTTAAGTGGAACTTACCTACTAATAATATGAGAGGTTGAGTGGTGAAAATACAGAGGAGACAAGATTGGCCATATACTGGTAACTGTTGAGAGGGGATGAGGATATGTGAGGTCTCTTTATTCTACTGTCTACTTTTGTACATGTTTAAAATTTTCCTCAATAAAATGTTGGGAAAAAAACTTAGATGCACCGTAACTGTACAGCCAGACAAACCTTTCTAATGGAAAATCTGCACATATTTGTCCCCTCCTTATAGACTTTGGTAGCCTCCATTGCTCTCAAACCTTAAATAACTGAGCTCATATGGCCCCATAGATTCTAGTTTTTGTGTTACTCAACTTCATCTTAAACCATTTCCGCCTTTATTCTCTAAGATTTTCGAAGTTGGTTTATTTGCACCTCCTGTGACATGCTTTTCATCTCTGGGGCCACATCCCTATTTTGAAACTTCTTTCACTAACCTCTAATCACAATTTTTCATAAATATTTTTTAAATTTATGGTTTCTCTTTTTTGTAGTTCAGTGTCCACATGTTGTCCATGCATCTTTAATCTTCTCTCAGATAACTTTTAGCTCTTCTTTTACCTTTGTTTTCATCCGTGTTTGACTCTATTCTATCACCAATTAAGTATAAAGCATTTGAACTTTGCATTTACTGCTGTTAATGGTTGTGCTGATTGTTATTTAGTTGCGTTCGTGTCTTCAGTCATCCTTGCTTTGTTCAGCTTACTGTGACATTTGATATTGAGTCTGTTTTCTTTTATTGGCAATGAAAATGATTTTAAAACTCTTTTAACTAGTACATTATTTTTCGATGTACCTCCTTCATGTGCATTTTCAGGGCATCGTTTCCTCATCTTACTTTGCAGAATCTTGTCATTAATTCTGACTTAGATTGTGTACATGCAAATGGACTCTGAGATGGAAATTTTCATGCGGAGGTTTCTGGAAGAGGGCCCTTTGGAGAACCACTTCTAAGATGTAAGGAAAACAGGTTCAGGCCGAGGGAGAAGCTGAATCACAAGGCAGTTGAAAAAGTGACCTCCGCTGCACCACGGTTTACGCCGAGAGCAGTCTGCTAAGGAGGCAGAGGTGCCAGGCCTCGGACCCCCACCCCTGCATTAATGTGAGGGGGCAATTGCTAGGATGGATAAAGCTTTGAGGCTTCAGCAGCCCAAGTCCTATCAGCTGGGAGAGTAAATACCTTGCACATCAGAGGGTCCCTGCCATGCACTCAGATCCATTTACTTCTTCTTATAATTTCCTCCTGCCTGGGAACCACTTTCTCAGGATTCTGGTCTGTCTCATCTCCTGGGGAAACTTAAAACTTGAAGGTTAGGGGAGAGATTCAATTCCTTCTTGCTCCAGCTGATTTAAAAACTTATTGTCGGGATGCCTGGGTGGCTCAATGGTTAAGCATCTGCCTTCAGCTCAGGGCTTGATCCTGGGGTCCCGAGATTGAGTCCCACATCAGGCTCCCTGCATGGAGCCTGCTTCTCTCTCTGCCTATGTTTCTGCCTCTCTCTCTTTCTCTCTCTCATTCTCTCTCTGTCTCCATGTATAAGTAAATAAAATCTTAAAAAAAAAATCATTGTCTCCTTCCTTTAGATTTCCACATGCCCATGAACAGCACCTCTGCTGCTCCACGTGGCAAATACCTGGTGACGTGATCCAGACCTAAGGCCCAGGTCACCAGGTCCTTATCAGGCCACGGCTGCTGCAGTTTTTAATTTGTCATCCAAATTGGTCAGGGGAATACCAAGAGATACCACCTAGATCGATGACAGAGCTAGACCAAAGATAGACCTCTTGGTCCTGAGATACAGCAGTAGCCTTTTCCAGGTGATCAGGGCCGGTTACACCACACAGCATTTTTTCCTTTGTCTGTAGGCTTTACTTTGGACATGGGATCCTGAAGTGACTGGTGGTAGCCTTAGCTTAGGTTCAGTGGAACTCTCAACCCTCTCCCCAGCGGGAGCATCTGCCTCTCTGGGAACCAGAATGTTCAGATCAGATTTCCTCAATCTAACCACCATTGACATTTCAGATAATTCTTTGTTATAGGGAATTTTTGGTACATTGCAGGAGGTTTAGCAGCCTCCCTGGCCTCTAACCACTAGTCACCAGTAGTGTCCTCCAGTGTGACAACCAAAAATGTCTATAGACATTGTCAAATGTTCCCCCTTCCTCCCAGAAGGAGAAAAAAAATAATCTCCAGTTGGCTTAGGCCCACAGAGACTAAATTTTAGGGAATGAGAAGTACAAATTCCCCATATGTCTCATCATATCATATGTCACCAGGAGTGACAATATTACTATCCTTTGGTTCCAATACCCATGCATCCTACCATTTGGAAACTAAACAGTATTCACTCCTTCAGGGTGTGTACATGTCGTCAAGGAGAATGGCACAGGGTATCTTCTTCAAGCTGACCAAGTGGTTGCACTTTCAAATGATTACCCTTCACTCTGTTTGTCCAGAGCTTTGGGGCAGTGGTGGGAGAGGGGCAGGGATAAATACTTGGTCACATTCTCAAGTGGGCACTTTGTAAGCCAGACCTTGGCCAGGACTTCGCTTGTTCTCAAGTCCCTATACACCTGTCTAGCAGAGGCATCATCATGACATTTTAGAACCTGGATTATTAATAGTGATGCAAACCCTTTGTCCTAGGACTAACACCCTATTCCTCTGTCCTACCACATAGTTGCCAGGCAGACGGTTATGAGTTTCTTTAGGAAAGCTCTGACGGTATCACTGTCAGCCACCCCTATGGTCATGTTGTAGAATCCTTCCTTATGGGAACTGGATGCCTCTTCATCAGTCCTTGGGTTTCAGTCATAGAGTTTGCTCATGTCTGGAAACTGGATCTGAGAATGTGTGACATTTTATTTGGGAGGTTGCCCTCAGCCTTCTCGCTGTCCATCTTCAAAATATTTTATTGTACGCATTCAGCAACATTCCCACTGGCTTCTACACTTTTGTGCCTCAGAACGCTGTGTTCTATTTTTTCAATAGTTCTCTTTGGGTCAGGATCACAGGCTGCCCCTCAAACCTTGCTACTCATTATGGTAATTGCTCCCATCTGAATTCGGATGGTTAAAGGCTACCAGCTGAACTCTATTATCTCAGGATCCTTATTACTTTCAGGGACCTCTGTTCTGAATCAGCATTTTCTACGATGAGCCTAGCCTACGGAAGACAACCACCACAGAGCTGCTCAATGGTGCTGCCTAACTCTCACTGACATGTTCCTTTCTGCTTCGATGAATGGAGTGTCCAGAGGACGCCTCCACTGAACATAGTTGGCTTCTGGGTTGTTCAGCCTTACCTAGTAGTAGTAGCTACAGCATCCCCCCCCCCGCCCCCAGCTCCTCTTTGAGCGTTTGGAGAGTGTTACAAACTGAACATTTGTGTCCTCCCCCCAGATTCATATGTTGAAGCCTTTAATTCCCAACGTGATGTTATCAGGAAGTGGGGTAAGGGTAAGGGAGAGCAGTCTATAAACTAGGAAGATGGTCTTCATCGAGAAATGAATCTGTAGGTACCTTAATCTTAGACTTTCTAGCTTCCATAACTGTGAGAAATAAACTCCCGTGGTTTCACCCACCCAGTCTATGGTGTTTTTTTATAGTAGCCTGAGCAAACTAAGACTTAGCCCTTCCTCCAGCATCGAGCTTAGGTGATCACTTACTCCAAACTTCGAAGGCCATCCCAGTATCTCATTAACACTGTCTCATAGGGTCTCTGCCAAAATACTAAATCTCATATTTTGGGAGAACTCTTTATATCCAATTTTATGCCTCTCTCCTTGATCCCACACCCAAAATTTTTTCATCTTTCTCTAATATATGTTGCCTAGATGCCAAAGCTTCTTTGGAATATATTCCGTTTCCTCCCTTAGCAAGCCCAACAGTGCTTCAACTGGGTTATGCTGACATTTGACTCAAAATATGGGTCCAGTCACCAGAGGGAAGGAAGGGTGCATTCTGTAGGACAATATAATAATATCTTACAAGGCAGAGGCTTCTGCATTGCCTATAAGCAAGGGTCAAGGGACTACTGACATTTACACAAGAGACGGAGATGTTTCTGCGGATTCAGAGGGTTCAGGGAGATCCAGAGATCTCAAAGTCATGAACTAAGGTGTCCTCATCTCAGATCTCAAGCCTCTGTTCTTTACCTACCAGCCCTTAATCTTGGTGTAGCAAACTTGCCAGGGTTGGGAAGTTAAACCTCTCTGGAGATTTCTACCCTTACAATTAAGTTCTGGGCCCAATCTTCTTTTTTTTCTTTTTTGGCCCTTTAGCTATAGGTGGCGGGGATCTCTTTATAGGTAGCCAAAGAACTCTCTGACTTTCACATTTCATCTTAAATAGTGATTATTCACCTTCAGCCTTTTATTTCCTTCTTTCATGCATTGGATAGTCCCCGGCAGCAACTTCATAGTTCTTAAAAATACTACTGTCCGCTGTACTTTCCAAATGCTTAGTACATGCCTTACATTCTGTTCACAGGCATCTGTCCCCATTTACCACGAGCGAGGGTTTTCACACTTGCCTCAGTAGAGAATTCCAAGGGCTACCAGTATTCTGTTGGCTGCCAGAAATGGGATCTTCATCATCATCATCTGGCTGGCTGGCTAGCGAGTGAAGCCTCCAGTTCTCACTTTAGAGCTGGCTTCTTAGGACCTTTGCTAATGCCAACTCCCTCAGGCCAGGTTTCCTGGAAACAAAATGCAATAGAGATTTTTTGTACAGGAAGATTTATTGAGAGGACACAGTGGACCACTCCTGGAAGGCTGTGAATAAAGTGAGATTGCGCAAAGAGAATAGTTGAACTGCAGTTCAGTCACAGGACTTAGGCCGATCCCATGGGGAGCTCCAGAGCTGTGTGGCCCCTTTGCACTCATCCCAGTTGAAAGCAAAGAAGTGTAGGGCATTTGTTCACCACCAGCTCCTCCTCAACACTTAAAATTAGTCAATTTTATTGTGTATGAATTATAACTTAATAAACAAATAAGAAGAAAATATGCTCTTACAACAAAGTAAAATAAAAGTTTTAAATAACATTGTTATAAGAGTGTGAAGATTTTTCTGAATATGTCATAGGATGGGGGAGAAGGTTAGAGTATATATAGAAAAAAAAAACCTTTAAAATCCTTTTTTAAACTCTCTTTTTGCCCAACATCTGACTCTTCAAAGTACTTGCTAGATCTCTTCTGTACTTTTATTCTGCTTCCAGACTTTGCCCTTCTTGGAGCATTTCCAACATCATCTTGGGCTTTTTATCCACACCCATATATCTCCCTGACCATTTCTTCCTCGAGGTAAAATAATTTCACTCTCAGCTTTTGCTGTTTACAGCTCCATCCACTGATCTACTTTACTACTTAGGGATCTTTGGGATCCATCCGCCTATGACAGTCGAAGACTGGAGATTGTAATTTCCGTATTTAAATATTTTATCTTCTCACGTCTGCCGTCTGCCTATGTTAATTATAGCCCTCACACATTCCCTGGCAGTGCGAATAAAATCTTTTAATATTTAATTCAAAATGACCAATAATCTTCATTGTTTAAAGGAGAAAAATTAGAATTCACTGGTATCATCTTAATCCAAGGCTGCACTTAGAATATAAGATCCGGCAGGCGAAGTTCTAAATCTGTCTCTTGGAAGATGCTGCATTTCTCACGGTAGAGTATTTTAAATAAATGTGTATCACACCAACATTAATATTTCAAGCAACATTTTATTCTGTTTAGAAAAACTGATGACTTTACTGCAAATACATATATTTCAATTAAATAGTAGACAGTGCAATGACACACATGAAGACTCGGTTTAAAGTTGATTGCAAATGAGAGTGATAACTCCACATTTAGTTTATGAAAACTGTCATCAGGTCTCTGCCTCAAATATTGTTTACTAAAGAAAACCTGTAGGAATATTTACTAACCTATAGGTGAGCTCAGATATATATATATATTTGTATGCTAGGAGAGGAAATTGGAAGTTGCTAGATGGAGTCATGATACCAGAAAGTCATGGGAGAAAATAATAAACCAAGTGGATAAACCGTTCTTTCTAGCCTGAGAGTGGGCTGCTTGTCCATGTTCTCAGATTTTTTAATGCCTCTTTTCTTGTCCTTTCAGGGCAACAGATGAGCTACTTTAGCACTTCATTGGACTTACCCAGAGTTTTCTTTCCTGATTCATTTACCAATCCAAAGCCAGCTTCCCTTTGTAAGGGAAATGCATGAGGAAGAAAAAAAAGATTTAAACTATCCAGGACCATCCCAAATAATTTGAATGTTAAGTATGCAGACTTTGCTTCTTTGACTTAAACCATCCCTCTACACAAAAAAAGGATTGCTTTTTACTGAATCCACTGAGTTTGAACTAATTTTGACAATAGATTCTAAAAATATACTGCTTAAATATAAAGCAAGCATTCACCACGAAACCTGATTATTTAGGTATTGACTCTAAAAACCTTAGAGATCATGATGCTTATTGAATCAACCTCTAAGGATAAACACTGGAAAAAAGTCCACTCAAATTGCACCAGGTTATTTTATGTATATGGTTATGTCCCCATTCTGAAATTGAGAAAAGCTCAAGAATTTCATAAAATGAAAAATACTAGATTTTCCATTTTTAGCAAGCAGATGACAACTCTGTGCCATTTAAGTTTAAGAAAAAAAAAAATGTGCTTACTTATCTATCAT
The DNA here is from genome assembly GCF_018345385.1 of Vulpes lagopus. Lineage (NCBI taxonomy): Eukaryota > Metazoa > Chordata > Mammalia > Carnivora > Canidae > Vulpes > Vulpes lagopus. Next base: position 23,319,798 of record NC_054834.1, on the reverse strand, counting down.
TCCAAGTGGAATCCAGTAACAATGAGTAGTTCAGGCTTATTATGTGAATGATAGTTGCAGAAATTCATTAAACGCCTGTTAATGTTTGCAAAATTAAGCATTTCTATACAGTGTTTACTTTTGTTAAACCTCTTAGGCAAGCAGCAAGATAGTCCTAGGTCCTCCCAGGAAGAGAAAAAAATCAGTGCAGAATCAAAAAACAGAAATTATCTCAATTCAGATGCTCCTTAAAAACAAAACAAAACAAAACAAAAAACCTAACATATAAGTACCACTCTCCCTAACTCCAAGGTTATACATTAGTAAAATCTGTACATAAATAATTTTTATTCTTTGAGTCGAAATGAAAATTTTATTTAATGGAACTGAATGCTATAATTGAGATTTTAGTTGGTATTAAATTTTAATTAAAAATACTTGTAGTGCTAATTATGGTACAATCAAAGCACTTGTTCTAAGTGTTTTATTAATATTAACTCATTTACTCCTCTGCACACTGAGATGGGCAATATTTGATAACCCTATTTTACAGCAGAAAACAGGCCCAGAGCAGTTAATAACTTTTTAAAGGTCACACAGCTGATAATTGACAAAGTTAGAGCTCGGCCAGGAATTGCCCTCTGGAGTTCCTACTTCTAACCATACACTATGCTGGATAGTAGAATGATAAATTATAAAGCTAGAAATCATTAAGTAATTTTATTTTTCAAATTTATACCAAAATAACAAGAATAAAAATCAGTTTAAAGGAACTCTGTATCTCATTTGCGGTTTCTGTCTCCAATTCCTCACCCTATGTTATCCGCATTGACCCCAGCGTGTTCACTGTCAACCTCTAAACACCACAACTTCATGCCCAGTATTATGCAGCAAAGATTTAAAAGAAAGGGTCTTGGAACTGTGCTTTTTGAGTTTGCATCCTGGTTCTGCCACTTAGAAACCATGTAGCTTTGTAAGTTATTTACCCCCCTGTGCCTCCATTTGGGCTCCTGGGAGGATTAAGTGATTTAAAATGAAGAACCCTTAGTTAATGAACATGTCCATATTGCTGTTTTTATGATTTCTCTCAGTAGAAGCGCCTGCTTGCCCTGCCGAGTAACTACTTAGCACAGGCCCCATTCAAAAGTTCTCCGTAATCTTATTCGGTTCCTTTAACTGTGCTCCAAAGGTGTGCCACCTACAGTCTTCTTATGGTTGTAATCACCCTCCATCACGTTTTGTTTGATTGATTGATTGATTGATTTTTGTTTGTTTAAAGATTTTATTTATTTATTCCCGAGAGACACAAAAAGAGACACACACAGAGAGAGGCAAAGACACAGGCAGAGGGAGAAGCAGGGTCCATCTCGATCCCGGGTCTCCAGGGTCACGCCCTGGGCCGAAGGCACATGCTCAACCACTGAGCCACCCAGGTGTCCCTCCAACATATTTTATCATTATTAGTTGTATACCTACCTGCTCGTGTCACTATGCAGGAAGAAATGCCCTGTATACTTCTGTACACACACACACACACACACACATACACACACAGCCTGTTACCTTATAAGTTCTCAAAAAATATTTATCATATGCACAAAATATGGATTGAATACTTAATGATTCCTCAAGAATAATTTGGAAAAGGTAGCTATGTCACAAATACAGAAGGAAAATAAAAATTCAATATTTACATTGGAAATTGGTTGGCATTCAACTTCTAAAAACAAATTTGGAAAATAATATAAAGCAGATACTCAGTTAATGGGAGCAAGATGGAAAATGCTATTGCCAAACCATATTTAAGAGTAATCAAGTTCTCTAAATTGAGCATAAGTCTGAAGCATGATCAGGTTAACAAAAAAAGAAAAGACCAGTGTTATTTTGCCTCAATTGGAAACAGAGTGTGGGGAAATTTGTATTTTTTCCTCAGAGAGCAGGGTAACTTTATTCCTTCCATTAAGCCAGTTTTGTGCCAAACCTTAGCCGATGGATGCTTCAGATCTTTATTGATGCTTCTCTTCCCATTGAGCTTATTTATCCCCCATTTTGTGCCTGCCTTTCTCTGCTCCCTAAGTGTTTACTCCCTCACCTTTAATTTTGAGTTAATGAACATCAGTGTGATAGCTTCCCTTATATTAAATGTGTATTTCATAGAGCCTTATGGGTTTAGAGACTTGATTAAAGATAAACTAAGGGTTGACTTTCCCTTAGACCAACCGTGCAAGATGGTCGGTTGGTCAGCAAATTCATTAAGTATCTAGTACACGTCAACCATTATAGAATGCAGCATTTTCAGAAGAAAAGCCACAGAAACAAAATGACCAAGGGGACCTCATCGTTTGGAAAGCTTCGCAATGAGATGCACACGTTGTGCCATCGCTGTGGCTGTAAGGCCTGCGACCTTCAGAATCCAACCGTGGCATATGTGGCTGTCCTGCCAAGTGGAAGAGAAAGTCTAGCAGGAATGCCAAGGCTAAATGATGAAACACCACTGGGCCCGGCTGAATGAAGTACCTAAAAACTGTGCTGCAGATGCAGTTATGGATTCTGTTCGGGAACAACACCTAAACCCAAGAGGGCCACTGGGGCAGCATCCATTTCATCCTAAGGATTTCAGTGATTATTCACAGAATAAATGTTCTGGTTTTAAAAAAAAAAGAAAGGAAAAAAGAGAGAGAGGGACGGAGGGAGGTGGGGGGAAGGGAGGGAAGGCAGGCAGGCAGGTACAAGGAGCTCACAGGTCTAGGTAATGGGAGTAATGTGTATACAGACTTTGAGATGATGAAGCAATGAGGGACTGTAGAGACAACTCAAAGAAGTCAGCATTTTTGCAGAGAAAATGGAGAATTGAATACAAAAGGATAGAGACAGGGCAAAATAACCTGAAGTCTTCTGGTTGCCTTCAGCATTTTGGACTTGATCCTAGAGTTCTACTTTCCTTCCTCCTACAAAGGATGGATTTTCCTTGAAGTTTTCAAAAGCTGTTCACTCTTCTTGTGCACTGGATCCCGTCTCCTTCAGCGTACAAACGACTTTGTTCCTGCAATCACATATGTGCTCTCTCTCTTGAGTCCTTATTTTTTTCATATTGGATTATACCCATAAAAATGTAAACACTGCACCAGAGATCACCTCTTACAAAGTTGGAAGCCATCTATCACCCGTCTGTCTTTCTGCCCCTTTCTCTGCAAGGGATATTCTTATAGCATATCTTCTAGAATATTTATATTCTTATAGAATATCTCATCTCCAAATTTGTCTCTACTTACTGTTTACACTTTCTCATCTATCCATTTTAACATAATTCTGTCAGGATTTTGTCCCCATTATACACTAAACCTGCTTTGACCATGTAATCTATGACCTTCATCACACATGCTCCAGCTGATAAAGTAGCATTTAACAAGCCTGCGTGTCACTCTTTAAATTTCTCAGTCAGATCTGAGACCTGCGCCCACCAGTCTGTCCCTAACTCTATTGAACACATATCAGATTCTCTTAGTGCTTTCACTGAAGCCATTGCCATTAGTCTTTCAGTGAGTTGAGGAAAGCGTTGGTGCTCATAGCTTACCAACCGTTTTCCTTAATCCTTTCTAATACCTCCCCCTTCACTCTTCAGCTTCTGAAGCTTTGGTGAGTAAAGGCTTCAGAGTTGCCCAACAGGCTTTCAGCCACCTACATTTGACATTTCTGCGTAGTCGTCTCACTGTGGAATGTACAGTCTCTGATGTTAGTGGCTCACATAAACTGAGATGAGAATAATTTCATTTTTATATACCCATGTATCTTGAGATGAAGCACAATTCTTCATTTCGAATCGAGACTCAGCCCACTGTGGGACTCTTGAGTTCAAAATCTCTTCTGTATCATGAGGTTGCTAGGTAGCTAGTAATTGAAAAAGGCCACTTTGTTTTTCTCGACAGAAGAGTTCCAAATATAGGTCCACAGAGAGCAGTTTGCTTGCTTTACTCAAATCTCTTCACTAAGTAACAGTAAACCATACAGATGAGAAAATAAGAAAGAAATGATGGCTCCTCTTCTATGTTCATGACAGAACCACTGAGTCACATGGTTAAGCCCCCAATGGACTAAACTTCCTAACGCATGTGCAAACCGCTTTCTCTGAGAGAGCCAGGCCCTGGTATATTAGCTTAGAAAAAAGGACGTCTTGCAAAGTAAGTTATAAAGCACTGAATATATTGGAGGAGAAAATAAAGATGAAAATAATAAATAAAAATATGGATGCTATATTTTATAATCAGGGAAGGAAGAGAGATGGCTTATGAGCTTAATGATTTTCAACTGTGTTTTGATGATCTTCAACTTAATGATTTAATGATATGAACTAAACATTCAGCTTAATGATTTTCAACTGTGTTCAACTGCACTTATTAATAGCAGAGCCCAGTGTGCATTGCAGCGCCATTTACCATTTACCAGATAGTGGAAACAAACATATACATGGAATTATATAGGAACTTATTTTAGGTGTAAAGTATAATTATTTTACATGTAAGAAAATGTCTCATTTTTAAAAACACCATTTGTAAGGGAAAGAAACTAGAAATATTTGTTATTAGTATCATTCCAAAGAGTTACAGAATTTATGTGTTCGTGTAGCTTATAAAAGATTGTCTGAAAGTCATCAAAAAAAATGTGGATTATAAAATGTCACGTAAGATTTCTGCCCATATCTACTTGGATTTACCAACACTGTTCATTGTTCAATGTTGCTGAATTTCGTTATAAGCCTCAGAGATATTGTATTGATAAGGATAAAAATGTATTGCTAAGTTTTAGATACGATATATACAGAGATTCGATTGATATTCTTCATCCATTGCATAATTGGGTGGTTATTATGTAATATTGCAAACCTACCATCACTTAAAAAGTAACTGTTCTTTCCATTCACATCTCATTTCATTTTTGCATCAGATGCACTTACTCTGAGTATAGTTTCATAATTTAACTACTTGCGATGACCATGGGTATCAATAAGACAATACAGCCTAACTAGATCATCTTATTTCTGTACAGACTCATACCCATAGAGCTGAAGTGGCAATCTGTACCACTGACATTTTGATACCTGAGGACCTAACTCCTCCTATCCACCAATGCCTCTAACCATAGGGTTTATTTCTACTAATGAACAGCCACACTTATGCAAGTTCTGGTGCTGCCATTAATCTTTTTTGGACTAATTTACTTATTTATTTTTTAAGATTTTATTTATTTATTCATGAGAGAGAGAGAGAGAGAGGCAGAGACACAGGCAGAGGGACAAGCAGGCTCCATGCAGGGAGCCCAACATGGGACTCGATCCTGGGATCCCAGGGTCCCAGGATCAGGCCCTGGGCCAAAGGCATACACTTAACCGCTGAGCCACCCAGGCGTCCCTTTTTGGATTAATTTACAGAGAAAAATGATAAACAATTTGGTGAGGTACAGGAATAAAACTGTGAGTGCTAGATTAAGCAAGAGCAAAGGAAAGCTGCATGAATGCCTTACAACACATCTCGATGAACACTTTGCAATTAATTAGTCAAGGATATTTGAACTTCCATGTCCTGCACAAGGTGCTTTACCTCTGTTAGATTTTTACTATTTTCTATTGACTGTCTTTCATGCTAAAGTGGATTGTTTTCTCTTCGTCCTTGACGTTGAGTATCATGGATATAAAACTTTTCCAGTATAAACATAATAGTCTTAAACTGTGTACTAAATAAAATTATACATTGTGTACAGTGAAGTCAGTATCCAAAACAAAATATCTTTCTTAGTTTTCCAGTAGTATATGGTGAAGCAACATTGCCTATATAATGCTGTTGATAAATTTTAAAAAATGATATCTGTAGATGTGAGGGAATACAGTCTAGGAAAGAGGACGCTCCAATTGCTCATTGTCCAATTGATACTGAAGAAGTTTTGCTTTGAATTTTTAAGTTTAGAATGCAGGCAGGACAATGTGAGGGTTTGAAATTTCCAGCTGAACCCTCACCTTTAGGTGTTTGTCTTTGTTTATTCTTGGCAAAATGCAGTCTTGGTTCAGAGATAAAAAGGCTTAAATGGGCTATTAAAAATCTCCTTGAACTTCAAAGAGCCCTTAAAGGGAACATTTCAGGAGTTAAATACAAATGAATGAAACCATGTGGGTTACATTTCCTTTAGATTTTACATGCATTGAAAAATTAAGGGAAAGTAGACACAAAATAAATTCTCAGTTTTCATTAGACTCTATATTGAGTGGTCAATAATGTCATAACATGTCTATAATGGGTTTAAAAATTAAATATATCTGAAGCAGAAAAATACTTAATCACTAGATTAGAATTTAAAAAAAAAAACACACAAAACTTTGCCATGATACAAATCTTCATTGTCACCAAAAATTAGCTAGTAATTTTCTGACTGTACATGACAATGTACTACAAAATGCTACTAAATTAGATCCAGCCTCTGCTTTCTGGGATTTTACAGTAATCCACAGACATTGTGAGATGAGTTCATTTATTCACCCTAAAAAAGAGAACTAATAGATAATATAATATATGCGGCATAATTTACAGAGTGCATCATGCTTTTCAAGACTGCTTGTGTGGCTGAAGAAGGACTATAGACATGCCAAGTCCAAATCTCAGAAAGAGGGGGGATATGGATGAGGGAATTGAGAGCTCCTTTTCATCACATCTGGAAAAGAAATCTTATGTGAAATTTGTTTTTCAATGATGACAGGATAGTAGCTTGTCAAGCTACAGTTTGGAGGGACATTCTATCTGGTGCTGCTAATCAAACCAACTGAGGACACATTTATTGAGTTCTGGCTATTGCATTATGCTACTAGCGAACATTCCCGATGATGGTAATTGCTCGGAACTCTTCAAGAGGCATCTAATGGAGTAATGAATCTTGGAAAGAACTGGACTATCAGTTGTATTTTTTTTTTTTTTGGCTCAAGTCATTTTACGTACTCCAAATTGAGGTGGGAGACAGAAAATATGAAGAAGTTTCTAAAATGTTCCAGCAAGCTCAGTGAAGTGAGACTCAAATATAAATGTGGCCACCTCTATTTGTTATGTTTATGTTTGGCCACACTTCCCAGTCAGAGTTTTCTCCTAAGCCACTGATACAGGTTACCAGGATTGTTCTTGTTGACTCTGCTTTTTCCTCTCATTAGGAATCATATTCACAAATGTATTCTAAATTGTAATGTCAGAGTGCCTTCTCTGGGAGGCATTTTATTAAAGCTATTATATTAATTCTTTAGAACTTCTCTGCTTGGCATTTAATCCCTTAATTCACAATTCACTGTCTCAGTTTTTGCAGGTATCAGATGGAATTTTTTACTATAGCCATATGTACAACACCCTATCAATTAAATGGAGAAATCATATTTGCTTTTGCATTGTCAATCTCAGTACAACCAGGTTCCTATTTCTCCTGTATCATTTATCTAAAAGAGATACTATACCCAGGACTAGCTGTTCTAAATACAATGAGTCCATAGTCACAATCTTGAATGTATTGGTTTCCCCCAGTCTGTTTTTTCAAGAGCCCAGAGTTAACTAGCATCCATCAACTTTGTCCCTTCACCGCCGCCCCCCCCCAGAAAAACATAGGCAAACAATTATAGTTCTTTTTTCAAGCACATCAAACAAACTTGTTACCAGGGCCAAAGCCTAACTGATCTCCAAGGTTTGAAACTTGACCCAGATTCTGATCTCTCATTGAGGACTGACATACCCAATTTAGACCCAGGCACAAAGCCTCTATTCTAAATAGCAGTGGCAATGTTTTGTTGTCAAAGACCCTAGGGGTCTCTCACAGTTCTTAGCAACTAAACAGCATGAAGTTTTGTAAAAATAAATCTCAGTTTATTTATATTGTTTCCCAGAAGGCATCACTGTTGATTGACTCAGTGCTGGTTTCTGGAAATGCACATTATTTGTTGCCTCTAGTTCTAAGTTAAATATTTTCTTCCCAGAGGAAGCCTTCCACTCAGTATGAATATCTGTCTATTGCACTAAGGTTTAAAGAAGGCATGACAAAGAGATAAGCAGACCTTGGTACAGTCTTCCTTGTCATCATTAGAGCATTTTTGATAGCACAGAACTATTTACTGTAAGCTCACAAGGATATCTCTTGAAACTCAATAGAAAAAAGCACAGCTGGGCTTGTCTTAGAATGAGAAATGTGTGCTGGAAAGTTATCAGAAATCAAGGAAATTACTCTTAAACTGGTATAAAATTTTGTAGTGGTTAAAAGCTTGAAATGTTGAACCAGCCTGCACGAGTTCAAGTCCCAATTCTTCCATTTGTTTGCAGTGCACTTTTGAAAGATATATGTCTCTTATTTCTTCACCTATAAAATAGGAGTAATATTTCCTGTTACAGAAAACTGTTGTAAGAGCTAAAAAATACAAAGTGCTTATTGAGTACCTGGCACATAAAAACACATTCAGTGGAAGTTTACCACGCTAATAATTTCTTGATAATGTGACATTTATTATGTCACCCATGAGCAATTATTTATTCAATACTCATCTTAGAGAAAGCTATTTCTTAACGTAAAATCTTAACAAATTGACTCAGTTAAAAAAAAAGTGTGGGGGGGAGCAGTTATGTAAAATGCAAGAGTAACATCAAACAAAATAGTTCAATGATACAAAATATCCATGAAATAGCATTCATATAATATCAAATCCACTGGAGGTACATGGTTCCCTCAGACTGTAGAGCACCTGACTCTTGATCTCAGGAAGATGGATTCAAGCCCCACATTGGGTATAAGGCTTATTTAATATCAAATATATTTAAATTGGTACTTTCTTTTGTGTTGCACAAGAATTCTCCATGAAGCATATGCTCCTGTGACTTTAGCATGTATTAGCTACAACTCACCAAGATATTCTGTGTCCCTATTGAAAGTATAAAAGTGATTATATCAAAGGAGATACTGATACATGCAATAATAACATTTGGTAAATTAAAAAGAAACATTTTACATAGAGAAATCCATTGATTATATGTATTTTAACCTACTTATACTGCCACCTGGACCATAGAGGCTGGAAGTATGAGTTGTCTGCTAAATCCACAGCTTTATCTCCACCTATCTCTTTTTTCCTATCAGAGCTTGTCTCCTACTCTAATAGCGGAAAATATCAGCTGCTTGGTTTTTTTTAGCAACTTGTAGTGAGGACAAATGGGCATACAGACTAGTACAAATGGAAACTGAGAGGATGTCTGAGATTTGTTTTTTTCCTTCCTAGTAGAAAGAACATACAGCGGGGAATATTCTCCACTTCCATATGATGTTTTTAACTGTGGCACCATCTTGGGCCACAGGGGACAAGCTAAAAATGACTTATATTCAGACTTTGTGACTTTGAAGAGAATATGTCTGTCTTTCAGCATCTTTGAGTTGGATTGTCTTATTTGCAGCTATAAGCAGTCTGATTCATAAAGGTTATCAGGAAATGGATCAAATGTTAGAAACAAAGCTTCCACTTATGTTTGTAACTGCTTCTTTATAGATCAAAAGTGGAACTGCGGAGGTGCATAGTGGTGAGAGAGGGCAGAGAAGGGAATCCTGCCATTTTCTCTAGGTGTGTGCCTTGAGCAGCAGCGTTCCTTACTTGTGTGGTTTAAGAACATATGGCTTTAATCATACCATCAAATACAATTTCTGTGCATAACAAATGCTAATATAATTTACTGAATGAATGTGGAATTCAAGAAAATAGCTTCTCAATGAACAATGATAACACTGAGTTTGTCTTTCATATCTTTGTTGATTTTATCTATTTCACATGTCAACACCTCTTTGTCATTTGGACCCCTAAATCTAGCGATCATTCAGAACAGACTTGCAGTATTGGTCTCTCCTAAGCGATCCAGTAACCAGTGCCTGACTTATGAAAATCCAATTCATCTCTGACTCTATGAAACCCCTATAGAAATCCTTATAAACTCAGTATGTTTACCTTTCAAGCAAAATTCATTCATTTTTAGATTGCAAATTCAATAGTCTTACATAATACAATTTAAGTTTTCTCCCAATTAGGTCATATTGCCAACTGATAAATTACTAAGGTATTTGTAGAAATTAATTGTAAAATTTATAAAGAGGGAGATTTCTATTAGCAATAACTAAACCAGCTCTAATAAATCACAAAGCTAGTTAAAATAAGGGGCACTTGGGTGGCTCAATAAGTTAACTGTCTGACTCTTGATTTCGGTTTAGGTCATGATCTCACTACCGAGTCTATTTGAGACTCTCTTTCTCTCTCTCTCCCTCTCCCTCTGCCCCTCACTCCTACTCCCTCTCTCTCTTTCAAGTACATAAATTAATCTCTTTTTTTTCAATATTTTATTTATTTATTCATGAGAGACACAGAGAGAGAGAGGCAGAGACACAGGCAGAGGGAGAAGCAGGCTCCATGTAGGGAGCCTGACGTGGTACTCGATCCCAGCACCCCAGTATCCCTGGGCCGAAGGCAGATGCTAAACTGCTGAGCCACCCAGTGATCCCAAGTAAATAAGTAAATCTTAAAAACAAACAAACAAACAAACAAAAAAGCTGGTTAAAATGATTAATTTACCAAATTGTGAATCACTTCTCTAACTCTAATTTTCTGCACTGTTAATGTTCATTTCCAATGAAATCAATAGTATGATCCTGAAAGTGGGAAATTCTGTGTAAACCAGTATCCTAAAATATGTAATTTTTAAAATTTATGAGCATTAAAGACTATTGACTTAGTTATTTTGCCATTACATCTGTGACTAAAGCATACTTCTTCTATACATATACTGTCATACTTAACTGTTTATGGAATTTGAGATAATTTTTTTCAAAACCCTTTAAAATCCAGATGAAATTGGAACCATTTTATTTGCAATAGAAATGGCATCTAAGAAATTATGAAACTTCACAAATATTTAGAGTTTCATTTCCATAATTAACGTGAAATATTTAATAAAACAAGTAAATTCTTTATTAAGTGTAAAATTATATGCAGGGCATTTGACATATTTCACTGTATTTGTTGTTCATAATGATAATATTGAAGTATAAGAAAAAGATATATTAATTAGTGCAAAAGCCATGTTGCTTCTTCAGGAGGAATGGAAGTTCATACCAAGCAAATTTGGTGGTTACCAGAGAATGAAAAACCTTCTGTCAGGGAATGAAGGCAAAGTGAGAGCAGCAAAGCCATGGTTGTATCTGAGGGGAAAAAAAAATCACAAGTTCAACACCAAAAGCATTAAAGAATAATGTAGATTTCCCTGAATGATTCCTGGGCACATGGTGGGGGGGCAGTTATTACAGATGATAGCCAAAGCTTCCTGAAAACCCTCAAAATCCTTGAGCATGTCTTGCTTGATATAACTTTTATTCCCTGAAGTAAATGATACCCATCTTGTTCTCATTCTTCCCTTCCACCCAAACTTGTTTACAAGCTCTACCAACCTTCACTTTTTTTCTCTCTCTCCCATTTCTCCTGCTTTCCTATCCTATCAAGCACAAAATGGCTCAGCCATGAGCCCTGTGTTTTCTTTACTGGCCCTTGGAAGAGTGTGCATAGTGTGAGGGAGTCTCAGCTCTTCATGCTGGACGTGACATAGAGGTCTGTATTTGCTGCTTGTACCCTATGTGCCCAGTGCTCAGCAATGGAGATCCTCTAATATGTGCAGATATGTGTATTTACATACATACATATACATAAAAACATTTATATACATAAACACACAAAATATATAATGTATGTGTGTCATACTATTCCTTATTTCATATCATCTAGCACTAACTTTTTTTGCAATTAGGGCTATTAATCAAACCCAAATTATACATTTCCTTATGTGACTTCACTTCCCTCTCAAGGGTGTTTGGTAAGGTTTTTAGTAATTTCATTGATCTTACACCTGACCCACTCACAATTACTCTTTGCTTTGTCTGGTTTCACCTTGTTTCTGTTTCCTGGACCCCACAGTGGTCACCTCACAATAAGCCTCACAAAAAGACTCGTATACAAAGGTATTAAATTCCAGAAGGAATGTGTTTAAATAATATTCAAAACAAACCCCCTTTCTCATTGTCAGCTACTCTCCATTTTATTAAGCTCTGTTCACAGTTCACCATGAGCAGCCCTGTGTCATGTCTATTCTGCTTTGACAGGAGCTCCAGGCTGCACATCTCTACTGTCATTTCAGTCCAGTCACCCAGTCAGTACAACTTTCCACTCATGTCAACATATCCTAGTGGAATAAAGCAGTCAAACTCAGTTGTCCCAGGTTCTTTCCATTCTATTTCTATTATACCTCCCTCTGCTGGAACATAGCAAGCCTTCTGGTCCTCTTCTTAATAAAAGTAAAGAATAATTGGTCATATTTCAATCATTTCCCCTTTATCTGAGAGCCTTTAAATACTCATTTTCTCCATGCTATTTGATTTTATCCCAAATCCCCCCTGTCCTTCTAAGAGCATACCACAGCTAAGGAATAACAACAGGGCATTGTTGCATTGTGATTTATTACCTTTAGCTTCAACATTTTCTATATTAAAAAAAATAATCAACATAGAACTTTCCAAAATGTATTTGGAAATGTCTGTATTCATGGACATTTAACCAAAGTTTTCACTCATTCTAAAATACCTTCGGATATCTCTAAGGAGTGTGTCTCTACCGGATTTTTTTTTTCACTTCCACATTCCAAGTTGTAGTGTCTGGCAGAGAAACCATAATAAAATAAATCTTGTTTCACTTAACCAACAGGCTTCCTCAATTTCAACAGGTGGCTTTTGTTTGTTTGTTTTGGGTTTTTTTTTTAATACCACCCATCTACCCCAAATAGAAATATTAGGAAAGTATGATACTCCCCTTCAGGCCCAAATTTCGAAGTAATTTTTAAGCTTGTATAAGACCATGGAATAACCAGAAAGAAATGTTTTTTAGTTACACATCAGTGAAAATACTTGAGTAAAAATTCATAAGTGAATTTGTACAGAGCCACATCTAATTATGGTGTTTGTATCACAGAGATTGGGTAATACTGCTAATGATTATAATTATTTTTAGGTCTTTTCCATTATTAGCCCTAATGCACTGGAGTGGTACATGCATCTTAGTATGGGTAAACAGTTCAAATGAATATCATTTTATGACCAAATTGTTTAGGGTAAGTGAGTTTCCTTTTCTAAATAATTTTCTTTCAGTACTAAGGGGGAAGGAACTCATTAGTAGTCACGGAACATTCACTGTCATGCCATTTCCATTTCCTGGAGGTAGAGAAAGGCCTTTAAAAAGCCATTGTGGGTAATGGTAGAGAAGCACCCAGAGAATGATGTCTCACACACTGTAGGAGCATGGGGGGAAGATTTCCAAAACGATTGGAATTGTTTAAAACAGCTTTCTTGTGGGAGGAGAAAAAAAAGTATAGTCTATAGTGTCTCATGAGCTATGCCCTTCCCTCTCTGGTGTGTAGACTCTTCTGCATCTGTTGTACACTCACCCGAATGTATTCCAGTTGGGGGTTGCAAATAATTCTTGTCATGTGATTCTTCCATCTACTCTTCCACAAAAAGGCTTCTTCCTCAGAAATATAAAACAAATCAAAAAACTTTTTTGAATAATATTATGACACAGAACTTAGAAAATAGAACTCTCTTAATTCTTTTCTTCTTGTCTTTTCCCTCTTTTTCCCCTTCTTTCCAGTCAATCATCTGTTGACCAATAACATACATCCAACATTTTGTTATAGCATGCAATTCAGTTAGACTAAATAAACATATATTGAATATTATGTACAGGGAATTTCTGGCTTTTTAAATTTTAGGTAAGCTCTACACCCAATGTGGGGCTTGAACTCAGAACCCCGAGATCAAGAATTGTGCACTACCAACTGAACCAGCCAGGCATCCTGGGAATTTACTACTTTTAGGATACCCTTGAGCAAAGGCCAAAAGTCTTAGAATTTTGAAGACCAGGAGTGAGAACATCTGCAGTTAAGGATAAAAGGCAGTCGCACATACTGTCTGTCAAGCAGAGGTTCATGTGGGCATTTGTAAGTACAGACCCTCATTCTTTCCTTGATACCCACTTGGTTCAGCAACGTGAACTCTTCTTTTTAATATTTCTGTGACTGTAGACTGGATCCATATCTTCCTTATTTTGATTGCTTGACCATCACTATAAACCCCGTTCCAGATCCTCCTGCTTTATCTGGTATTACCCACAGGTTCACCTGTGTTCATTTGTTCTCGATTAAACCTGTGGTTTTTACCTGAGGACACTTTCTACCATTATGGTTCCTTACCCAGCAGCTATTTAAGAATTCTAGCTACTTTGATTCCTTTCATCCCATACTATTAGAGCAATCTTGGTAAATGATTTTATCCAGTTTTTACTGAGGTGTCTGATGCTTCTCCAGTATTGCATTTATTTTGAAGGTGTGAAATCCCCACATTTTAAAACCAAGCTCATAGAATTCACTATGTTCTAAAGTACTAATACTGAAAATGTATTGATACTAATACTGAAAAAGTATTACTGAAAATGACACAACTGTCAGGAATCCTAGACAGAGTGAAAAAGTTAATTTTCTATTCCAATTTCTTTTCCTTTTAATTCAATCTACCCTTGCAAACACACCCAACATGACTCCTGGCACATTCCAGGATGCAGCACAAGTGGAATATTTCTTTTCATCTCTCTTAAGATGAAAGAACTGAGATGTCTTTGTTTAAATACCTTAACTTGGGTCATAATGCTGTTATCCTTCCTGCTGATCTAATCTTAGGCTTTGTTTTGTTCTTTCCATTCATTCATCCAATCACCTGCCTATCGAAACTCCCTATTTTCCAGAATTGGTTATCCACATCTATTCCAGGAACACAGTTTTTATCTACGTCTCTACTCAAGGCAGCTAATAGTTTTACCCAGTAACTAAAGTTACTGTGAAACCCTAAGTCTTGGTGAAAACAGGGATCATACCTTAAAATATAAAATATTCAGGAAACCAGAGCAATAAAAATTATGCAACAAATGAGACATGGCCAAAAGATTCAAGGAAGATGTTGTGGTTAAACATAACACAAAATTGGACAATATGTTTAAATGAAACAGAATTATTAGTAGAAGTCCAGCATACCAGAATTATTAATAGAAATCCAACATACTAGATTGGGCATATGGAGTGATGCAATTATTGCACTTTCTGGGCAGCGAAGACAAAAGAGGAAAGATTTCTTTTACTACTTAGTTTCTGCCAAAAGAAAGCCTATTAGGTGTTTCTTGAATATTATGTTTTTTTTTTCTCCAACTAGTTTTGGGCATTATTTCTTATATATTATCAAGTAAAGGTATTTGAAAAATAGTGTAATATTTTAATCCTATAGCTTCAACCTTCAAGTATGTCCACTCCTCCTTACGTCTGTTCTTCACCACTCTTATTTAATCCCCTATCAAGTCTCTTCTGGATTATGCAGTAGTCTCTTACTACCTGATTGCCCATTTAGTTCTATTTGTACCTGAATTGTGACACAGCAGCCAGCATGATCCCGTTAAAACATATGTCAGCTCATGTCATTTCTCCCCTAGAAACTGCCAAAAGCTCCCCCATTTCACTAAGTGAAAACAAATACTTTGAAATGGCCTATAACCTCCTATGTGATTTTCAGGAAAAAGGAAAATAATTCTAATAGGATGCTTTCAGATGCAAGAATAAAAAATAAATTAAAAAGCGTGTTTATAAATGAAACATTATCTATATAAAACAATAAAGCCTAATTTGTTAGAATTTAAAATTAGAACATAACTCAAATAATGGGTAATAAGATGGCATGTTGAGGAAGGAGGGATCAGAATTAGAGTTTATTAAAAACCTTCTATTTTGAGTGAGAAGAGTTATGATACTAATCAAACCTGGACTGTGTATTTGCTATCAAACAGCACTACAATAGAACTTTACATTAAGTTTATAATAATAATTAATAGTTACACTGTTACATTATTGTATAAATAATCCATTAAAACCTGGTATGTGAAAGGGAAAAAGAGAAAAAAATGTTTGTAAGAACCTATAAGAAGACATTTTTAGGGCTTGGGGCCAGAATAGGGTTTTGCAAACAAAACAGAAAAAAAAAAAAAGAACACAAAAGAAAAGGCTAATGAACTACACATTTAAATTAAGAACTTCCATTTCTCAAAAGACCCCGTCAAACAGTGAAACAGTAAGCCAGAAACTGGGAAATAAAGGACTGTCCAGGAAGAATTCATACGAATCACTAGATAAATGTACAGAATTCATGAACAGGCAGGATGTTGATAGTGGGGGAGGTTGTACAGGAGCCAGGAGTATATGGGAAATCTTGGTTCCTTCTGTTCAATTTTGCTGTGAACCTAAAAATGCTCTAAAAAATAAAATCTATCAAAAAAATAATGAACATGCATTTCAGTGAGGAAGAAACAACAAAGACCTTAAACATAGGAAAATTGCTCACTTTTGATAATGATTATAAATGTATAAATTCAGACTGCAATTAGTCACTATTTCCATTTATACCCAGTAGACTGGCAAAAATCATATCTGATGATGCCAAGTGCTGGCGTGCATATGAATCAATAGAACTGTTTTATACAGCTGGTAAGTATGTTTATTGTACAACCACTTTGAAGGATAATTTGACATGGCCTTGTAAAAATGAATATGTGCATTTTCCAGTATTTTACTCTTTTACAGATGTGCTAGGATACAGTTACTTAGATGCTATCTATAACAGCTAAAACAACTCACATGTCCTTGGAAAAGACAATATATAAACAATCTATGATATATAAACAATGGAGTATTATACAGACATTTTTTAAATCATTAAATGGAAATAAATGAACTATAACTATATGTAACAACATAGAATAATATTAAAAACACTTGAGAAAAGATATCATGAATTATAGCATTAAGATAACATTTCTCTTGATCTCAAAAGAAAGCAAAATCTTACAACGTATAGGTTGTGTCTACATACATAAAGTGATAAGATCATTTCAACAAGGAAAAAAGAAAGAAATAATTAGCCCAAAATTCAGAATAGTGATAGAATCTGAAGGTGGAACAGTGGATTGAAATGAGGGCATACACACAAGTGAATATAAGGGATTGGCAATGTTCTGGATTCAAAGTTGAGTGATGGTTATAAAAGATATTTTGATATCAGTTTCCTAGATTCTGTGGCTATTATATATATTCTCTCTTTTTTAGGAATTCTATTTAGTATGTATGCATTTTCACAACATCCATTTATTGCAGCAATCAATTATTGGTTAAAAAAATCCAGTGTTCATAAAATTTTAGGGAATGGCAAATTCACAAAACACACTAGTTGCCTTATAGTTTTACCTCCCAAATACTACAGAGACTTATAATCAATTGAGTAAACAAGGAATTTACTTCTCAAAAGCTTAAATCCAAGCTGCGAAAAACTCTGCCCTAAAACCTATTGCATTTCAACATAGGAATAAAAATTAGAGTCAATACAGTTTTTTCTCAACTTTAGTATTTAGTATTAAATATTTAGAAAAATATTTAATAGCGATTAGAGAAACTCTTGTTCAGAAGTAGAACAAAGCACTCAAAGCCTGAATTCAAACTTTGAACCATTTTACTTCATTGATGAGAGTCAGTGGTAAATTGGGTACCATGTGAGATTCTGGTTCATTTTATCACAGACT
Source organism: Vulpes lagopus (assembly GCF_018345385.1). Classification (NCBI taxonomy): domain Eukaryota; kingdom Metazoa; phylum Chordata; class Mammalia; order Carnivora; family Canidae; genus Vulpes; species Vulpes lagopus. Next base: position 23,302,079 of record NC_054834.1, on the reverse strand, counting down.
CATGTGTAGTCTGTCATGAGTGTCTTTTCCTTTGGCCCAGGAATGCTACAAGCTGTAGGATTCCACTACAGGTTACATATTTATGAGGAAAATAGACTTTATATGATAGTGGTTATTTCCATGTCAACCCTGCCCTGGCCTAGCTTTCCTAGAAGAAGTTGTAGATTAGAAAATAGCTAGGCTAATACGAGGCTCTCTCAGGGTGCTAGGAATTAAAACTAAGAACACTGAACCCAAGTCAACTGAAATAGGGCTTTTATAAATACTCTATATGTGTGTCACCATATCACTATTCTAAGACATCTTGCCAAGACACCAGAGCACTCGTTTATTCTCATTAAAAAGTACTTGAACCCAATTCAAAGCTGAGCTGATGTGCATTCTACCAAAGTATTTGCAATATGTATTTTTACAAAGCTAGCAGAACAAGTGAATTTTGAGAAACAGCTGAAACTAATGTGTGTACTTCCTTTGAATTATAGGGAATGTCCTCCTCACATACGGAAGTAAGATATGTCCCTCCTGCCAGAGACCCCAGATTACTGCCTTTATAACATTGTGTCTCCGCAGAAGGCCCTGCTGGCCGATGCAGAAAAACAATCTTGCAACTGTATGGAGCTGTGAGTTCAAGTCTACACAAGCCACGTGGTTAGGGTACAGGAAATGTCATCAGAATAGATTGAACTCCCCTTCCTCCACCTCTGTGGGCATGTGGGCCCTGGTATAAGGGGTGGACCTATACCGGGGTGTGCAGCTACATGGTCGGGCAACTCTTCCTCCCCAACAGAGCTAGTGTGAGGCACACAAAGAAGTGGCAAGACTATGGCAAATACAGCACGTTTACTGAAGTAAAATAAGGACTCATGGATTCAAAACTTGTGGATCCAGAACTTGTCCTGTCATAGGTATTGTGCGTAAATCAGGCAACCTCATCTTGCCCTGACACTGTTGTAAGAGCAAATATTTGAAAAATCAGTTGAGCACTAACAACAACAAAACAAAAAACAAACAAAAAAATGAGTAATAGTTGTGTCCAAACTGAAGTGGGAAAAAGAAACATGCAAAGTTCCAAAATATATTGTAACTGTAATATAATTGTAATGCAATGTTTTTATTACAAGGAAACATACTTGCTTTCTAGAATTGTCTTAGTTTGTATCATAGCTACTAGACTCATGCCTACAACAGGACTCTCATTTGCTTCGTCTCTGTAAAATCAAGGGTAAATGGCCCTTCGATGTGTGTTTCAACATTGCACCTACGGATACACTAAGCAGCTCAGACTCCAGACTCTTGTCACTTCTTTTTGTCCTTTTTTCCCTTCTTCCCAAAGATCGTCTTTCCAAACACACATTAAAGCCTTCTTGCGTTAAGAGCACCAGATAGCACTTCCAAATTATGTCTGGGGACCACTTTAAACAGCAAAACCACCAAAGAAAAGCACAGAAATGCAAGGGGGGAAAGTAGCAATAACTAGACCATGAAAAGAACACTCATTCAAACAAAGAGTTCTGAAAAAAAGAAGACAGAGCGCGGCCTCCTTCGACCTCACCTGGGAATGTGCATGTTGAGCTATTCAAATTTGCAATCTGCAAATGACTGCAAAGGCACACCTCTAGTATTAATTTTGGGTTATATATAAATAAATTTTAGTAAGTAGGTAAATTTTCAAATACCAAGTCCTTGAATAATGGTGATTAACTATTCTAATTCCACTGCTTAGAGTCAAACAGAACAAGCCTTCTTGAGAATTAGCATCCCCCCACCCCCATGTGAATATAAAGTCACGGGTAACATTTGTTTAACATTTGACACCCCCGTTTCAGAGGACTTGTATTTCTGCATTGTTTCTTCAGAACAGTTCTATGAAATCAAAATGTCATGATCATCATCTCTATTTTAAAAGAAATATTTTAAAAGAAGCGAACAAGAATAGAGACCCACATTGCATTATATGGTCAAGATCCACAGTCAGTAAGATGGTGTTAAATACCAGCTGCCCGGCCCCGGGCTTGTCCAGTTGAGCACTCTGCTGACCCGCTCACACAGCAACTGCCCCCACTCTCCCTACTGCCCCAAAATACCCTGAACATCTCGAGTGGCTTGGTCTCAAGTAATCGTGTTTCGATAGTTAAGTTTTTATCTCTGAGTCAAGTTAAAGTGCAGAAAATTTTGTGTTTATATAACATGATTTTGGCTCCTTGGGAGAATTCTTTGCACGGTATTTTGCCCTGGGTTTATACCTTGGCACACCATTAGTAGGATATGGCACTTGTTACTTTATTTTTTGGGGAGCTATTCTTGAGGATATTATTTTCAGTATTACTCAGTGTTCCCACACAAAGAGCCATGTGAGTCAATTCTTCTCAGACCTACTGCCATGAAGAACCTAAGTAATTTGCATGTATTATTTTTTTCTTTTAGGATAATATGAGTCAGATTAATAACATTTTCTAAATGGATGCGAGGAAACCTTAAAATTCTAAACACCAGGTATCCATAACCTACACAGTCATTAAAACTTAACAATACTATATAATCATTACCTATTTTAATTCTCTTGCTTTCAACGTTGTATTCTATTACATATGTCTACATATGCTGCCTGAAAACACCTGTGGCATGGAACAGAAAGAAGGTATGTGAATAAATGAATCCATAAATCATTTTGATTTGGGGTCACCTCATTTTCCCTGTCATTGTCTTCTAATGCATTCCAGCTTATGAACACAACTTTGAAAGTGGCATCCGGAACTGAATGTGAAGTTCCAGATACGTTCTCACCAACATTCCAGTCTTATTCCCATTTGCTTTGATCTACTTTTGGTTAGAAGATAGCATACACTCTGTCTAAGTTGTCTTAATTCACTTTTTATGGGATTCTAATATTTTATAAAACTTAAAAGGAGTTTTTGGTAAATTCTTATTTAGATAAGCACTTTCTTTATTGTTGTTCTTTTCATTTTGGTATTTAATTTTTTAATTGAAGTGTGATTGCCATACAGTGTTGTATTAGTTTCAGTGGTACAATATAATGATTCACCAATTCTATATATTTCTCAGTGCTAATCAAGATAAGTGTACTCTTAATCCTCTCTATTTCACCCATCCTCCCACGCACCTCCCCTCTGGCAACCACCAGTTTGTTCTTTGTATTTGAGTTATTTCTCCTTCTCATCTTCCTCCTTTTCTCCTTCCTCCTCCTCCTCCTCCTCCTCCTCCTCCTCCTCCTCCTCCCTACTCTCTACTGTTGTGGTTTGATGGCTTCCTTTAGTGATATGCTCGAATTCTTTTTATTTTTGTGTATCTATTACAAGTCTTTGATTTTGGGCTACCCTTAGATTCATGTATCTTATGCCTATCGCCATATTAAGTTGATGGTGACTCAAGTTTGAACCCATTCCAAAGCACTAAATTCTTACTCCCCTTCCCATGTTTAATATATATTGTATCATACTTTATAGTCTTTTATTTTGTGAATCCTTTGACTGATTTTTATAGATATAATTGCTTTTAATGCTTTGGTACTACCTCTGTACTGATTTTATAAGTGATTAATCTACTATTTTTACTATGTTTATATTTATTGTAAATTTTTTTCATAATTTCTTACTTCTCATTATTGTGTTTTCTTTCCCTTTAGCATTTCTTATAGGACTGTTTAGTGGTGACAAATTCCTTTAACTTTGTTTGTTTCAGCAAGTCTTTATTTGTCCTTCTATTTTGAATTATACTTTTGCTAGAGAATTCTTGGTTGTAGATTATTTTCTTTTTAATACTTTGAATATATTATGTTACTCCCTCCTGGCCTCCAAAGTTTCTGCTGAAAAATCACCAGATAGCCTTATGGGATTTCCCTTGTATTTAACTTTTTAAATTCTCCTGCTGCTTTAAAAATTCTCTCTTTAGGGATCCCTGGGTGGCGCAGCAGTTTGGCGCCTGCCTTTGGCCCAGGGCGCGATCCTGGAGACCCGGGATCGAATCCCACGTCAGGCTCCCGGTGCATGGAGTCTGCTTCTCCCTCTGCCTGTGTCTCTGCCTCTCTGTGTGTGTGTGTGTGTGACTATCATAAATAAAATTAAAAAAAAATTAAAAAAAAATTCTCTCTTTATCACTGCTTTTTTGCCATTTTAGTTATTGTGTATCTTGGTGTGGACCTCTTTGCATTGTATTTGTTGAGGGTTTTCTGTGCTTCCTTGATCTGAATATCTGTTTCCACCTCAGATTAGGAAAGTTCTCAGCCATTATTTCTTCAAAAAAGTTTCTACCTCCTTCCCTCTTTCTTCTCTTTCTGGAATGCCTATAATGTGAATGTTATTATGCTTGATGATGTCACTGAGTTTCCTTAACCTATTCTCATTTTTTAAATTAAACATTTTGCCATTCAGTGTGGTTGCTTTCCATTAGTTTGTCTTCCAACTCACTGATCTGTTCTGTTGCCTCTGATCTGTTATTGATTTCCTCTGTTTTTAATTTTAGTTACTGAGTTCTTCATCTCTGATTGGTTCTTTTTTATATTTTCTATCTCTTTGTTGAGAATCTCACTAATATCCTCCACTGTTAAGTCCAGTGAGTATCTTTATGAAGATTACTTTGAATTCACTATCAGGCATATTGCTTATCTTCCTATTATTTAACTCTTTTGCTGTGGTTTTCTCCTGTTCTTTTATTTGGGACATATTTCTCTGTCTCCTCATTTTGTCTATAGGTACATTTAAAAAAATTAAACCTCAGTTTTAACATTATATGGATTTGTTTCTACAATCAATAAAGTTACAGTCAAGCTTGGCAACTTATTTTTAAATCTTATGCAGTAAATATAAACAAGGCCAAAATGGCTACATTTTCTACGAGTGAGTATTTGAACATGTATGGGTGTGAACAGTGTTATTCCTGCATAGGTTATACTCCAAGGTAAGGAAGGGCTCTTAGCTTTGTAAATGTTGTCAGTCTAGCAACACTGTCACATCAGTTTAATAACTAATCAGTTTTAAACTAATCGGTTTAATAAAAATTAGTTTTTAATGCTACCACACAAAGAAAAAGTGTTTCCCTGACTTAACTGTATTGATGAATGAAGTAACAGAATCTTCCTGAGGTTTTTATATTCTTTTAGATGGTCAAAAAGTTTTAATTTTTTTAAGTTAGTACAGGTACTTCATGATATATGACTTTTTTCTTGGCATGAATCCCTTGAAATAAAGTAAAATATTCACCATGTTCAACCTATGGCAAACTTCAGGAAATATTGCTTCCCTAAATTGTGAAAACAAGTTTATTGACAAAAATGTTTTTATTAAAGAAAATATATTTATGTATAATCTATCCAGAGCCTAAGGTTATCTAAATAAAGTATAAAGAAATTTAGTCTCCCTCTAGTACATTCTCTGATTGTACTATATAGATAATTCCAGTCCTAAAAGTCAGCAGCAAAGAACTTTATCATGAAAACAACATTTTAATTTCTAGGCAAAGGACAGTATGTTAAGAAACCAGTTAATGTGGGACTTTAAGTCATCTAAAAGTAACATTTTTATGAACAAGATCTAAAGTTGATAGTATTTTCTGAGTTGTTATACAAACATTAACTGTTGGGATTCGGAAATATCAAATCACCAAATGAAAAAAAAAACACAAAATCTTATTCTGTCTTTTAATTTACTCATTGGAGCCACAACATTTAGAATCATTAATAGATAACATTAATATTATTATTAGTAGTAGTATTAATTGAGCACTGCCCTATGCTACACTCTACTTTAGGCACTTGTAATATGTAATTGAACCTAGAACTCATGGAACCTGTTTGCCTTCTCTTTCTCCTAACTCACTTATATTCTTTTTCCTTTTCTGTATTACTTTCTTTTGCATATATTTGCTATTATTCTCAGTTTATTTTCCCCAGTGGTTGTACAGGTCTAAATTTATTATTTTAATAATTAATCCAGACCTGTACTACATCTAATAGGGTGGCCACTAGCCACAGATGACTGTTAAATTTAACTTAAATTTAAAATTGAGTTCCTTAGGGTTGCCTGGGTGGCTCAGTGGTTGAATGTATGCCTTCAGCTCAGGACGTGATCCCAGGGTTGTGGGATCGAGTCCCATATCAGGCTCCCTGTGAGGAGCCTGCTTCTCCCTCTGTCTGTGTCTCTGCCTCTGTCTCTCATGAATAAATAAATAAAATCTTAAAATAAATAAATATTGAGTTCCTTAGTCTCACTAGCCACATTTTAGTAGATTTTAGGATTTTATGATGGAACGGATGAGAGATGAAGAGAAAATAAGCCATCAGTGAGGATTTTAAGGCTTTTGTCCTGACTACTGCTATGGATGGATTTGCTAACAATTGAGGTGAGAAAGGTTGTATATGGAGATTAGTAATTGCATTCATATATACTGAATTTGAAGATATCTATTTGACCTCTAGGTGGAGAAATTGGGGCCAGGGGTGAGGAGGAGGGCTTTTGGCTATACAAGTCAAGCATTCAAGAGATTTTGTTGAAGATTTTAATATGGAAATTAACAGTGTAAAGATGATAGTAAAGCCTGAATGAGATCACTAAAACAGCAAGTGTAGACAGAGAAGAGAAGACAAAGGACTGAAACTTCAGACATGGCAAAATAAAGATGTCAGGTAAAAGCTGAGGAAAGAATGTCCTGGAAGCCAAGTGAAGGGTATATATCAAAGGGGCAAAAGTAATCAGTTTTGTCAAATACATTGATGAGTCAGGTATGATGAGAATTAGAAATTAACCATTGGATTTAGCAACCTAGATGCCACTGACAGAAGCAGTTTTCGAGAAAAAGAAGAGTAAAAGCTGGATTAGAGGGTATTTAGGAATGTATTGGAGAGAGTTTAGAAACAGAGTTTATAAGTGACTTTTTGAAGATTTTTGCTACAAATGGGATAGTAGCTAGCAGAGAAATGAGAAATTTTGGGGGGACGTCTGGGTGGCTCAGTGGTTAAGCACCTGCCTTCAGACGTGATCCTGGGGTCCCAGGATCGAGTCCAATGTCGGGCTCCCTGCATAGAGCCTGCTTCTCCCTCTGCCTGGGTCTCTGCCTCTCTCTCTCTCTGTCTCTCATGGATGAATAAATAAAACCTTTAACAAAGAGATAAAGAAATCTTTCAGTAGGAAATAAGAGTTTGTGTGAATGGTGATGAGAATGATCCAGAAGGGAAGCAATATTGGTGACATAAAGGGAAAAAAAGAGAATTGTTGGCGAGATGTCGTTGCTTTGAAGAAAGGGCCTAAGATCTGTGCCCCATGGAGTGAGTGACCTTAGACAGGCTTGCAGGGCACTCTTCCATAGCAATGGATAGTAGCAGAGCTCATACTTGAACAAATAGATGCTAAAAGGAGGTACATGAGGGGGGGAGTTTTGGAAGTTCTCTTTGAATGCTTACTTTCTTCAGTGAGGTGGGTCATTGAGAGTGAGCATAAGGAAGCAGATTTGGAGGACTCGGGGTTAAAGCAGAAAGTGGAAGACATTTATAATGTCAAAAGACATTTATGAGTTTATGATATGTAGTATCGTCTGGCAATACTGAGAGTCCTTTGAGGTACAAGGCCACAAGGTAAGATAAGTCCACATGATTGTGTGAGTTTTCCCCAGCTTTCATTTGTGCAGATACAGTTGTGGAATAGGGCATGATAGTATTTAACCATGGTTGTGGCTTTGCCAACCTAGTATGATAGAGAAATACCAGTAAGGAAATTAATTCTACAGACAAGGGAGTACCTCAGCTGCATAAAGGGAGATAGAGGACCCGGGGAGTGAGGAACAATGAACTGTAGCATCTAGAGCAGCAGTTGTCTGTGTGTGGCCTGGGCACTTCTGAAGATTCTCCTATATTCTTGTAGGGAATCCAAACTATTTTCATAATATTAGTAAGATACTGCTTACCTTTTTCACTCTCATTCTCTCATGAATCCACAGTAGAACTTTGCAGAAGCTCATGATGTGTGAATGAAAACAGATTTAGTACAGAAACAGATATGAGAAATATCCACCTTCTTCTAACTAGATGCTAAAGATATTTTCAAAATGCAAACAGTCTACTTTTCTCTGTGAATTTATTTTAGCCTGAGAAATGTAGTAATTTCCCATATGTGAAAATTGCTACTAAATGTATATTTATGTTTATGTAGAAGTTTATTATTGCTATTTTAATATACTTTTAAATTATTTTTAGTTTTTAGTTTTTAATTTATAATATAACAAAAAAACAGTAAATATCGCCCACATAAATAAAAGCTTTTTGGTGTTCAGTAATTACGACCCTAAATTGTTGCTGAGACTAAAACGATTTGGAATTAATAAATTAGAGTAACTGATATGGTAAAAATGCTGAAATCATGGTAAAAAAAGGAGTGATCTGGAAAGATAGGAGGATAAAAGAGTATAATGATATGATAAAAGAGTATAATGTATGACATTAAGGTTGAGGAGAAATTAAAGTTATTGAGTGCAAGGTCTGTAGCAGTAGTACCAATAAAATTTTCTGTAACAATAGAAATGCTCTATACCTGGACTATACAATATAGCCACTATAACCACACGTGGCTGTTGAGCACCTGAAAATATGGATGATGGAACTGAAAAATGACATGTTAATTGTATTTAATTTGCTGAATTTAAATCTCAATAGTCACATGTGTCTACCATATTAGACAGTGTGGTTTGAGACCGTATGGCTGAAATAGGTTGGAGGACAAGACCATTAGAGAAGGATTCAGCAAACAGAAGCCAGAGTGTTGGAAGGATAAGCTGTTAATGTATTTTGTATATTGAAACCATCAAGCATTAATATATTAATAACCAAAATGACTAGTTTTCATAGAGCACTTAATATGTACTACGCTGATACCTTCACACATATTTATTCATTTATTCAATACAGTAGCTCTGAGATTTAGGTACTCTGATGTCTCATTGAAAGATGAGGAAACAGAGACAAATGACCATTAGGTGTCATGCATGTGAGGTGACTTGCAAGAGGATGAGGCCGATTTAAACCCAGGTACTCCGATTCCAGAGTCCACTCTTCTAGACCATATATTATGGCACCCTTATCTGAGGTTGCTAATCTTTTAAAGTTCTTTAAATATTGCAGGTAGCTCATTGGGCACTAGCCACATTCGGTGCTAGCTGCTAGACACAGTCCTACATAAAGGGCTCAAGAAACACCCCGAGCAAGACTTTACCATAGAAAACGCACCATATAAATAATTTACAGGTGCGGCCTGGCACAATGCAATTTTGAGCCTCACTCTCTGAGGTGAGGTAAAATTCCATTTCCAAGGGAGGATATCAACCTTACTGAATTTACATTTTCCAATTGAGCTAATTAGCCCTCCTGGCTATTTGAGTGGCGCTGATAACTATAAACATTGGTGGGTGTCTGTAATGACAACATGGAAACACTGAATAGACTTTTTCACAGGGCACGTTCACGTATCTCCAGGCGGGGAGATATTCCTTTCTCAGGACATGAGACGATGCAACAGTAGCTTTACCAAATCCTTATAAATACCAATGATGATAGATTTAAATTTTTCTTTAGAACACATTTGGATTAATGATAAATTATGGACCATCCTTAATCAGTCCTAGCAACAGAACAAACCGATAATATAGTTAAAAGAGGATTTAAACTCCTTTTTACAAGGGTAGGCATATCAATGACTTTGAAGGTACTATTTCATTTACTTAATTTTTATTCCTATCTTTTGTTGAGTATTTGACATCTAAGGTAGTTCTCGAATCAGAGAAGATGAGGAGAGAGCGTGGAGAGAGTGCCAGCACCTAAAACATGGAATCGAGCTCTAAACATTTTAACAATTATGTAGATAAGAATCATTACTGCAAAAGACAGTACTGAAATGAGAAAGTGGTATTGTTTAATGTTAAAGTAAGTAACTGAGGCTCATGTATAGGAATTCCCTAACTATTGTTCAAATGTAGTGACCTGCCACCACAGTCGCTGCGGATCTAGAGGTGACCAGCAAGGACACTGTCCCCACTTTCAAGTCACAGTGTATATAGTGTTAGAAATTTAAGAAGAACCTGAAATATTCAACCTTCTGAGAAGACTGAAATATTTAATAGTGAAGATAGTCACGAACATAAATAAAAATCCTACAAATATGCTTTTTTTCCCCTTTTTAAGTAGAGTAGTTTTTAGGAGAAATTTGTCCAGAGAAATGTGAGGTTTGTATATATAGGAATCTTTAAAGCCCTAATATTTTTCTCTATATATTCAGTGCCACTGGAGGGACATCAGGAGTTATTATACCTTTATGCACCTTTTATTTTTCCATCGTCAGATTATCACAATGACTAATATCTGTTAACAACTCTCAAAGGTATAATGAACTGTGCTTACACTTCACAGAGCTTTGAAAAAGATTTTTATTGCTGTTTATTACCCTCGTCTGATGCTGCTACAGGTTTGAACATTTTATTGCTACAATATGTTTAATATGAATACCGACATATAGAACAGACATTATTAGCTATTATTCAAACACATACTTTCAGCTCTGGTGGTTACTTAGAAGTAAACATTCTAACTGGTTGTTATTGGAGTATCTCTAGTTACTGAAGTCGTCTGCCTAGTTTGTATGAAACTCCTCTTGTTACTAAAACAAGTGATGGTTTATTTTGTTTCTTTATCCAGGGTGATGATATACTTGTTTAATTTCTTTCCTAATATATAGCTTGCTGAACCATTATGCGCAGATTTCACTCAACAAACATTTGGCTCCAGCACGCACAGCTCAAGTTAGATTGAGGTCAGTAAGACAAAAGCAAGGGGCGCCTGGGAGCCTCAGCTGGGTCAGCGTCCACCTGGGGCACGGGGCAGGGCCCCAGGTCCCTGGGATGGAGCCTCATGTCTGGCTCCCTGCTCAGCGGGGAACCTGCTTCTCTGTCCTCCTCTGCCCGGTACACCCCCTTCACCCCGACCCCTGTTCATACTCTCTCTCAAATAAATAAAAATCTTTAAAAAATACAAAATCATATACAAATGATTCCTGTGATACAGCACTTAAAAATTTAATCGATGAAGCAGGAAAAAATGAAACAGGATAATAGACTCATTGTATGGTAAATATAATACAATAAAATTAAGGAACATCATAATGTACAGAAAATAAAATACATTTTATTATTGATTTTTGTAGGTAGATGACTGGCTGTTTTGTTTGCCCTAAGTGTTTTAGTTTATTAGTTTGCTCTAAGTTTTAGATCTATCATATTTATGGTCTGTTTCTGTGCATTTTGGTTAAAGCTCTTTCCTGACATATACTTAGCCCATTCTTTGCTTAATTCATTATTGTTTTAGAGCTCCATCATGAAAATTAGAATGGTTTCCTTTGGCCATCTATTTTTTGTCTTCCTATTTGGAAGTTTCTGCAGCGTGTGTGTGTGTGTATGTGCTTGTGTATGTGTACCTTCATTTACCGTGTGGGTAATCTGAGCTTGTGGTAGTCAAACTCTGAAGAAGGCTTTTTATTATGATGGTATTTACTTTTTAACTTAAATTGCCCATCAGCCTAAAATTTTTTTGTATTGTTTGATGGGCTGAATTGTTTCTAATAGGAAAGCTTATGTGGAACAGTAACAAACTATTTCGTAATAGTAGGTCAAAATAAAAGGGTCAAGACCAGGAAGAAAAGGTTCTGACCTAGCAACATTTCCTCATGATCTAAAATGCAACAAGATTCTCACCTTTTAGTATTTTAATGAAAGTGTTGATTTTTAAAGTTTACAATTAGGTTTTTTACCTTAGTTTTATTTTATAACAACTGCATGCTATTATTAAACGAGAGCTACAAACTAGTGATCTCTTTAAAATCATAAATAAGGCAAGATATTTTTAGAAAGGAAGAAAACAAGATAAATCTTTTCCTTTTTATGCGTTAAGCATTTGTATCTTTTCTCTGTTTTAGGATTTGCTTTATTTAGCTCTTTATTTCCGAGCAGTAACAGAAAAACTTTATCTTCATCTCAAAGCATTTCTCCATGATAGTAAGATAGCTATTTTCTATATATTTGGGGATTTCTGTATGCAACATGCACTGAATCTCTAAATTTCTGTATAACTCAAGTTTATTAAGTTTCTTTATACTTCTAATTGACAATTTATTATTTTTCTAGACAAGATATATATATATGTATATATATATACTTCTGTCCTCAGAATATATAGATATTATATATATATATTTTACACATCGTTTATTATATAACGATGTGTTAGATATATATACATATATATACATATATATACACATATATATACACATATATATATATTTTACACAAAGAATGCTTTAATAATTATCCAGATATAACAACTTCTTCATTGTGGTCCTCTTGGTTTGCAAATGAGAGTCAGAACCAGAGGCCTGGGCCCAGACAGGTACAAGGAGGAAGCCCGAGAAAACCATTTATTCCTGGGGGCTCCAGTCAGGTTTATTTGTAAATGGGAAGGAAAGAAAATAACGTGAAGTGGAGGCAAGAGGAAGGAGAAATGAGTTCCTGAGTGAGAAGAGGAGCTCTGGAATGATTCTACAGCAGTCCCGTGTCCTGTCTCATCCCAAGAAACATCCTGTCATCCAGTAGGAGAGTGGCCGGCCTGCACAGTGCAACCTCCATGCTACACAGTTCTTCATCCCCCCTGCTCCAGACACAATCTTTTTTGCACAGCTGATGACTGAGAGAAGATTGGAGCTCAGAATGTCTTGACAGTCCTCATGGCAAATGTGTTCTGAGTGACTATATATATATATATATATATATATATATATATATATGTATATATACATATATATATATATATATCGTACACTTTTTTTAAAAGATTTTATTTACTTATTCATGAGAGACACATAGAGCGAGAGAGGCAGAGACACAGGCAGAGGGAGAAGCAGGCTCCATGCAGGGAGCCCGACGTGGGACTCAATCCTGGGCTTCCAGGATCAGGCCCCAGGTGGAAGGCAGGCACTAAACCGCTGAGCCACCCAGGCTTCCCTATAACTTACACTTTTAATACTTAATAAACACTCACCACACACACACATATATGTGTGTGTATACACACACAGAGAGACAGAGACAGAGATTTAACCTTTTAGTGCCTTTTAGCCTTATACTGGTAATTTATATTGTGTTATACAAGTATTACTGATTCTATTACTTTGAAGAGTTTTACTTTTTGATGAGCAACAAACACTTTTGAGGAATTTGAGGACAGAAGGAGATTGAGACTTTTACAAGACAGAGCCTATAGATTATAAACAATCAAATTAGAGAAAACTAATTAGAGAAACTTTTTCTTATTGAATGACAAAACTCATTGACTATTCAGGACTATGCTTGGCACATACAATGATTGGTGTTACTCTCAGCACATCTTTTTTGAGAGTATGAGGTTTCTTTATCTACTTTATTGATTTTTTGGCCAATCAACTTTCCTTTGCCTGAGGATGGTATAATACGGTGCACTGGCCAAAGTGCTATTGGCTCAGTCCTAATCAGAGCTGAGCTGAGCAACCAAGGGAATTTCTCGCAGCGCTGACTCTCATCCCTACAGAGACTCTTCATCTTCAGTGATTTCCTAATACCCTGTCTTGAATCAGATTTTATTTTTCCAACCCTAATCCATCAAGAGATCTCAGCTCTTTACATGGTTTCAACTACCTTTTTTTCACTTTGCAGACTGAACCCAAATTTGGAGGATACGTGGAACCGCCGAAGTGATAGTGCTCTGGGAATAGCCTTTAAAATTTTATTTTCTTGTGGGTAAGAAGCTGTGGTTATATAATAAACGATGTCTTAGATACCAAGTAGCAGTATAGAAGAGTCGTTAACCAGGTGACAAACCAAAGCATTAGATATGTGTTTGATCATTGTTCATTTGTCTTTCTTTCCTTTCTTCTTTCTTTCTTTCTTTCTTAAAAAGGCTTCTGAGAAAGTTACTTTTACAGCAAAAGCTACAAAGAAAGCATATAGTTTAATAAAAGGAAGCTCTGAATAAAATATTCTGTCTTTGTCTAGCATAAGTGTTGTCAATACAGGTCAGATGATTTGTGCCAAAATGCCAAGATTTGTGATGATGTCACCTAGCAAATACCACAGACCCCAAACAGTGGCAACTCAGATGATCATGACACCGTATTTCAGAATGCTTAGTACTGAACCCGTTGGTTGCAATTTAAAGTGTAGTTTGTGAGTTCAGAAATAGAAAAATCAGTGCGCTCCCCATTGCAGAGTAGAGTTCTCTTTGAGAGAGAAAGTTCACATAGACTGAGAGAATACCATTTAGGAGGGAAATTCCTGGCTTCACAGAACAGAAATCACCTCAAGCAATGTGTGTTCTTACTGTGACTATATTTCCTTGCCCCAGCTCTCCTGAGCAGCTTAATTCACAGTTATTAGTATTCTCAGAGCAAGCTGCCACTCTACGTTTCGGTAAGGGCTCATGGAGACTAGTGAAGACTGATTATAATTTGGGGTTTAAGAGAATTTCCGCTTGATGAAGAAGGAATGAGATGTTCCAAGGATGACTTATTTTGTTCCACTATAATTCAGAAATTCTCCTTTCCCCATAGATTCCCCAAGGTCAGAGATTAGCAGTCATGCAATTTACATTTTGCTCCCAGCACTAATGCAATATTGGGCGTGTAACAAGCTTATATACTTTGTTGAAAAAAACAAGTTACATTATTTTCCATTTTTCCTTCTTTTATTTAATTTCACTAATAATAATTGGAGATATACTATTAAATAATCAATTTTTACATAATATGATATATACTTCATATAATTTTGTATTTTACCATAGTATATTAATAGCATATTATGATGTACTATAAAATATACACTATAACTAATATATTTTAAAGGAATGTTATGATACATTATTCATAATAAAACAACATGATGTACTTTATTATTTTGTTATATAATTGTATTAATTATGAGTGCATTATTTAAGGTATATGTAATATCATTACGTTAATATTATTACATTAAAAGCTCTTTTGAAGGGTACCTGGCTGGTTCAGTCAGTAGGGTGCCTGGCTCTCGATCTTGGGGTTTGAGCACCATGTTGCGTGTAGAAATCACTTAAAAATAAAATCTCTAAAAGCAATAATAAAAAAATCAAAGCTCTATTGTGTACTTGTTATGTGGTAGCTACTGGGTGAAGCACTATATAGCTCCAAATGTAATCCTCAGAATAATTTCTGGCTTATTATTCCCATTTTATAGGGAAAGAAATTGAGGCAGATTAAATTTGTTGACATGTAATAATATGTCATAATATTATTATTAATATTATAATATATATGACATAATATTCATAATATTCTCTTATGGCCTTGCATTTCTGTGGTGTTGGTTGTGATCTCTCCTCTCTCATTCATGATTTTATTTATTTGGGTCCTTTCTCTTTTTTTTTCCTCTCTTTTCTTTTTGTTAAGTCTGATGAGGGGTTGTCAACTTTATTCTTTCAAAGAACCAGCTCCTGGTTTCATTGATCTGTTTTACTCTCCTTTCTTTGTTTCTACATCATTTATTTCTGTTTTAGTCTTTATTATTTCTCTTCTTCTTCTGGTTTTAAGCTTTATTTGGTGTTCCTTTTCTAGCTTGTTTGGGTGTAAGGTTAGTTTGTATATTTGAGACTTTTCTTGCTTCTTGAGGTAGGCCTGGATTGCTGTTTACTTCCCTCTTAGGACCACTACTGCTGTGTTATGTTTTCAGTTGCTTCCATGTATCTCTTATTTCTTCTTTAATTTCCTGGTTAGCCCATTTATTCTTCAATAGGATGTTCTTTAACCTCCACGTGTTTGTGGTCTTTCAAAATTTTTTCTTGTGGTTGACTTCTAGTTTCATAGCATTATCGTCTGAAAACATACATGGTATGATCTCAATCTTTTTATATTTATTCAGACCTGATTTGTGACCCAGTTTGTGATCTGTTCTGGAGAATGCTCCACATGCACTTGAGAAGAATGTGTGTTCTGCTTCTTTAGGATGAAATATTTTGAATATATCTGTTCTCTCTTGTCCAGTGTGTCATTCAAAGCCATTGTTTCCTTGTTGATCTTCTGCTTAGATGACCTGTCCATTGCTGTGAGTGGGGTGTTAAAGTCCCTACTATTATTGTATTGTTATCAACGAGTTTTTTATGTTTGTTATTAATTGATTTATATATTTGGGTGCTCCCAAGTTGGGGGAATAAATATTTACAATTGTTAGATCTTCTTGTTGGAAAGACCCCTTTATTATGATGTAGAGCCTTTCTTCATCCCTTGTTACCATCTTTGGTTTAAAATCTAGTTTGTCTGATATAAGGATGGCTACTTCAGCTTTCTTCTGATGTCCATTAGCATAATGAATGGTTCTCCATTCCCTTACTTTTAATCAGCAAGTGTCTTTAGGTCTAAAATGAGTCTCTTATAGGCAGCATACAGATAGGTTTTGTTTTTTTATTCATTCTGATACCCTGTGTCTTTTGATGGGAGCATTTAGTCCATTTACATTCAGAATAATTATTGATAAATATCAATTTAGTGCCATTGTATTGCCTGTGAAGTCAGTGTTTCTGGAGATTTTCTCTGTTCCTTTCTAGTCTTTGTTGCTTTGGGTCTTTCTTTTCTACTCAGAGTCTCCTTTAATATTTCTTGTAGGGCCAGTTCAGGAGTCAGGAACTCATTTAGCTTTCATTTGTATGGGAAGATCTTTATTTCTCCTCTGTGTTAGAAAGCCTGTTATGTTTCCTGCTCCTGAGAGTGATGGCTATATTAAGAGGTGCTATACTGTCCAGGGCCTGGTGCCTCAGGAAGTTTTTCTGGTGTATGATGTGTACACCTTGTTCTTATGCTTTGGCTGCTCTTTCCCTCAGGTCAGTCCTGCAGAGTTTCTCCTTGCCTGCAGATGAGAGTTTTTGGACCTTGTCCAGCATGTGTAGAGTTTTAACTAGGTGTATTTGGTCTGCTTGTTAAAAAAGGCTATATCCTGGGGCACCTGGGTGGCTCAGCCGGTTAAGCAGCTAACTCTTGATTTCAGCTCAGGTCATGATCTCAGGGTCTTGAAATCAAGCTGTGCTTTGGGCTCTGCAATGGGTATGGAGCCTACTTAAGATCCTCTCTCTTTTCCTTCTCCTTCTGCCCCTCCCCTGCTTTCTCTCTTTAAAACAAAACAAAACAGGGGACAGCCCAAGTGGCTCAGCAGTTTAGCACTGCCTTCAGCCCAGGGTCTGATCCTGGAGACCCAGGATCGAGTCCCGCATTGGGCTCCCCACAGGGAGCCTGCTTCTCCTTCTGCCTGTGTCTCTGCCTCTCTCTCTCTATCTCTCTCTCTCTGTCTGTGTCTCTCATGAATTAAAAAAAAATCTAAAAAACAAAACAAACAAAAAAATGAAGGCTAGATCCTATTTCCTCCAGAGCTTAAGCTTTGCAGCCCTCAATGGTCAGTAGACCCAGTGCATGTTGGGGGTCTGCACTGGTCTTCTGGAGCGGCACACTGCTCTGATTCTCAGGCACATCTGTGCTGGGTTTAGAGACACCTGTAGAGGTGGGTGCAGCTTGGTGTAAGTGGCTTAAGCCTCCGCTGTGGGGCACTGTGATGCTCAAGTGAAGTCCATCCATGCTGATGGAGGAAGGTGGGGAATGTGCGAATGGCACCAGCTGGCTCTCTCCTCCCTGGAGAGAGGGGTTTGTGACCTCTGCTGTTGAAGAAGCCCTCGCAGAAGAGCAAACAATCTCCCCTCCTCCTCCTCCGTCCCAGGCAGCCCTCTGATTTCAGCATTCCCCCTGTGTCTGAGCCACCTGCCCGGCCAGCATCACAGTGCTCCTGTGTTTTATCTCAGGTGCACTGCTGGGTTTCAAAACTCCCTATTTTAGGGACCCAGCATGGCATGGACCCATGCTAATCCTCAGGGGGAGGGTCTCACCACACTGGCTGGTGCCAGTTTGTCCCAGAAGGGTAGTTGCACAGGGGCTCAGAAGTTATGGTAAAACACAGAAAACAGCCAGTGTCCAGCTCTGCTGCCCTCAGCAGGAATCTCTGCTCCTACGCTAATGAATGGGGCAGCTCAGTGGCACTTGCCAGCTCTTTTGTCCCCAGAGAAGCAGTGCCACCTCTGCTAAATACACTCCAAGAAGGGAACTGTCTCTCCCAGTGCATCCCAGAGGATTCTCAGACCATGCTATCGGCTCTGGACCTGTGCCCCCCTTCTCCATAGGAGCACCTCTACACCCACCACGGCCCACCCCATGATGGCACCAACTGCTAAAACGTTAGTGTTTGAGCTCCCCTGCTTTTAAAAACTTTTAATAATCAGCCCCTGTGATTTTCCTCATCAGTGGTGTTGGGGAAGTGTTTTATTTGTGCAATCTTATTTGCTCTGTTCACTGTCCCTTTCTTTCCTCTTTCCATGATCAGGGCTCCCTCCCCTTGAAGCACTATGACTTATTTTCTCCCCAAATCAGGCTCCACACCTCCTACCTTCTGTGTGGCTTCTTTGCTCCTCCTAGATGTGCGGTTTGTTCTCTCAGTCCTCAGATCGATTTCCTGGGTGTGCAGAATGATTTGATACTTATCCAGCTGTGTTCTGAGGGAGGAGGCAAGCCTAGGGTGCTTCTATCTCCTGACCATCTTAACTCCTCCCCAAATCTGCATTTTTTAAATACTGTATTTAGACTCCCAAGTGAAACCATTCAGTATGTCACTTAACACATAAAAGTTAACTATTCGAAACATCACCAGAAAAATCATAATTATTTTAGATGATACATGTATACTTTTTCTGCATTATAAGTTATCTGTGTTTGTAATAATGAAACTGCTTCCAACAGCTCAATTCATCAAGGAGGTAAACAGACGGATGCTAACATGGCTCACCATCATCGCTTTTCTTAAATTCCAAATATCAGTTGATATTAGCATAGGAAAAGCAAATTAATTAAAGTCAGAAAATCAGTTGATTATTTTAATGCCCAAATGACGGCACTCACGGTCTGTTACCAAATGTCACTCTAACACTTCGCATTTCTGAAAACTCTTCTATTTAATGGAAGAGGATGTGGGATGTGTGTAACAGGTACTGCCATTTCTGTCCAGTTGCAAAGCCAGGTGCTCAGCTTTGATGTTTGGGCACAGGAATCAAAGGGTACGGAGGCCTGGATGCACAGCTAAAGCTGCGGGGTGAGGGGGCGCATTAATTAGCTCAGCGGGAGTGCACAGCGTTGAACACCTTGTAACTGTGCCTTCTGCCAATCAGTATGTCACCAACAATATCAACTGGCTACAATTAGCGAGTAAATTCTGTCCCAAATTATTTTAGTGCTTTTCAATTTTCAAAAAAGCAGGAATTTGTGTGTGTGTGTGTGTGTGTGTGCGTGCGTGCGTGTGCTTTTTATTTGCTATAGTTTTCTGAATGTATAGCAAATTCTCTTTATTCTTTTCCACTCCTATAATTAGATGAAGAGCCTCACTTTTAGACAGAAAAAGGGGAAACCTTCCAAGATCACTACTTTCTAAATTTGTATATATTTTTCCTAGTATAGGATACTGATTTCCTAAGTCCTTTTGTTCATCTGCAGATGTAGAAGCTATGTTATGCTCTCTGAATGGAAGCATTATACTTTAAATGAATTTTCTATGTATCTTTTTTTCTAAAACCTCAGAATAATTCCAGACAAATATTCCACTGAATGTCAAGAAACCATGAGTATAAATATCTAATTCAAGTAATTATTTCACAGGCAGTATTCTTTCAAAAAATGACATGTCAGTTCTTTGTGAAAAGGATTAAGTGATTTAAGTGTAAAAAATCCCTAAAATAGGTAGTTAAGGCTTTTCAGCTTTTAAAAGTATTGTATCAAATTGATTTTAAATGGTGATATGAAGATTAAAATTCTCATTATGCAATTTTTTTGAACAGTAAGAATCAAATCTGCAAGGAAACTAAAGAAAGACTTATTTTACTGCTGAAAGACACCTGTTCATTTAACTTGTAGCCATGAAACATGTTTTTCAATTACTGTTTATAACTTAATGGCATCTCAGAAAATAATAGAAAGGAAAAAATCAGGATTTCAGACATATTATCTTTCCATTCTGGAAAAATTATCAATGAATATCCTTCTATAACTGTTACCCCAAGAAAATAATTATGACTCAAAATTCCTAAAGCACAAAGAAATCTTTTACATAGATAAATACAAATTAAAAAAAACTTGTAAGAATATACCATTTGTCAATTCACCTGAAAACTATAAAACTGCTATAATATTTAGTTCTGTTTCTAATCCTATGTAATAGGACTGTCAACCTGAGGCAGGTTCAAATGTCAGCGGGTAAAGATAATGATGTATAAGATTATTAATAAAATAGATATTCACTTTACATACAGTAATGGGTAGAACAAAATGGAGGGAATTTTTTAGTTTCTTTTTATCTGGAATCTGAACTTTTGCAATAGAGAGTACTATGTTTCAATTTTTTTAAGGTTTTGTTTATGTATTCATGAGAGACACACAGAGAGAGGCAGAGACACAGGCAGAGGGAGATGGAGGCTCCCTGTGGGGAGCCCAAAGCAGGACTGGATCCCAGGACCCTGGGATCATGACCTGAGCAGAAGGCAGATGCTCAACCGCTGAGCCACCCAGGCGTCCTGTGTTTCATTTTTAAGATAATAGAGAATTTCAGTGACATTGACCAGAGTTGGTCACACCAGTGTAGCTCCAAAGCAGTATGACCTACAGGCCTCCATGAGATGAGGCTACTATTTCAATCCACTTTGGACATGCATATAGTCCTTAGGAATCTGTAGATAATGGCTAAGAAATAAACAAAAACTTCCAAGTCAACACCTTTGCAGTTGTGGCTTGTTAAAGCTTGTTAGTAAAAAATAAAACTTTTGTTAAATTGGTTTACATTAATAAGCATAAGGATTTGGTACAAGATTTTAAATTTAATGGTAAAGGTGAATTGATTTCATTAGTTACTGTGGAGTCTACATGCAAACATACATGACTTAATGTTAATAACAGTATTTTCATGAGCGTGTTAATATAGCTACTCTTTAAGAGTAAAGAATGACAAGCCTGCGTGACTCAGTTGATTGGGCAGTTGCCTTAGGATCAGGTCATAATCTCGGGGTCCTGGAGTCAAGCCCTGCATGGGGCTCCTGCTCAGTGGAGAGTCTGCTTCTCCTTCTCCGTCTGCCCCTCCCTCCTCAACTTGTGCACTCTCTCTCTCTTTCTCAAATAAATAAAATCTTTTTTTTTTTTAAAGGCAAACCTTTAAGGAAAGTAAAATAGATTGAATGACATCTCTAGTTTTTTCCATCTCCGAATGCATAAGCCTGCCACGTGACAAAGCACAGGTGCCCACTCACACAAAATCTAGCAAACCACAAAATAAGGGGTAAACAAGACTAAACAGATCACTGTTAGGTAAGGCTGAGGACTCAGCAATAGCATAAGGGCTCCAGAATGGAAAATAATCCAAATGCCCTTAATATTTGATATTTTAATACATCTGTGGCTGTTCAGTGTTATAAAATATAAAGCTGTATGGCATATGGTATACTCTACACAAAGATAAGTCTGTGATGAGAGAGTATATAAATTCCGGATTATGATTCCTTTTATTGTTGTCTCTACTGATACAGAATACAGCTTTTAGGTTATCCTTTTACTCCATAGCAATCACATGGCAGGAAATGTAAATCGTGTAACACAAGGAAAAGTTGGCAAAACTTTTGTGTATGTCTACCACTGACAGATTTCAGTATGGAGTTAAGCTAAGTTAAAATAGCAAGCAGTTCAAATTTTGGGTTTTGTCAAATAAAGTGAGGAGTAAAATAAGTAGATAAAATTCCTAAAAATTTGAAATCAGGATTTGCTAAATGAAACTTGACTTTGTAATGTAGCTAAATGGTAAAGTTTAAGTATTAAAAACATGCTATATAATGTAAACAATAAAGATTCCATAGCCATAGTTACATAGTAATTTCTATTTTGTTCATGCATTTTATTTCAAAACCACTAGGTGGCTAACAAGCAGTTATGTAGATTTGTACATATGAGTGTGTGTTTTCTGAGCTATCATGCGTATTCTTATGGTGCAGTTGTCAAATTATCTTTTAGAGCAAATTTGTATGAACCAATAGCAAATAGAAGGTTCATGTATAGACCTTATCCTCCACAATTTTAGTTTGTATGCTTACAACTTTTCTTTTCTACAAAAAAGAAAAGGATGGACTGCTGTCTTCTTACCGAGAAAATGAGATCTCTTTGCAAAACTGCTCATTTACAAAAGTACTTGAGCTGAAAATGTGAGATGTCTAATCAAGGAGCTAAACACAAAGGAAGTAAATTAAGGATGCTTAATCCCAACTGTGTGCTTAATTTTTAACTTAATTTTGCTTAAATTAAATATATCTTTCTATAATTCAATTTCTTCAGATTTGAAAAGGTCATATTAATTTTACCAATTGCCACTTAGATGAATAGTGTCATCACTTCAAGTCAAAAGTGTGTTAAAATAAATCTTGAGAAGTTGGTATAAAACTTAACAAATAGTATCATTACCTATAACAGTTTCTTGTTTTACATAGAAGGTTAATAATATGGCCAAACACTTTTTCTAAGATTTGGGGCCACATTTTTTTGGAATTTAAGATTTGGAAATTTGAAAAAGTTAAATAAGATGTCATATGTTACATCTTATTTTCTCTACAGCCTAGGCTAAAGTTCATAATTAAACTCCTAAAAATAGGGATGCCTGGGTGGCTCAGCACTTGAGCGTCTGCCTTCCAGCTCAGGGTGTGATCCCAGGATCCAGGATTGAGTTCCCCATCGGGCTCCTTGCATGGAGCCTGCTTCTCCCTCTGCCTGTCTCTGCCTCTCTCTCTCTGTCTCTCATGAATAAATACATAAAATGTAAAATAAATAAATAAACTCATAAAAATACCTGCAGTGGGAAATATATTATTTGCTTTACTGAGTAGCCTTAATATCAATACAGGTTAGATATTATTACTAAGTGAATTAAAAATTTTTCAAAGAATTTTGGATTTCAGAATTATAGACCTGTAATATTTATCATTTTTATACACTGTTTATTCCACATTCAATCCTCAAAATAATCCTGGATGCTGGGATTACTTATCCCACTTTGTAGATAAGGAAGTTGAGATTCAGAGATCACGAGAGATTTGTTGATTCAAAGCCCCAGGTGAATGACTCCAGCCAGGTTATCTTTCTGCTGAGCTACACTCCATCAGAAGAGGAACGTGAAGAGATAATGTGGATGGAAGAGACATTTTTTCAAGCTGAAGGGAAAAAAAATCTCTAAACCTCTTCCCTTATTTAGAAACTATTAGGGAAGAAAAGGGTGCTATGTATGTATAAAATATTATAATATTGTGATAAAAGCACAGGGTATTTCTTAACTTCAGTCAGCTTTTGATTTGATCACTGAGAAATCTGACATCTGCTTTAATTTTGCATCCACTTTTCTATTCTGGAAGGTATACATTGTTTTCTTGAAAAATGCAAGATTTGACTTACTGTCTAAGTGGCATAATAAAACTCTTGAAATCTCAGTAATAACAGTGCATAACAAGGAAAGTTGCAACAGAAGATCAGAACTAGACTTGGATGAGTTTAAATCTCTATTTACCAAGTACACGCCACAAGCAATAACCAAGCCACAGATTTTTCATTGAAAAGTGGAATAATCATAGCTCTCCTAAAGGGTTCTTGGTGGTTAAAGGAGACAGTAAGTGCCTAGTATGTATTTGGTACTTGGTAAAGGGCAGTCATGATAAATCCCATTTTTAAGACGAGGAAGAAGGAGCATTAAATTAGGTGACTTGCCCAAGGAAGTAGGTCCCATATCACCGGGCATCCAATTTAGTTAAGCAAAAGAAAAGAGAGATAAAAAGCAGTTCTTTAAGGATATGAATTCTATCTTTTAACTTTATTTCTTTAAAAAATAAGAACAAGGAACTATGTTAAACATATGTCGGGGTCTTAGAAGGCTGCATCAAGCTGCCTATCATCTCGAGGGGCAGTCCTCTCGGGCTGGTCTGCAGCTGAGGATCAGCACCCAGGCTCAGGCAGTGGGTGTGGGCAGGCCTGGTGTTACGGCCTGTTGCACTGAGAGTCTCAGTTTATCTAGCTGTTGGCTCGTGGACCTTCCAGTGGACCTCTCTACCGGGCAGCTCAGAACCTAGAAAGTCGCTTCCCCCAGAGCAAGTGACACAAGACAGAGTAAGAAAAAGAGAACAAGGGGATCCTGGGTGGCTCAGCAGGTTTAGCGCTGCCTTTAGCCCAGGGCGTGACCCTAAGACCCGGGATGGAGTCCCACGTCCAGCTCCCTGCGTGGGGCCTGCGGCTCCCTCTGCCTGTGTCTCTGCCTCTGCCTCACTCTGTCTCCCTCTCTTTCATGAATAAATAAATAAAATCTAAAAAAAAAAAAAAAAAAAAAAAAAAGAGAGAGAGAGAGAGGACATCCAAGATAAAAACCACCGTCTTTTATAACTTAAACTTGGAAGTGACATACCATCATTTCCCCTGTAAGCTACGGACCAGTAGACCAACCTGGTGCAGTGTGAGAGGGTACTACATAGGGTACGAACGCCAGAGGGCAGGGTTATCGGGGAGTATCTTGAAGGCTGGATATTTTTCGGTGCAGTCTTTAAAAAAATATTGAGAATGCTCAAGTAGAAAAATTTATCTTCGTATCTGGGAATCCGACATTATGTTGAAATAATATGTTGAAATTGCTTATCACAGTACCTGCCACGTATTGGTACTCAGTAAACAATAATTTCTTTCACTTTTTGAGTAATGTAATATTAAATAAGAAATTTAGCTGTTTAGAAAACTTCCTAGTTATTTTTTTTTAATTTTTTTTATTTATTTATGATAGTCACACAGAGAGAGAGAGAAGCAGAGACATAGGCAGAGGGAGAAGCAGGCTCCATGCACCAGGAGCCCGACGTGGGATTCGATCCCGGGTCTCCAGGATCGCACCCTGGGCCAAAGGCAGGCGCCAAACCGCTGCACCACCCAGGGATCCCCGAAAACTTTCTAGTTATATAAGCTGCTTTATTCTGTTATTGTGAAATGAAAATAATAACAAAATATTGAATTGTCAAAATTATTTTCCTAATTGCCTTTCTCATTGCCAAAATTAGACATGTTCTTATTCTGACTCTTGCTTTGTTAATATGATTTTTCACCTACAGTTTATTTATAGGATTTTTTAAAGCCATGTCTATCTTGTGAGGGCATTTTATAGGATGCTGGGTATCAGATCAACACCTGTGCCAGTTCAGCGGACAAAAGCTGCAGTGCACTGCTGGGCTTTCTTTTCACATAACTTGCAAGGCAAGTGACAAGTAAATAAAGGACTTACTCCAGCCATTTCATAATTAAGGGCAACTGGACTGGTTGACCCTCTACTCACACTGTAGAGATGGATTACTAGTAGTCTGCATGCTTTTGTGAACATCACAATTATATATGATTCTACGTCTGATTTATGGAGCAGAGAGCCTGCAGTTGGGTCTTTGTGAGGCCGTGTTTTAGCCTAAAAAGGCATTGTTCAAACTGCTCAACAGCTAAAATCAGGACAGTATAAACAAAAAAATTTGTACATAATAGAAGCCTAATTCTCAATAGTGCTTTTATCTCCAAAAACACCAAGGATATAAATGCTAATTGATAATGGTAGATCTGAGCTCTTCTCCCCATTTTGTATGATGAATGTTATAGAAATTGCAGAGAATACATCAATCAGTGTAATTCGTGAGTGAATAGGAACACTACATCCAAGTTTGGGGGCTGTGTGGTTTCTAGAAAGGGGGACTATAGACACACACTGCATAATGGGACATGTCAGTCATACCCTGGAGGTCTGAGCCGGCATGCAAAATAATTAGCTTAAGCACTTGTTTGAATTGGTTTTGAACAAACCCATTGTTCAAAGTGACTGCAATTTTCTTGTTCCAGGAAGGGAACACAATTAAAATTTGAGTGTATAAGGAAAAAAGGCCCAATCTGGAGTATTGCTGAATGATAAAATAATCTAAAATTGTTTGTACTCAGAGATTTGTTTTCCTGTTACTACCCTTCCCCCTTTTCTTTCTAGTCAAATGATAGAAAAAACTCAATTTTAGTGAGTTTAATTGTGTGGGGCTTTTGACATAATACTTTATTTAAATATTATGATGAGCTATACCGTTTTATGCCTACTTCACAAGTAAGGAAGATCAGGCTCCAAGATATTAAGAAATTTGCCTGAAGTTACAAAGTAGCTGAAGGAAGCCAAATTCATCTGACTCCAAACCCTGTGTTTTTAATCCATTTATGCTTCTGCATTCTTAGCTGTTTGAAAATATGTTGATGATTATCAAAATATATTTTGGATGAAGCCAACTCAGTGTCTGAGTATTTATCATTAAGAAAATGAATTTAAGATATGTCATTTTAATATATTCTGTAAAACATTGCAAAAGGATTAAATATCTTTAAAATAACAATAGTTATTCATAACTTTATCACTATAGAAAAATGAAGAACCTATTTAAACTGTTTTTTTTTTTTTTCTCTTAAAGTTCACAGATTTTCCTAGCATAGAAATTCATTACTCATAAGCTTGGCAGTTTTCCACAATAAAGATTTATATGCAAAGGTAGAGTGTTTCTTATTCTTCAAGGGGATAAAAATGATTGATCAACCAAATGATCTTTCTTCTAGTAAAACATCTGGTGTCGTACAAATATAATAAACATTAGAAATAGCTTGGCTGCTGTGAGCTTTGACAGATCACTGCGAAATAGAGGGAGAGGTCCCTCTATTCTAAATATAAAATTTAACAAATTTTCTTACCATCTGGTTCTGGATTAACATTGGTATATACTGCTCATTGACATGTCCCCAAGTGAAAGATATTCCTCTTCAATTGTTGAATAAACTCTCCTATGGTGCATATAATTAACTTGTTGACATTTAGATACTTGAGAGAACATAGAACATTACTTATGGAAGACCATACTGACAGCCAAATAATAGAATAAGGCATCTAGTAAACGTATAGTTGAAAAGCTTTTATAAAGTCAAAATTGGTAACTGAATGAAATTGTCTGCAATAACTCAGAGATTGGATTTAGATCAACATGTATTAACTTTTATTTGTATGACTTATACAATTATATTATCTATATAGCTTATTAAATGCATCTTAATTTATTGTAAATAATAAGAAATTGAAATAAATTTTTCTCATGAATTAAAATTGATTCTTTAAATACTGACTAAAATATTGTATAACTTAAAAATATTGTATGACTTAAAAAGTAGTGACACATTGCTTTTAACAACCAAACTTTAAGCACTAAATGTAATTTTCTTAAGTATACAAATTCTAATATACAAATTCTTAATTATATAATAAGGTATACTTTGCTGTATGAAGTCACACTGTCATTAGATTCACTATTTTTCACACCACTATCAAATAAAAAAAATTAAAGCTAAGTAGCAAAATTCAAAATATAAATACTTTTTACATGTTAAATAGCAGTGTTCTCAAAGTGTTATTTTACAGATTTTAACCCATTTTTCTTTTATTGAAGTATAATTAACATATGTCAGTTTCAAGTGTATAACATCATGATTTGACATTTGTATACACTGAAAAATGATCACAAAAAAGTCTAGTTTCTCTTTCACCATATAAAGTTACATCACCATAATCTACATTTACATCCCCATGATTTATTTATTATATGACTGGAGTTTGTACCTCTTAGACATCCTTCTCCCATTTTACGTAATCCCCAGTCCCCTCTCCCTAGAAACCACCAATCTCCATCTCTTCTCTGCACCTCTGAGTCTTGATTTGGCTTGGTTTGGTTTTTATATTTCACATATAAGTGAAACCATACAGTATTTGTTTCCACTTAGCATAATACAGACAAGGTCCATCCATGTCGTCATAAATGGCAGGATTTCTTTTTTATGGCTGAGTAGTATTCCTCTGTGTGTGTGTGTGTGTGTGTGTGTGTGTGTGTACTGTAACTTCTTCATGCATTCATCAACACTTTGATGAACACTTTTTCTTTCCACATCTTTGCTATTATAAATAATGCTGCAATGAACATAGGGCTGCTTACAGGTATATGGGAATTAGTGTTTCCTTTTTTTTTTTTTTTCAGAAGTGGGATTGTTAGGTCATATGAAATTCTACTTTCAATTTTTTGAGAAACCTGCATACTATTTTCCATAGTGGCTCTACTGATTTACACTCCCACCAACAGAGCAGGAGAGTTCCTTTTTCTCCATGTCTTTGTCAACACTTGTTATTTCTTGTCTGTTTGGGAACAGCCATTCTGACAGGTGTGAGATGTATCTCATCGTAGTTTTGGTTTGCATTTTTCTGATGATTACTGATGTTGAACATCTCTTCATGTACCTGGTTGGCCATCATTATGTTTTCTTTGGGAAAATATCTATTCATATCCTCTGCTTATTTGTGAATCAGATTGTTTGTTATTGAGTTGTAGGAGTTCTTTATATGTTTTGGATATTCAACCCTTATTGGATGTATGATTTGCAAATTTCTTCTCCCATTCAATAGGTTACCTTTTTGTTTTGTTCATGGTTTCTTTTGCTGTGCAGAAGCTGTTTAGTTTGGTGTAGTTCCATTTGTTTATTTTTGCTTTTGTTGCCATTATTGCCTTTGGGGTCAGGCCAAAAAAATATATATACATCACCCAGAGTGATGCTGAGGAACTTACTGTCTTTTCTACTAGGAGTTTTGTGGTTTCTGGTCTTATATTGAAGTCTTTTATTGATTTTGAGTTAATTTATGTGTATAGTGTAAGGTCCAGTTTTATTCCTATGCATGTGCCTGCCCTGTTTCCCAAACACCACTTACTGAAGAGGCTGTTCTTTCCCCATTGTGTAGAATTCCCTCCTTTGTCCTAAATTAATTGACCATATATGCGTGGGCTACTTCTGTGCTCTTTTTTCTGGTCCACTGATCTTGTGTCTGTTTTTATGCCAGTACCATGCTGTATTTGTTATTATAGCTTTGTAATATAGTTTGAAAACAGGAGCATGACGCCTCCAGCTTTGTTGTTTCTCTCAAGATTTCTTTGGCTTTTTAGGATCTTCTAAGGTTCTGTATAAATCTTAGAATTGTTTGTTCTAAACCTGTGAAGAATATTATGGGATTTTGATGGTGATTACATTGAATCCATATATTACACTGCATAATATGGTAATTTTAACAATATTTATTCTTACAATTCATGAGCATGGAATGTATTTTAAATTTTTTTGTGTCTTCTTTAATTTCTTCTATCGGTGTCTTATAGTTTTCAGTGTACAAGTATTCACCTCCTCAGCTTAGTTTATTCCTAGGTATTTTATTCTTTCTCATGCAATTATAAATGAAATTTTCTTAATTTCTCTTTCTGTTGTTCATTGTTAATGTATAAAAATGCAGCACATTTTTATATATTGATTTTGTGTCCTGCAACTTTACTATATCTAATTAATTCTAATAGTTTTTTGGTGGAGTCGTTGGTTTTGCATGTATAAAATCATGCTATCCACAGAAAGTGTCAGTTTTACTTCTTTTTTTCCAATATGGATAAATTTATTTCTTTTTCTTGGCCTAATTGTTCCAATTTGGATTTCCAATACAATGTTGAATACAACTGTTGTGAGTGGGCATCCTTGTTTTGTTCCTTGTCTAAAAGGGAAAAACTTTTAGCTTTTTGACATAGCTTATGATATTATGTCTGGGCTTGTCATATATGGTTTTTATTATGTTGAAGCATATTTCTTCCTACCTATTTGGTTGAACTGTTTTATCATAAATAAAGCATTTTGTCAAATGCTTTTTCTACATCTATTGAGATGATGTCAGTTGTTTTGTAGATATTGAATCATCCTTATACACCTGAAATTTCCATATGATCACGGCATCTTTTTAACGCATTATCAAATTTTCATTGAGAATTTCTGTATCTGTGTTCATCAGAGACATTAGCCTGTAATTTTCCTTTTCTGTGCTAGTTTTCTTTGGTTTGGGTATCAGGGGTAAGGCTGGCCTTGTAGAATGAGTTTGGAAACATTCCTTCCTCTTCAATTTTTAAAAAAGATTTTGAAAAGAAGGGCTATTAAAATTTCTTTGGTAGAATTCACAGGTGAAGCTGTCTGGCCCTGGACATTCGCTTGTTACAGGTTTGTGATTACAGACTCCATCTCCCCATTACAAAATGGATCTACCCAGGTTTTCTATTTTTTCATTATCCAGTCTCAGAAGATCATACGTTTTTCTACAAATTTATCCATTTCTTCTAGGTTGTTCAATTTATGGAGTAAATTGTTTATAATAGTTTCTTATGGTCCTTTGTATTTCTCTAGTATTAGTACTTTCCCTCTTTCATTTCTGATTTTATTTATTTGAGCCCTCTCTCTTTTCTTAATGAGAAAATTAAGAAATCTTAATCAATTTTGTTTCTATTTTCAAAGAACAAGTTCTTAGCTTCATTCATCTCTGTTGTCTTTTTAGTCTCTATTTCATTTATTTATACTCTGATCTTTATTATTTCCTTTCTTCTACTAATGTCCGGATTCATTTGTTCCTCTTTTTCTAGTTCCTTTAGGTATTAAGTTAGTTTGTTTATTTGAGATTTTTCTTGATTCTTGAGAAAATGAAGTTCATGTATTGCCATGAACTTCTCTCTTGGAACTGCTTTTGTTACAATCTTACAACATTTTGTATTTTTATTTGTCTTTTGTTCTCTTCATTGACCCATTGGTTGTTAAGTAGCATGTTGTTTAATCTCCACATATTTGTGCTTTTTCCAGTTTTATTTTTTGTGATTGGCTTCCAGTTTTATACCATTGTAGTCTGAAAGATGCTTGGTAGGATTTCAGTCTTCTTAAATATACCGAGACTTGGGGATTGTTTTTTTCTTTTTTTCAAGACTTGTTTTGTATCCTAAAAATACGATCTGTCATGGAGAATGTTCCATGTGCACTTGAGAAACATGTATATTCTGCTCCTTTTGCTATTAAGTCCATCTAGTCTGATGTGTCATTTAAGGGTGATGTTTCATTATTGATTTTCTGCCTGGATGACCTATCCATTGATGTAAGAGAGGCATCAGAGTCTCCTACTATTACTGTATTGCTGTCAATTTCTCTGTTTAGCTCTGTTAATATTTGATTTATATAGTTAGGTACTTCTATGTTGAGTACATAAACATTTACAAATGTTTCTCTTCTTACTGGATTGACCACTTTATCATTATGTAATGCTCATCTTGTTTTTTTTTTATTACAGTCTTTGTTTTAAAGTCAATTTTTCTGTAAGTATAACTACCCCAACATTTTTATTTTTGTTTCCATTCTATATTTCACTTTAAGTCTGTGTGTGTCCTTATATCTGAAATCTGAAGTGTGTGAGTACTGCACATAGACGGTTTTGTGTTTTATCCACTCAGCCATTCTCTGTCTTTTGATAAGAGAATTTAATCCATTTATGTTTAAGCAATTATAGATAGGTTTGTACTTGTTGCCATTTTGTTCATTGTTTTCTGGCTGTTTTGTAGTTCCTTTCTGTTTTTTTCTTCTCTTGCTGTTTTTCTTTGTGGTTTTATGCTTTCTTTAATGTTATGTTTAAATTCCATTTTCATGATCTTTTGTGTATCTACCATAGGTTTTTGCTTTGTATTTACTACTAGGTTTACATATGTCAGTATGTATGTATGCCAGTTTATTTCAAGTTGATAGCAAGTTTGAATGCATCCTAAAACTACATTTTTACTCCTCTCTTCCCCCATTTTGTTTTTTGATATCACATTTCACCTTTTCATTTTGCATATCCCTTAACTAATTTTTATATTTATTTTTTACTACTTTTGTCTTTAACCTTCATGTTAACTTTATAAGTGATTAGTCCACTGCCTTTACTGTTTATTTTACTAGTGAG
Source organism: Vulpes lagopus (assembly GCF_018345385.1). Lineage (NCBI taxonomy): Eukaryota > Metazoa > Chordata > Mammalia > Carnivora > Canidae > Vulpes > Vulpes lagopus. The sequence goes on along the minus strand of NC_054834.1, from coordinate 23,270,027 downwards.
ATCTTTACTTTGATATGCTTTCTTGTTACTAAATAGTACTTTTACTTTTCAGCTTAAGAAGTTTCTTTAGCGTTTCTTGTATAGCTGTTTTATTGATAGTGAACTCCTTTAGTTTTTGCTTATCTGGAAAAGTCTATCTCTCCTTCATTCTGAAGAACTTTGTTTGGTGCTTTTGGTTGGAAGTTGTCTGGTTTTTTGTTTGTTGTTTGTTTGTTTTGCTTTTGCACTTTAAATATATCCTGCAACTCTCATCTGGTTTGCAGTTTCTGCTACAAGTCCTTTTACCCTTGCTGCTTTTAAGATTCTTTCTTTATCTTTAACTTTTGAAATGTTAATTATAGTGCCTGTTCATGTAGATCATCTCTTTTGACACTCTTTGGGCTTCCTATATTTGGAGGTCTGTTTCCTTTCACAGCTTAGGGAAGTTTTCAGCAATTATTCCTCTAAATAATTTTTTCTGTACCTTTCTCTGTGTCTTCTCCTTCTGAGACTCCTATTATGCATATACTGTTCTGCTTGATGTTGTCCCATAATTCATTTAAACTCTCTTCACATATATATAGATTTTTTTTTTTTTTCTTTTTCTTACTCTGGGTGAATTCCACTGCCCTGTCTTTCAGGTTTCTGATCCATTCTTCCACTTCATCTAGTCTGCTTTTGAACCCTTTTAGGGTATTTTTTCAGTTCAATTATTTTATTCTTTAACTCTGTGACTTCTGTTTAGTACTTTCTTATATTTTATATCTCTTTGTTGAAGTTCTTACTGTGTTCATGCATTCATGTCCTGAAATTAGTGATCATTATTATGGCCATTACTTTGAATTTTTAATGACAGAAATTACTTATTTCCATTTTCATTAAGATATCTTTCTGGGGCTTTATTTTTTCTTTTGTTTGTTACATATTCTTCTGTTTTCTTATTTTCACTTTATTCTTTGTGTTTGTTTTTATGTATAACATGAAAGAGCTCTTTCCTAGTCTGAAGGAGTGGTCACAGGAAGATTGAGTGCCTGTCAGCCTATTGTGTGTGTAATGCCCTGTGGTGATAAGTGCCCTAAGAACTGCCTTCCAATTTTTCAGTACTATTGGACCCAGAACTGTAAGCCCCCCCACCCCCCACTCACCAGAGCCAGGCATTCAAGGGTCATTCCTATGTGAAGTGTGCATGCCTATTGAGTTTAGTGGGACAGGGCCATGGGGGAACACAAGGCTAGACTACACCTGCCCACTGGTTTTAGCATGTCGGGGCCACAGAGGGGTCCTGCACTAGTGGGCCCACCAGGTGTATCAAGGTGGGGCCACAAGAAAACAACAGAACAGAGCAAGAAGTGCTAGCAAGTTAAGAGCAGAGTATACAGAAATGGTGCCTGCCGGTGCCTCTATCCCCAGAGTTCCAACAGACCCCTTCTCCTCTAACAAGTGCCTTAAGATTAGCTGATGAATCTTCACATATTTTCTAGATACTTTTCAACCTGCTTCTGCTGCACTGAGCCCCACAGTGGACAAGTCTGTGCAGGAGTTCTTTCGATGCTGAGTCTCTTTTTTATAGCCCTTTGTGTCTCCTGGACATAAGCTCCATTGATTTTTCAAAGCTAGATGTTTTGGGGATTTATCTCAGCAGTATAGGTCCCAAGGGTTGAGGTGCCTGATGTGGGCTCTGATTTCTCACTCTTCAGAGATATGTTCTGCATTTGTGAGAATCCTCTGGCTTATAGGTTGTTGTACCAAGGGCAGAATTTCTTATTGTGAGATGACATCTCTACCTTTTGGGCTTGTCTCAATGTGGCCTTTTTATCCTTTGTTGTAGAGGATCTGTTTCACTAGCTTTCAGGAATTTTTCTGAAAGAATCGTTTTATGTGTAGCTGTTGGTTTGGTGTGTCCATGGGAGAAGGGGAGTTCGGGGTCTTCTTGTGCTGCCATCTTGAACTATCACCCCTATTTTTAACATGATATTTTTTCTTTTTTTAAAAAAAAAGATTTTTATTTATGTACTCATGACAGACAGAACAAGAGAGAGAGAGGCAGAGACACAGCCCAGGAAGAAGCAGGCCCCCTCCTAAGAGACTGATGTGAGACTCAATCCTGGGTCTCTAGGATCATGCCCCGGGGCCAAAGGCAGAGGCTCAACCAGTGAGCCACCCAAGAACCCCATAACACTTTTTCTTTTTTTTTTTTTTTTTAAGATTTATTTATTTATTTATTCATGAGAGACAGAGAGAGAGGGAGAGGCAGAGAAACAGGCAGAGAGAGAAGCAGGCTCCACGCAGGGAGCCCGACATGGGACTCAATCCCGGGACTGATCCAAGATCAGGCCCTGAGCTGAAGGTGGCACTAAACAGCTGAGCCACCCGAGCTGTCCAACGCTTTTCCTTAACCAAAAATAATACTTGTGTTTACATATAACTTTGATGTTACTGAACAAATGAAACAGAAGGAAATTTTGTCATTATTTCTTTCCAAATTGTTCTTTAGATCTCTTTCATAACCATGTAACTATATACATATTTTGCAGCCAAATGAACTTCACGTGAGGAAAAGGCCCCCAATCACCTTTTATAATTTTAAATGCAATCTTCAAACAACTACTTAAAAGTTCTTATTCAATGAATGTAACAATAACCAGAAGCCTAAAGGCATATTTTATGATTATTAAGTTATCACAGTAAAATGAAATTACCCACTATTTTGCTGGATGGTTCAATTGGAAGTAAGGTAGAGTTATTCACTACATATTTTCATCTTTTAAGTTTTATTGTTGCTAGCAAGAATTTTAGAAGTGAGTTTAAACCATGTATAAATCAATTTCTAGGAAAAGATTTTCAGAGATCATTTATCCAAAAGTAATACAAAGAAAGAACTGGAAGAAAACAAGTACTGGAAGAACACAGAGTAATGAGTAAACATTTGCAAGAATAAATATGTTACATTTTAGTAGATAAAGGAATTAAGGTGAATGTCCCTGCTTAAAGAAACCATTTCTTATAAAATCAACTTAAATTGGTCAAGGTAAAATTTTATAAGCCAAAACAATCTCTAAGAATAAACATTTCTTTATGTTCTCAATCACATAACAATAGCTGGCTTTTATTGAATGCTTACTCCTGTTAACAAGCACCATTCACTCATTATCTCTTTACTTTTGTATTCCTCTCAACAGCATGAAGTAGGCACCTTTGTTATCTGTATTTCAGAGTGAAGGAAACTGACACTTAAACTAAGGCACAGACTAAGGCACAGTTTGCTCAGATCAGGCAATGAAGTGAAAGAGTCAGCCTTGGGGTACATTTCTTATTCCAGAGCCCATAGCCTTCAATTCTGGGCTAGGCTGCCACTTCAAACACAATTGATAAAATTATGTTCTAATTCAATGGGAAATTACATCTTAAAAATGTCTTACTTATTGGGATACAGGAATAGAAGACTGCTGAGAAAAGAGGCCAAGATTAGAGTAATAAGAGGAAAACAAGACTGTTCTGTGAAGCTAGACACAAGCCGAGAATAAAAGCAGAAAAGGAATGACTATTAAGATAACCTAAGTGAAGGTTGATGGGATTTGAAAGCAAAGCTGTGATAATAAAGAGATGAGGGCAAATATTCAAGAAATATTTAGGAGGTAATTGGTGGAACCTTTTGCTTGAACAAATCTGGATATAGAATGAGGCAGTATTTGACAATATCTCTCACTTACTTTGAGTTATTGAATTGATGGTTTATCAATTATTGCATTTGAGTGTTTTGTTTAAATCTAACCATCTGTATCCACATATACACACTGAAATAGAATTTTCATGTAAATCACATTGGGAAGCTAATGGACTTACAAGAGGGTCTAATGCTTTCTTAAATAAAGCTTCTTATCTTCTTACTTTTGAATCTGTGTTATGGACTAAATATTTATGTCCGAAAAATTCATGTTGAAATCCTACCCACTGGTGTGATGGTAGGAGAAGGTGAGGTCTTTGGGAAGTAATTAGGATTAGATGAGGTAATGAGAGTGGAGTCCTTATAAATGAGATTAGCGTCCTTTTAAGGGTCATAGAGAACTTGCCTTCCTCTCTGTTTTTCACCAGGTGAGGAAGCTTAAAATAACCAATCTACAGCCCAGGAATAGTGTTCTCAGTATCCCCTGACCGTGCTGATTGGCCCTGTGGTCTTGACTTCCCAGCCCCAGAACTGTGACAAATAAATGTTTATTGTTCAAGCCACCCAGGAATGACTCAGAGTCTTACAATTTTTACATTGTTGACACATTCAATGTTGGATGTGAAAAGTACTCCTTTTAAAAACTGTGATCATTGAGCACATTTCTAGCTCAGAGGCAGTATTGAAAGACTGATCTGTATTACTTCTTGCGCTATATACAATTTTTTTGAGAGCTTTGCCTTATGGTCTTTACCCATTCAAATTAGAGCAGAGATAGGTAAGACTTGTGCAAAAAGTGGATGTTGAGAAAGTACATAGTGTGCTACCTCTGCCACATTATCTTTAGATCTTCATAATTTGTATTAGAGTTCCCCAGAAAAGCAGAATCAGTAAGATATATATAGATAAGAGATAGACAGAGATATACATACATAAGAGATATACAGAGAGGGAGGGATGGGAAGATTTATTTTAGGGACACTTGCCATCTTAGAAACTGGAAATTGGAAATTCAAAATTCCAACAAGAGTTGATATTTCAGTCTTAAGTCTAAAGTGTGGAGGCCAAGAAAATCAAGGCCATTCCACCTTAAGTTCAACATTAGCACAAGTCCAGGCATCCCAGGCTCCTGGGAATAAGAGCTGAACTTCACCTTACTTCAGTTACAGGAAAAAAACAGCTTATAGCTTAATGCCCTACACAGCCCCATATTAGAATAATAGCTCAAGCCAGTGGCAGGAAGCCCCATATTAGAATGAGAACAGAGCTCAATGCCCTTGAAAGCCCCATATCAGAATGTAAACAGAACTTGAGAAATTCCTCCCCATCTTCTGGAGTTCCCCTAGACCAGCCCATAAAACTAAGCTGGAACTCACCTCGGGGTCCAAGTCCCTGCTCCGCTGTGTCGGATATACTTGGACCCAAGCTTGAGCTTGTAATAAACCGTCATGCGTTTGCATTGGTGGCGGCTCCTTGGTGGTTTCTTGGATATGTAATCTTGGGCACAACATAAAGGTCGTCTAGAGACAGAATTTTATTCTTCTCAGTGTTTCAGTATTTTCTCTTAAAGCCTTCACCTGACAGGATAAAGCCCACCCATATTATGGAACATAATTTACTTTACCCAATGTCTTGGGATTTAAATGTTAATGACATCTAAAAAGAACCTTTGCAACATTTAGACTGGTATTTGAGCAGACAATAGAGCAACATAGTCAAGCTAAGTTGATACATAAAATTAACTGTCATACCATCTTTCTAGGCCTACTCATTGGCTTACTGATGTTGATTTGCCTTTCATTTTTGTTTTTTAAAGATTATTTATTTATTTGAGAGAGAAAGAGAGGAGCACAGGGAGAGAGACAAGCAGACTGTGCCCTGAGCCAGAACCTGATGTGGGGGTCAATCCCACAACCTTGAGATCATGGCCTGAGCTGAAATCAAGAGCCAGACAGTCAACCAACTGAGCCACCCAGGTGCCCCTGCCTTTCATTCTAAAGGCAAATGATTAGTTACTTATAAGTCATTTTATACTTTCTGTGGATTTTTAATACATCAGTAAAAAAATTGGTAACCTAGTCCATTGCATTCTTTCTGATTAGAGTCCAGTGCATCAAGTTAGACCCATCAGAACAAATTCATACTTAGTATTTTCTATTTACATAAATATTATGCCAATATTTGAGAGTCAAGAGAATTCTATTTCTAACTTAGCTACTTATACGAGAATCATTGATTATATAAAACACTTTGGTCAAGATAGTATAATTTTAGGAATGTATACAACAGTAGTTTTCTTTGACAGAGAAGCTAAAGATACCAAGTTTAAAAGGAAATACAGTTCTTTTTCTTATGTACTAATCATAGCAATAAATTGTAATTTGTTGTTATTCTATTTGAGGACCCAAATGAATTCTCTTAACAAACAGAGACCAAGAAAGCTTAATGTTAAATGTAACTAACACTAAAATTATATAGTCAGATTCTATTCTTCAATTTTATCAAACCTTTGATAATATTAATATCTCATGATTTTGCATATATGTAGAACTAGTTTCATAAAAAATTTCTTGAGGAAAGAATTTGAAAAATTAATGTATAAATTTTTCTGAGTAATTCTTTGATTATGAAAATTTATAAACATTTATACAAGTTGAAAAAAGTTACAGTAAACAACCATAAATGCTTTAACAACATATATCATTAAAATTTTCGATATTTGTTTACCTTTCCTTTTTATGTAAAATTTACACACAATGCACAAATATTAATTAAACAATTCTTTAAGTTTTGACAAATCTGACTAGGTAATACAAATAGCTATTAAACATTGCCATTTATTCAAAAAGTTCCTTCCTACTTCCTCCCATTGAATCTTCACTTGCACACTTTAGCAGTTAATCACTTTCTAACTTTTATTTTACCATAGACTGATTTTTGCCTATCAGAGAACTATGTATAATTGGAATCATACACTTTGTGCTCTAAGGCTTCTATCACTCAGCATATTTTGACAAATCTGTGACCATAAATATATTTATGTTTATATATGTGCTTTCTGTTAGGTTTTGGCATTTTGGCAAGTATATTTTCATGATTCATAACACACACGTTAGAAAAACACCACATATAATTTATCTAATACCTTTGAGCACCAATAGTAGATAAACCAGCATATTTACTTTTTAAATGTATTCAATGGCTATATATTTGGGAGTTTACAATTTAATTGGAGAAACATGAGAAAGTCAGAAATATCAATTCAATTGTTGAAGTTAGGCACAAACTACTCTCAGAGCCACAGAGCTACATGCAAAAGAATGAAACTAGACCACTTTCTTATACCATACACATAAGTAAACTCAAAATGGATTAAAGACCTAAATTTAAGATCTGAAAACATAAACTCCTAGAAGAAAACTTAGGAAGTTATTTCTTTAACATTGGTCACAGAAATATATTTGTAGGTATGCTTCCTCAGAGAAGAGGGAGAAAAAAGCAAAAATAAACTAGGGACTACACCAGAATAAAAAGCTTTTGGGCATCAAAGGAAACAAAGCAAATTACTAAATGAAAAAAATATTTGCAATTGATATATCCAATAAGAGGTTGATATCCAAAATATATAAGAACTTACACAACTCAGTGTCCAAAAAAAAAAAAAAAAGTAATCTGATTTAAACATGGGCAGAGGACCTAAATAGACATATTTCCAAAGAAGATATACCATCGGCCAACAGACATATGAAAAGGTGCTCAACACCACAAATCATCAAGGATATGCAAATAAAAACCTCAATGAGAGACACCTGTCAAAATGGCTAAAATCACAAAGACAAGAAGTAACAAGTGTTGGGAAGGATATGGAGGAAAGAGAACTTTTCATGCTATGTTGGTGGGAATGCAAATTGGTGTAGCCACTATGGTTTTTTTCCTGAAAAAACTAATAATAGAATTGCCATGTGATTCAGTAAGTTATTATACTACTGGGTATTTACCCAAAGAAAATGAAAGCACTAATTTGGAAAGCTATATGCACCCCTATGTTTATTGCAGTGTTATTTATAATGACCAAAATATGAAAACAACCCAAATGTCCATCTATAAATAAACAGATAAAGAAGATGTGGTGTGAGTGTGTGTGTGTGTGTGTGTGTGTGTGTGTGATGGAATATGACTCAGCCATAAAAAATGATGAGCTCTTGCCATTTACACATTATGGATGGACCTAAGGGGTGTAATGTTCAGTGAAATATATCAGACAAGGAAAGACAAATAGCATATTATTTCACTCATATGTAGAATTTAAGAAACAAAACAACTAAGCAAAGAAAAAAGAGACAAAAAATAGACTCTTAAATATAGAGAACGAACCAGTAGCTGTCAGAGAGGAGTTGGGCAGGGGGTTATGGTGAAATAGATGAAGAGGATTAAGAGTAAGTACAATGAAATGATTCAATTCTATAAATTATTCAGTGCTTAACAATGATGAGCACCAAATAATCTATAGAATTGAATCATTGTACACTTGAAAGTACTGTAACACTGTATGTTAATTATTCTTTCAATAAAAATATAGGAGTTATGACAGAAGTAAATAACCAAGGATAATACAGAATTTACAGTCTCACCTATTTTATATGATTTAGGTTATATTCATAATTCATGTGTATGCTTATTATATGTTATGTTTTTGGGAGTATTGAAAACTGCCTTATATCCAAGTCAGGATTCAGATGATAGGGGGTATAGTGAGTTGGGTAAAAGCCAAGTTTATAAAAAAAAGCCCAGTTTATAAAAAACATAAAATTACTGATAATTAAAAAAAAAACTATCAAAAATATATAATTAACCTAAATTAAATGGTCATAGTTGGACACCTCTGCTGCAAAATATGGATAATGAATAGTTTTGTTTCTTAATAAAATATGTACAATAAATAACCAATTGTAGCATAAGAAAACATATACATGAACACATGTGAAATAAAGTTTCTTCATTATTTTCAATATTTAATATTTTAATGACTTCCTCAGTAATCTTTTTTGATAACTTTTTAAATAACTTTCTCAGTGGAATATTAAACCCAAACTCACCAAAAAATCAATTCTGTGAATATTATCTTTATTTTTTTATCTTTAAATAAATTTAAAAAATGATTTAAAAGAAAGCAATTATAAAAACCTACATTATTTGCACTCTTTTATAAAACAAATGCCCAATTTTCCTTTCACATAGTAAATACCTTACTCAAGTACATTTTCAAGAGAGCCAAAAAATATTTTCAGAAAAGATTATATTTAAAATGATGACTAATAAATTACTCAATTTATACGGTAACAATCTGTTAGTAAGTGATAGCAGTTGCTGTGAAAGAGCATATTGCAGCCTCATGAGGTTGGGTGAGTTCAGGACAATATTTATTCACACTCAAATCAAAATAAGAGATACGGTTTTGTTTTCAAGATATAGCCATTTTATATTTTTAAAGATAACATATTGAAAACAATAGTTTTTTAGTTTTTGTATCAAATGGTAAAGACAAAAAATGGTTTAATGTGTGACTTACAGAAATCAAAACATGTACAGGACTGCAAATCACAGAACTGTCAAAGCTGTCAAGCTGGAAGCATAATGCAGCAGATTGCATATATCTCTCACTTCTACTAAGCATTACTAATAATTTCAGGCATAGAGAACAAGTACATGACAAAAACAAACATAAAATAGCTATCTGAAAGAAAATACAAATGTTGCTTAAAATGTAAATAGCATTCACACATATCAAAACATCACCTACATGGGAAAAACACCCAAGATGTGGGCTGAAAAATGAAAGAATCATAATGTAATTTAAAAACTCTGTCACTATACCTAGATTTGATCAATGCATTTCCTATGACCATATCTACAAACTGTAAAATACCATCCATTTATTTTATTTTATTTTATTTTATTTTATTTTATTTTATTTTATTTTATTTTATTATTTTATTATTTTTTTATTATTTTGTTTATAAATAAGAATTTAGCATTTACTCAATGTGGGCATCACATTAGGTACTTGAAATGTATTGGTGAACATACAGAGCTTTGCATTTATCAGTGGGTAACTGAATATGTAAAATAAAGCTAATACATGAGTAAATTATGTAACACGTTAAAAAGTGATCAGAAATGCCATGCAGGGTGTTGGGAAACCACAGGCAATTTTGAAAGGATGAGCAGGCTCATCCCCATTGAGATAATGACAGTGGAGCAGTAAGAGGGAAGTTGAAAGAGCAAACCAAGATGGTATCTGGAAGATTTCCTATGCAAAGGAACCCCCACTACAAGGATTCTAAGACAAGGACGACAGTGTAGCTGTCATGGTAGAGATGAGATGGGAGCCTTCACATACTGTATTGCAAGTTGTGTTAAGATCTTTTGTTTTGACTCTGAGGGAAACTGGGAGACAGTTTGCACAAAGGAGAGACTGTAAAAGCTAGAGAAGGATTAAATGATGGTTGTATAAGGGAAAGAAAGAGGGGATCTCTGGGTGGCTCAGTGGTTTAGTGCCTTCTGCCCATTGCCTGATCCTGGAGACCCAGGATCAAGTCCCATATCGGGCTCCCTACATGGAGCCTGCTTCTCCGTCTGCCTGTGTCTCTGCCTCTCTCTCTGTCTCTCATGAATAACTAAATAAAATCTTTTTTTTTAAATAAAATCTTTTTAAAAAAAAAAAAAAAGGAAAGAAAGAAAGGAATCAGCGATGACTCCAAGGTTTGTTTGTTTGTTCTTTTAATCTGAGCATTGAAGGATAGATTTCTAGGGTGACTCGATATCCCAGTCATCCCATGTATCTCAATTTATGCCTGTAATCCAGTATTCTATATCTTTTACTTTAAAAATCTCTAGTTGGAAAGATAAGTTATTCAGTTTTCCTATGATCACTGAGAGAGAGATACTGTCAGGGAGGAGTAGTGGTTAGTTGAAGTGTTTAATTTGTCTATAGAAAATGTGGGTGGAAGTCCAAGTAGGCATTAGATATGAGTCTTATATCTCCTGTCATCTCATTTTGGATTTATTAGTACATGGTTGACATTTAGAGCTATGAGACTATATTAGATCATCAAAAAAGATGAAGCACAGATATAAAAGAAAGAAGGCCAAGGACTGAGTCAGGGACGTGGACATTAAAGGATGAATGACAGAAAGAGAAGAAGCAATCATGAGATGGGAGGAAAATGTTGCTGTCTTGAAAGTAATGTCAGTAAATTTTAATAAAAAGCTACCTTGAAATTTAGCTAGTTAAAGCAGCAAGCATTTTCTTACGTATCACAATTTGTGGGTCAGGAGTTTGGGCTGGGCTCACGCAGGTGATTATTTTGCTCTTCTTAGTATAACTAAGTAATTAACTATTAACTTAGTATTAACTCCTCAGTGGAGTCAGCTGTTGGGGGGCTGTTCTGAAGGGGCCAGTACATTTTTCCCTCAACATGGGTAGCTTCTCACTAGGGGTGTGTGGGAGGCTGAGTTCAGCTGGAAATGCTCTCCCAGAGCACCTACAAATGGCATTTCCACCTAGGCGATCTCAGGGCGATCAGACTTATGCATTGGTGACTTAGGGCTCCTGGAAGGAATGTGTTCTCTTAGACAACAGGTTGAAGCTGCCTATTCCTTAAGGTCTGGGTCCAAAAAGCAGCACAGTGTGCCTCCATCATATAGAAGAGGGGCACAAACCTTTTGAGGGAGCACACTCTAGACCCAGCCACAGCCTACCCCAGCTTGATCCTCTCCGACAACCTGTGGCAAGTATGGTACAGTTACCTCCAGCAAGACATGCCCGACAACCCTGAGAGGTTCAGTCTGGTTCCCTGAGTCCATGCTTCATCGCTGGGCAACATTACTGGGAGCTACAGGTGGGAGATAAAGCCAAGTGGGCCATAGGTGTCTGTGAAGACTCAATGCAGAAAAGGTGGAGTAACCTTGGCCTCCCACAATGGATTCTGGGCAGTGTCCTTTTGGTAGGGGAAGGAGTAAAGGGCTCTTACCTTCCTGATGCCTGGCCTCCCCCTGTGCACCCCTCTCCAACGGGTGGGGGTTTTCTTGGACTATGAAGTTGGCGAGGTCTCCTACAACGTGACAGAGAAGTGTCACACCTTTACTTTCTCTCATGCCACCTTCTATGGGCCTGTCTGGCCTTACTTCATTCTAAGTTACTTGGGAGGGAAAAATGCAGCCCCTCTCATCATCTGCACCATGAGTGGGATGGATGGGTTTTTTGGCCATGTTGGCAGTCATGCTCATTCCATGGAGACCTCCCCTTGATGAAGTGAACTCAGGGCTAGAGGGCTGTTGGCCATGATCCTACCCCAGGCATAAGGCATCTCATTGCCTTGCCTTTTCCTGCTCTTCACAGCTGGATGTCCTTCCCACTTTCCATGCCCTTGCAGTGGGAGACAGGGTGTCCACACTCTGTAGTGTCCTTTCCCTCCCCATGAAGATGGTCAGATGTAAGGAGATCTATCAAGATGGCCCAGAAATACAAACCAGATGTCCACCTTTGGTGTTTCAACACTTTTGGTTTTACCCATTTCTGGAGGGGATACAGAGTATGGATAATCCCTGGAGAGCCAGTCAGGACACTTCACCATGGCTCAGCCTGGCTTCCTCTGGTCCAGCCCCACATAGTGATCGTGGATGTGTGCTGTTCTCTGTACCAGGGCTCCTTTCTAAGAACTAGAGTGGAACTACCTGGCCCGGTCAGCATGGCTCCCTCTATCCCAATTCCCATTCTGCTGTAGTTTTGTTAACTCCATTAAAGAGGCCTATATGAATTTTGATTAGTTACAGTTATTTTACAATAATGGTGGGAAATGGCCCTGTCTCTGTTACAAGATAATGTTCTAATCAATGTACTCTTTGCCTCTGTATCTTTTCTGAGGGCTCTGTTGCTCCCTTCATTCTAATGAAAGGTGTATCCTGGTGTCAGGTGCATGTCATCCAGGACAGTTTCCTGCCAACACCATCCATTGTTCCTAGATCCTCTCCCACTCACATTTGTGGACTGACAGTTCAGCCCTGCAGTGATTCTGAGGTAGCATTCCAGAGGCTTATTGACTTTTTTGTCTCCTTTTTTCCACTTCCTTTGGGCAGTAGAGGAATTGACCTTTCTAATACATGTACCATCAAGGGGCATCCCCATAGCCATTGGGTCATGAGGCATTCTGGGGCCAGAAGGCAAAGGCAGATCACTTCAAGCAAGGCCCCACAGTGGCTTAGTCCTGCTGCCCTTTGGGTATGTGACCCTCTGTTTTTGAAATAAAGTGAGTATGGATGTTGCTTAAAAAAAGAAAAAAGGAAAGGGGCACAAACCTCACTGAGAGAAGTGTAAAAAAAATCCATGGCCATTTTTAATCTACTGTAGGAAGACTGATCATCAGTTATGGCTGACAGCCAGACATAGGGATGGAGATTGACAATTGGGTTTAATAGCATGAAGATCATTGATTCCCTTTATAAGAGAAGTTTCCATGTCAGGACGATGATGAACAATTGATTAGAGAAGGTTTAAAACAGAATAGGAAAGCAAGACACATTAGATAGGTACCCCTTTGGCCCTAGGTGATAAAATGGAGCAATTCTCAAAATAATATTGCAGCTTAAATCACTCTGAATACTTTTCTAATGTAAGAAATGTGGTCCTCCAGAGCAATAAATACTGACCTTGAAATCCAAATAAAAGGTTCTTTAAGCATTTAGTGCTTTTTCAGTCCCTCAGAGCTATATCACTGAGGTGGACATGTTGGAACTATATCCCACAATAATGAAATACCAAGAAATAATTTCATAACTTAAGCATAGACTTTGTGTATTTTTTCAAATCCTTAGTAGCATCAGGCTCAAACCAGACATTAAGGAGTAAAATTTAAAAGAAAAATCTTTTTCTAGTCCAGCTAAAACATAAATATTTGGTCTTGTTTTATTTTAATTTCTATTAATTTTATAATTTTAAGATATAACTTCTGCTACTAATTTTGAAATAAATTAATTTTCTCAAGAAATATAGTAAAAATATCTGGGAACTTGGCAGAGAAGAACAGTAATAAATAAGCCATTTTGTAAAAGGCAAAAGATTTGTATGATCTGAAGAGAAACAAGTGTTGAATAGCCATTTGGGAGTAAAAATACATTACTTCAAAGCATGTTTTAAATCTAAAATTCTCTTTGAGTATTTCAATTTGTTTAAACATTGTTTTTTGATCAAGTGCTTCAATAAAAAAACAAAACTGCAGCATTCTGTTCACCTACCATTCCAACTTTTGAACAATAAATGTTTAATGCTAAGTATGAATAGTTAATCAGCTATATTCTCAATGATAACATTGCAAGGCTGGTAGTTTGAACTGAGAAAAAACAACATTTTAATTTGGAGCTTATTTGTTATAAATATTTAAATGTCTAAAATAATTTGGGTATACTATATAATCTAAATAATGCATAATAACTGAAGAAAGTGTTTCTAAGGGCCAAAGAAATATGTTCCATAATTTTCAGGCATTGTAGTTAATTTAGATAATGGAAAATAGAAAGATCATCTTTAATTGCTGGCACCCATTTTCTCTGATGAGTATTTGTGGTAGCTCTTTGTTTTTGTTACTTTTACCTAAATAATTTATGTCTTCAAACCATCACAACATATATTGGCTAAATTATATTATCAACTTGGTTTAAAGGCAGTTGGGGGATCCCTGGGTGGCGCAGCGGTTTGGCGCCTGCCTTTGGCCCGGGGCGCGATCCTGGAGACCCAGGATCGAATCCCACGTCAGGCTCCCGGTGCATGGAGCCTGCTTCTCCCTCTGCCTGTGTCTCTGCCTCTCTCTCTCTCTCTCTGTGTGACTATCATAAATAAATAAAAATTAAAAAAAAAAATAGTAATAAAGGCAGTTGGGCAATCCATTCATTACTAAGTAGGTAGTGACGTATTACAGGGGAGTCTAAAAAAAATGTCATACAATTGATTAAAAAAGAATCCTATAAACATTTGTTTTACATGAAAGATTTTCAGATGAAGAAATATATGTATCTTAAAAAAAATTGAGAGCTACATAAAATCGCTAAACAAGCACAAATAACTTAAAGTAATTGCCATTTTCATTCACCTATGCAAGAGAATTAGACTATAAATAGCATGCAAAAAAATAAAATAAAATAAAATAAAATAGCATGCAGGAGTCATATTTGAAAGATGTATGAATTAACATTAATATTTACAGGAAGTACTTATACTAGCAAAAAATTTGAACTAAACCAAGATTATCCATGCCTTTTTAAGTTGTTTTCATCATCTTCACTCCCTATTCATTAACCCTTCTTCTACTTCCAATCCTTACTGCTCCCCAGAGTCCTTCTTCATACTCTTCCTTTCAGGTCATCTGTTCTGAATGTTCCTGGGGATCTCTTGCACCTCCTTCTGTGTAAAATGTCCAGTACTCTGATTTTTAGCATGCCCCACTTAGTTGATAATCAGATTGAAAAGGTATTGATACATCAAAGTGTTAGGAGCTTGGCAATTATTTATTACTTAATATCTAATATCAGTATTAACCACTAAATCCTGTAGCATGTAGATAGAGGATCATGCTATACAACATGAGAAGCAAATGTTTATTTCTTTCATTTTGTATATACCTTATTATTAGTGTCTAGGGAACAGAGATCTATCCATGGACCAGGTACTAGTTTTAGGGAAGTTAGATTCTTTGTAGCCTAAGCAAAATTGTTTTAGTCTAGGTTGCAAGAGAATCAGAACCCAGAGTATATACTAGAGAGAGAGGACAAAAGAGTGAGGAAGGGGGGAGGAGGAGAAGAAAGGAAGAGAGAGAGGGAGAGAGATTTATTATAGGAATTGGTTTATGAGGTTTATGTGGAGGCTGAGAAATCTAACCATCAGCTGTCTGCAAGCTGGAGAACCAGAAAAGCCAATGGTGTAATTCAGTCCAAATCGAAAAGCCAGAGGCTTGAGAACATGAGACCAGTGGATATCCAGTTTAAGAAGAGAAAGTAAATTCATGCTTCCTCCACCTTTTTGTTCTATTTGGACCCTCAACAGATTGGATGAGGCCTTCCCACATTGGTGAGGGCAGTTCTCCTTCACTGGGTCTACAGATTCAAATGCGTATCTCTCCCAGAAATACCCTCACAGGTATACCCAGAAGTAATATTTTACCAGCTATCTGGGCATCCCTTAGCCCAGTAAAGTTGACATGTAAAATCAACCATCACACACATAGGTTTCTGAAACTAATATCATTTTCTAGCTAACTAACATTCATTAATTTTTAAATTTTAAATCAACTCACTGACTCTAGTAAATTTTTTTTAGAAAAGAAATTGTATATCACAATAGTGAATGAAAACCAGTGTCACTTTCCATAAGTAGTAAAGATTAATATCCACTAAAATAAGGTAATGAGTATTAAAATTAAAAATATCTATTCATGCACTGCCTAAAATAGCACAACACTTAAAAATGGAATATGTAGCAATTTACCTTCTATTGTTTAAAATATAAACAATAGAATTATGGCAGTCCAAAGAGCAAATAAAAAGATCCACTGATATGAATGCTTTCTTTGCCTGATCACTCTGTAAATCTCAAGATAATGATAGTAAATTAAAAATTGGCAAGGAAAAGAAGAATTGAAAAGGGGGATGATGAGAGATAAAAGATATTGGTAAAAGTTTGTGAAGTGGAAAACAAATCATGGAGTTAAAATCCTTATAACATACCAGAAAAGAAACTCAAATAACTACAGAAGAAGCCTACAAAGAACCAACATATTTGTAATAATTTGTACTTCAGTAATCAAAGATGTTGAGAGCAGTGTATACAACCATAAATGAATTATTAAAGAATTACTCTTGCTCCTTTCTAAAACTAATTCTTCCAGATATCACCTCTCATCTGCTCAAGAGCAGAGATAAAAAATTTCTCTCTTTTTTTAAAAAGAATTTATTTATTTATTCATGAGAGACACAGAGAGAGAGAGAGAGGCAGAGAAACAGGCAGAGGGAGAAGCAGGCTCCACACAGGGAGCCCGACGTGGGACTCGATCCAGGATCTCCGAAATCAGCCCTGAGCCAAAGGCAGACGCTTAACTGCTTGCTGATCCACCCAAGCATCCCTAGAGTTCTTCTAAATCATCCATGCTTTCTAATCTACTGGATCGTTTCTTTCATCAGTATTCAAATATACCATGATTGCTGCCATCTAAAAACAAAACAAAATAGAACATCTTATGAATCCACTTTTTTGACCATTTACCACTCCAATTTCTTTGGTCTTAGAGCTGTCCAGTTACTTCCTCCCATTCTCTTTAAATGCACTGCAATGAGGACTTTGTTCTCACTAGTCCACAGAAACTAGTCAGAATCACCAAGGCCTCTATTTTACAAAGTCCAAGAGCCAATTCTTAATACTGCTCCTACCTGACCTATGAAAAGTATTTGACACAGTGTCTCCTCTTAAAACACTTTCTTTATCTGGCTCCCAGAACAACCCTCTGAGTTTTATTTTCTATCTCCCTGAATGACCTATTATTTCCTCTTCTCAGCCTCAGTTTCCTAATGTGGGGATGCCCCAGTCTCAGGCTTGGTCCTCTTTTCTTTTCCATGTATATTCATTCCTTTTGTGAGATTACCAAATGTTCTGTATTAAAAATCATATTTATGCCAAGGATTTTCTAATTTATATTCCTACCCATCTTCCCTTCTCTCTCTCTCTCTCTCTTTCTCTTTCCAGCTCCAAATTCATATATTCAGAAACCTATCTGACATCTTTATTTGAATATTTAATATCAGTATCTCAAACATCCTGTCCAAAACCAACTTTATCTTTCCCCTAAACTTCAAACTTCTGGTTACTCAAAAATCATGCAGTTTAAAAAAAAAAAATCATGCAGTTTTCTTGATTCACTTTCTCTTATATTTCACAGATGAATAATCAGGAAATCTTTCGGAATATATCTAATATTCAAACAGACTCAGTTCCAGACCACCATTTCCTCTCTCCTATATCACTGCAACCTCCTCACTGGTTAGCTTCCTCACCGATCAACCAGTATTAATTCAACACAATATTTCTCTTAAAAGATACATATTATAGTAACAAAAATGGAGCTTTGCTTTCCTTCATATGCCTGATTTAATGTGACTCCGGGGTCACCTGGGTGCTCAGTTGGTTAAGTGTCTGCCTTCACCTCAGGTCATGATCTGGGCTCCCGGAATCAAACACCACATTGGGCTCCCTGCTTACAGGGGAATCTAATTCTCCTGCCCTCTCTTCTTTTGCCCCTCCTCCCACTCATGCTTTCTCTTTCTCTCTCTCAAATAAATAAATAAAATCTTAATTTTTTTTTAACTTTCCAGGGGACTTAGAGTTTCAAGGGCAACATTAGTATAGCCTAGTCCCATTTAGATATGATACCATAATATTGCTATTTTTGTCTATTGCTATTACTATTGTTATTAGTCCTTGCTATTTGTATATTGTTTTTAGTCTGGGAAGTATGGAAGATGTATTTCTAAATAATATAATTATAGTAATTTTCAATGACATGTTTATCTGAAAGAAACTATTAGTCTTATATAGTAGCATATTTTCCTATGTATCTAGGAAGCTTACATGATAAGTCATGTTTCAATAAGTAGAAGCTTAATATTTCAGAATATTAGCTGATCTTTGAAGAATTTATTTAGCATTACCCTATCTATAATGGGAAGTCCTATTTTTCTGGCATGGATTAGTGGTATAAAAGTATAAACTAAGTAAACTATTTAATTGCATTAACCTTCATCTCTCCAGACTTGTATTTTTGTCTCCTCCACTCTAGAAAAATTGAGGCAAATGTGTAGGCCCATTCTTTGATATCTGACCATAGTTAGCTAAAATCTTCAAAATACAGCTTTATTTAAAATTCAGGATGTGTTGAAAACGTGGTTTTCTTAGTTTTATTTCTTTTTCAGAAGGTTTCAAATTTTCAGAAGATCTTGGTTCAGTTTTTTTTTTCCATCCTTTTCCCTTCCTTGTTAAGAACAGAGTATTCCCTTCCTTGTTAAGAACAGAGTACACTAACTTTATTCCTTCTGCAGCTCCCAGAAGGAAAACAAAGAATTGACACAGTACAAAGGATATAAAACAAACATCTCATTTTCTGAGTACTTATGTAACCTCTTCACTGATATAAATATTGTATCATTTTCCTGATGGCATTTGTTGAGGCAGCGTGGCACAATGGTTGAGTGTGAGCTCTAAACATGATCATATCCTTTCACAACCACCTCTGAGGTTTCACCTCAGTCATTTCAGTCTGTGCCAAATATGATTAATTTTGCTTTGTAATAGCTTAATTATGCCCTTAAAATTTAACTTTAGATGGACAGTTTTCCTCAATAAAAAATAATACCATCCATACAGAAATTTTCTTTTGTATAATTCCCTCCCTGTTATTCCTTCACTCCTGTTTATTTTCATATTTTTTATCTCTCAGTCTTCACAGCAGGATCCAGATTCTCAGGCATTTGGCCTCATCTACTTCTCTGTCAGGGCAGAGCGTTTTTTATTGAAGGCAAAAAATTTTTTAAAACATTTTATTTATTCATGAGAAACAGACAGCAAGAGAGAGGCAGAGACACAGGCAGAGGGAGAAGCAGGCTCCATGCAGGGAGCCCGATGTGGGACTCGATCCCGAGACTCCAGGATTGCTCCCTGGGCCAAAGGGAGCCTAACCTTTGAGGCCTAACCGTTGAGCCACCCAGGGATCCCCCACATCTTGTTTTAATGTAAAGCATAAACATATGTGTTAACTTTCCAATTTTGTGATGGAGAGCCAGGCCTCTTCTTTGAGTATGGGTCCATTAAACTGAAGTTTATCATGATATTTTATATAAAGCATACCCATAATGAGCTATGATTTTTTACTTCCAAATGTGTTAAAAAGATGAATAATTTTAAAATACTTACAAAATTGTCTGAGTGAATAGTAATTCTAGATTTTAGAAGTTTTTCTTTCAACGTTTAATAGCTGGTTCAAGCACACTAAATATGACAGCAATTTTTTTATTGCTTTGTCCTTATCAGGATTTTCCAAAGTATTCTATTATTAGTGGACAGCACATATTTTTTTATTCTATTTGGAGCCATATTTCATTGGTTTGCAGAATAATGACTGAATTCTGTAATTAAAGTTGGGTTAAACAGGCTCAAGGAACAAATACCTTACTCTTGATTAGAATACAACTCTATAGGTGAGCAGGAATGTTCAGGTGTTTTAATGAACAGCTAAGTATCCTAGACAATTCAGCATATTGTAGATATCTGTGAATAAAATGACTCTGTAGAGTATGCCAATCAATCTTGTGAATGGCTTCGGTGAGGTAAACTACAGTAGCTTTTATTGAAATTTTAATGGATCATGATGTCATTAGTCTCTTTCTCTATTTTCATCTTACCTAAAACCACTTCCAGTAATAAGCTACAGCAAAAAGAAGGGACAAGGTGAAAGATCCTATATTTGAAACACTTGAGTTATTTGTATTCCTAAAGTCTTAAACTGGAGTAATATATCTATGACATATTCAGCGCACTAATTTTTAACAATTTATTTTTGCCAAGAAATAAATGGTGTATCTAAAGGTAGATAGATAATGAATGAACAGAAGAAAAAAACTATATATTAGCAGAATAAGAAATGGTACATATTTGTTGAGTCAATGAAATTTTAATTAATGCCCAGGGGCAAAGGAATTATGATCACATTTGTCCTTAATTATTACATGTAGTTAGGTAATTTTCTTTTTTTGCAAATCTGTTGGTAAACATTCACTTAAATTGCTTCAATTGCCCTAGTCTTTTTATCTGATTCTGGCACTATAACTCATCCTTTCTTGGTTATAAGCTTACGATACACTCTGCTTATCTCTATTTCATTGGTCTTAACTGCATCATAGAAAAATTAGAAGGATTAGTGGATGCTTATTGTATTAGTTGCTAGGGCAGCTGTAACTAAGTACCTCAAACCGAATGGTTCAAACAAGAGAAATGTATTACTTCACCATTTTGGAGGCTAGAATTCCAGAATCAAGATGTCAGCTGGCGTGGTTCCTTTAGAAGATTGTGGGAAAGAGTATGTTCCAAGCTTCTCTACCTAGCTTCTGGTGGTTTGCTGGTTATCTTTAGTGTTACTTGACTTGTAAAAACATCATCCTAATAATCAGCTTTCATCTTCACATGACGTTCTCCCTGTGTATATTTGCCTTTCACAGGGTATCCTTTTATAAGCACACCAGTCATAATGAAATAGGGGCCACCCTACTCCATTATGACCTCACCTTAGCTTATGATAATTACATCTGCATAAACCCTATTTCCAAATAAGGTCAGGTACTGAGGTACTAGTGGTTAGGACTTTAATGTATGAATTTTTGCAGGCTATAATTCAACCCTTGTCCCTTCTTATCTTTGAATGTAAGAATTTATAGAGAAATTAAACAAATGTAAATTTAACTAGAAGAAACTGTCATGCACCAATTTAACACCTTCATTGTATATCCCAAAAATGGAGTAAGGGCCTGCATTACTAGGACACAAGAATTGAAATCAAAATAATATAATGACCTAACAGGATTTTATTTGGTTAAAAGCAGATTTTTAAAGTCTAATTTCCTCATTCCCAGCAAAGACAGCAAATCTTCCTTCTGACTTGTGCTCCACTTAGAATTACACTGAAGAGTTATAAACAAGGGAGCTTGGGTGGCTCAGTCCATTAAGCTTCTGAGTCTTGGTTTTGGCTCAGGTCCTGATGTTATGGGTCCTGGGATTGAGCCTGCATAGGGCTCTGTGCTCAGTGGGGAATCTGCTTGAAGATTCTCTCCCTCTGTCCGTCCAACAACTTGCGTGTGCACATGGTCTTTCTCTCTCTCTAAAATAAATCTTTAAGAAAGGAGCTATAAAGAAATAAAATTTTCTCTTTGTCATCAAATATCATTTTTCATACTATAAACTCTCTTCCTACATATGCCTACATAAATAATCCAGTTATAAAATAAATGGTTCTTTCCCCTCTTCAGCAATATTCACATATATCTAATCTTATGCTCGAAAGCACAGAGTACTTTAGTGATCACTTTTTTACCATCTGAAGTTTTTCAACCTTTCTTTTTCCATGTCTCAGCTTACTTTGTATATTTGCTTCCTTTATCTTTATTTGCATTTGAAACTGATTCCTAAGAATTTAGTTTATTAATTACTCAAAGTTTAATATGATTTACCTGTTACTCATTTTGGAATTTTTTAAATTTTATAATTAATTTTTCTCAAATTAAGTTGTATAAAATTTTTACCTCTGGATATTATGATATTTAAAGCACAGTATATTTTTTAGACTTTTTGTATGGATTTTAGGAGTAAGTAGTCAATGATGAGAACTGATGTAGGATTAGCAGTCATTAAATAATCTAATTTAGACTTTTTTTAGAAATAATTTTTTTTAAATCATGTACACAAAATCATGCCGTAAATTTATTATTTTTAAATGTCTCCTTTTAGTGTTAAGAAAATTACAGCTAATAACATAGAGTCCCAAAGAGCACTAATTTGCATTTGTTACCCCCTCTAGAGATCAGCTCTTGCCATTATAACTCAATCAAAAATCAAGTTAGGCCTCTTGACATAATTGGAAGTTTCAAAGTGATCTGAAGAGCACAATTTTCTGTTACATATGTCAAAGCTAGATGGGAAAAATACCATGGGAACAGAAAGGTCAAGGGCTAATCCACTCCAAAGTCATTAAAGATCATATTTAAATTGCTTCAGAAACTTCAAGGTTTTTTAAACCGTCATCAAATTTCCCACCAAAACAACGTGCCTCTGACATGACAGCTGCTCTGTACAAAAAAGGAAGAGAGTTCCTTTTTCTGTCATGCTGAAATGGATCTTTGGTTTTCAAAGTTTATTTTGTCCTGCACATATTTGTAATATACAAATTTAGTTAAATTTTAAAGCAGAAATTTATGTTGTGCCAGAATGATTTTTTTAGCCTAAATGAGCTTATTTCAAATTGCATTTTATAAGACTATATTTGCAAAACTATTTACAGCGATTTTCACAATGCCATCATATTATAAGGTTGAAGGAAAGGAGTTCCCCGTTTATCCTGAATGCATCACCACCATTGAAGATTTGGATCATCAGGTTAGTCACATAGAAAACTAAGGCTACAAATGAGCATGTTTTTAACAAATCGTCCAGATAATCACCTTTTTCACTTCATCTTGGCAGTAGAAACCTATTTTATTTTAAGGCATTAAATCATAATCATTAAAACTTGCTATGGGGATGCTGCAATCAAAACATTGTTGGACAGACACGCACACATACATATCCATAACATCACAAGTAAATTGGTAGAATAAAATAAAGTACATAAGCATATCTAAATATGTATATATTTATGCATTTACCACATAATAAAAATCTGCATTTATTTCAAAGGGAAAATAGGTTATAATTAATAGTTTTAGCAGAAGATAAAAATAAAGGGGACAATAAATCTATAAAGCAATCTGCAACTTGGAAATGAAAATGCCAATATGACCGGATGCTGTTTTATCATTATATAGACAGTTGGCTGTTGCAGCATGATTCCTAATAACCAAGGTATGTAAACAACCTAAGCATCCACAGATAAATGGATAAAGGAGATGTGACATATCTATATGTATATAGATATAGAAAGATATAGATATATAATGAAATATTATTTAGTCCTGAGAAGGAAGGAATTTTTGTCATTTTTGACAACCTGGATGGACCTTGAGGGCAATATGCGAAGTGAAATGAAAGAAAAACAAGTACTTTATAAAAATCACTTATATGTGGAATCTGAGAAAGCTGAACTCATATAAACCTAGTGTAGAGTGGGGCAAAAGGGTCAGCCAAATTGGGTGGCATTGGTCAAAAGGTACAAATGCCAGGGTTAAGACAAATGAGTTCCAGGGATCTAGTGTACAGCATTTAGTGACTTTAGTTAATACCACTGTATTGCATCTTGAAAGTCACTGAGAGAGTAAATATTAAATGTTCTCATCACAAAAAAGAAGTGATCATTAAGTGGCATTATGGTGGTGTCGGTTAATACTATGGTGGTCATCATTTTGCAATATGTAGGTGTATGAAATTAATGTCACACACCTTAAACATACACAGTGACTTATGTCCATTATAACACAATAAAGTTGAAGAAATTGAGTCAACAGACTGTATAAAACAGATCGCCCTCCTTAATATGAGTAGATCTCATCAGATCCGTTGACGAACAAAAAGACTGACCCTCCGTCAAACAAGAGGGAATTCACCCCATCTGGTGATCCATGAGCTGGGACTTCACTTTTTTCGCCTACCTTTGAACTCAAACTGAAACATCAGCCTCTGGGTTTCAAGTCTCCTGCTATATGAAGTAGAGCTACACCAGGCTTTCCTGGTTCTCCGCCTTTAGACTTGACCAGGATTGTACAGTTTGGCTTTCCTGGGTCCGTAACTTGGCAACATCCTCGAGATTACGAGACTTACAATCACCCACAATCACATGGGTCAGTTCTGTATCATAAATCTTTTCCTATATTTATGTATACTCTATTATTTCTGTTTCTCTAGAGAACCTTGACCAACACAACCATTTAAAAAAATAAAGCAAGAATGATTAACTGAAAATTCAAGGTAGAGTTCACATCTGTTAGGGACAGAGAGGAGGGGACACATAGGGGACTAAGTTCATGACAATGCTCTCTTGCTTCCTCTGAGTGGTGAGCATGAAGTTCATCTTATTATTTGCCTTTAAAATGTACTTTTTTCACATGTTCTTTTTGTGTGTGTGTGTGATATGCTTCACAATAAAATTTTTAATTTAAAAAGTTACAACATTAAAAAATGATAAAACAATATCAAGTGTTGGAGAGGTGGAAGAGACTGATAATCTTAAAAACTACTGGTGTAAATGTATGGAAAGTTTGCTGACATATTTGTCGAAGGACATTGGCAGCTCTAATAAAATGTAAAATAATCATTAACATAGCACTCTAACCCCTAAGACTTTGCTCTTCTGAAATAGATGCAGCAGTAAAAATATATTACAATAATATTAATCACATTATTTGGAGTGACAAAAACTGGAAACAATAATGACCATTATTAGAAAAACTGAACAAATAATTCAATATCCATGTTATACAGTTATTATATATGTTTTATATATATATGTATGTTTATATATATATATATATATATATATATTTTTTTTTTTTTAATTGTTCAGCTTTTTGGATACTGACCCCAAAAGCCAGTAGCTACAAGATGTTGTTTAGATGGGGGAAAAAAACAACAAACAAATTGTTGTTTAATGTGTTTAGTGTGATGTCATTTTGTAAGAAGCAGGAGGGGAGAGCAATATGTAATGAGTGTATAGCTATGTTTAAGGCCAGGTTTATGCTACCTAAGTTTTATTTTAAGTCAAATCAAATATAAAAAGATCTAAACATCTGGATTGGTTTAACACTCGATATTGCTGTCCTACAGACATTTTAAGTGTGTAACGTGTGTGTTAGGAGAGACAGAAGTATTCGCTTTGGCTGTACTGACTTTCAGAAGGAAAGTTCAGGTGCTAAAATAGGGACGAGGTGACTGCAAGTGCTTCCTCAAACTCGGGCCCCCCGAAAATATCCAGAAAGTGTCTGCTTCTCTTCAGCAATGTCTCCGGCCAGAGGGCAAGCGGCGGCCTAAGGACAGGCCGGGGCAGCCGGTTCCGCGATGCCTGCTTTCCTCCTCAGGCCCGGCCCCCCCTTCCCTCCCCCAAGCACCTGCCCTGACCCCCTGCCCCCGCTCCCCCCTTCCCTCCCCACGCACCTGCTGGGGCACGCACTCCACCCCCTGGGGACCAGCGGGGAAAGCCACCGCGTCTACTCTTATGGGGGGAGGGTGCAGACCCTGTGAGGGAAGCCCCAGTTGCGCCACAATTAATTTTAAGATGTCATAGACTGTATTCTGTCCCCCTTAAAATTCACATGTTGAAGTCTTAACCCCCAAGGTGAGTGCATCTGGAGACAGGACCTCTAAAAGGCAGCAGCGACAGTTAAATGAGATCCTAAAGGTATGACCCTAATACAGTGTGACTGTTAGCCTTGTAAGAAGACAGAGCCACACCTAGGATGTGTGTGCAACGCAGGGCCAGATGGAGTGTTAAGAGATGGCCTGCAGCAGAGCCTGGGAGAAACCAACCCTGCCCATGCTTGGATCTTGGACCCTCTAGCCTCCAGGACTGAGAACATTTCTGTCGTTTAAACCACTTTGTGGTATTTTGCTATGACAGCCCAAGTAGACTCATCTACATATACCGCATGTTACATATATTGTTGTACAATATACAATTACTATACAATATATAAAATCATGTTTTTACATATCAATACATAGAGGTTATATATATCATACAGTATCCAATTGTTACACAATATATACAACATGTACACGTGCATGTGTTAGGGTTGCCATAACAAAACATGGCAGACTGGGTGGCTTACACACAAGAGAAATTTCTTTTCTTGTAGTTCTAAAGACTAGAAGGTCCCAGATCAAAGTAACATGCTATATACGTAACCAAAACGTAGAAATGTGTACAGTTAGGTGAAGCAGACTCACTGTGTTTGTTAAAATAAAGAATAGATGAGGGAGAAATTCTTATCCTAATAATACAAATATCTTGTGCATAGAATTTGGAAATTCAGATTTTGAATGAGGCTAACATACCATTATTGTCCTTACCGCCTTCCTTCATCCTCCTCCTATTCTTCTACCCACATCTGGAATGAATGGAGAGAATGTTTGCCACAAATGATTGTAGATTTATGGTCCTAGAAAGATTGAAATGTGTAGTGGGAGGACAAGTCATTTAACCAGCTGTTCCTGGATCATGTTTTATTACTCAGGATTAGACTATGATGATACAAAACCATTTAACATGTCCCTGGGCCCCTAAGGAAAGTAGAAACTTGCCTAAGTGTTCATGAATCAACTGCACTAATAAGGAATTAAATTGCGTTGGGAAGTCTACTGGGAGGAAAATCTACTCCTCATTGGAGATAGTTATGAAGAAAAATAATCACATGGCAGGACAGGTTTTGAGATGGGGATACATAACAGATTGTTTTCCCTAAAGAAATCCCTCTAGAAAGCAGTAAGTGCACCTTGACCCAGAGAACACAGTTACAGAAGGAGCCCACTAAACAAGATCTTCAGCCCGGGGGAAACTTAAACCTCTAGATCATGCAAGCTTGATAAAGCTGATGTCAGCCCCACAACAGTGTAGACACTACAGTGGTTTGTGCCCCTCTGAAGGACGGCAATACATAAACAGATATTCTGTATATCTGTGGTGCAATTTTATAGGGTAAAGGTGGGGGATAGTTAGGAAAAATATTATCTGCAAAGTTTCCTTAGGGAGGTGATTATTTAAAAAAACAAGAAAAAAAAAGTTAAGAAAGACTACTGTAGGTAAACTGCAACATGGATAGGTAAGAATACAGACCAGAAGAGAGCTGGACCTATCTGCTCCCTGTCTCCTGATACGGAACTTGGCTAAAGCACCATGCGCTCCAAGCGCTCCAGATTCCCAACCTGGGGATCTCCGAAGCACTCCTCACATTTTCTCTGAATTTATATTCTCTTGGCCTCTCCACCTCCTTAGTTCTTCTACTAAGTGTCTTTCTACCCTTCTACCAACCAAAATTTGGAACAGAGTCACTTCACAATATTCTAAAAAATAATATTAACGAAAAACTATATGCACAGGGGCGCCTGGATGGCTCAGTTGGTTGGGTGTCTGACTCTTGATTTTGGCTCAGATCATGATATCAGGGTCCTGGCATCAAGCCCCAGGTTAGGCTCTGCACTCAGTGTGGAGTCTGCTTGAGATTCTCTCTCCTTTTGCCTCCTCCTCCTACTTATCCATACGTGTGTGTGCACATGATATCTCTCTCTCAAACACATCAATATTTAGAGAAAATATGCACAAAGCATGTGTGAGTCTGATAGATTTTACTCTGAAACTAAGCATAATAGGTCATAGAGTTCAGTGAACAGAAAGTCATGCTATGGTACAAGTCAGACATTTATGTTCCTGAAAACGTCTGTTGGCCAAGCAGCTGCCAACCTAGCTCCGCTCTGGCCTTCCCATCGCACAGCATCACACTTGTATTCTCTTTCCTTTTTTCTCCTCTTATCTCTTATATGCTGAATCCTACCTCCCACCCTCTCCCTAAATGCGCACAAAGCACACAAAAACACTCAGATTTCTTCTTTGATACCTTAGAACAAATGATCTCCTGGTTACGCCCCTAATTCTTTGAAGATTTTAACTCCTGGCTTAATGTCTAGATGGTTCATTCTGTGTGTCAAGTTACCTGAACGAAGGCATGCCAACACACTTGGCAAAACTTTATATCTGGGTTTGTCTATAAGGATGTTTCAGGAAGGTATTAGCATCTGGATCTGTAGACTGAGTAGAGGAGATTACCTTCCTCTCCTGCACTGAGGACCTGAATAAACAAAAAGGCAGAGGAGGTACAAAATTGCTCTGTGTTTGAGCTAGGATGTCCATCTTCTCCTACCTCTGGGCATCGGTGATCCTGGTTCTTAAGCGTTGGGCTCAGACTGACATTGATACCCTTCCCTCCCCTGGTTCTCAGGCATTTGAGTTTGGACTGGAAATACAACATCAGCTTTCTGGAGCTTCCAGCTTGCAGATAGCAAATCCTGGGACTTCTTAGCTTCCGTGATCCCATCAGCCAATACCCTATAATAAATCGCTTTCTGTCTCTCTCTCCACATATACCCTGTTGGTCCCATTTCTCTGGAAACACTGACTATGCACTGTGCCTCCTACCAAAATGACTCCTGTAATATTTCTAAGTGATTTCAGTATCAATAGAGATTATGCTCATTCTCTGGCTGAGATCTTCAACTCATGATACTACTACCATTTACCTGTCCCTCAGCTTCCTTCATACCTTCTCTAGCCTTCTAATCTACTTTATATTCCACCACAGTCATCGTAATCCTTTCCCTGAAAAAGTCTAACACCCTCATCTCACGTGCTGCCATCTTTATTTGGTTAAAAAAAATCACATAATTTTTTTCCCTTTTTCCATGCCTATAGCTCCACAGCTGATTATGGCTGTAGAAAAGCACACAATCACGAGTAAATCAACTCACTTTCAAGTTTGTGACCATTAACCTGGAGAGGGTCCTTTTCCTGACTGGTAATTCTACTTCTTTTTTTTCTTTAACTTCATTACATCATCCACTCTTGATTATAACTATTATGCTTTTTTCCCCATTTCTTTTCTCAACTGATTATCTTGCTTCTGTCAGTAAGAAAGTTGACCTATCAGGAGCAAACTTCCATATTTTTCACCCCCAAATCTACCCCTTTTCTACCTTTGTATCCTCATGTTCTGCCTTTCTGTCATTACTGTAAGGGAACTATCTATGTCCCTATCTGAGGACAAGTTCCCTTCATTTCCACACTAAACCTTATTCCCGTCCATCTACAAGGACATGGCTATAGAATTATCTACCTCCAGCATTGTCAATATTTCCCTTTTGCATTGAATCTACTAGATCATCATAAAAATTTCAATATACAGACATGCTATTATTTCTCCCTTCTCAAAAAACAAATCTTTCTGTTTATCCCATTTTAACCACTGACCACAGTAGCCTCCAAACTGGTATTTTTTTTTCTATATTCCTACCTGACCACGTCTCCCACTGCCAAGTCTGTTCTCAACATAGTAACCAAATTTGCCTATTAAATATAAATCCATTCATGGAAGTTTCCTCAAAACTTTGTAAAGGCTTCCCAGGCTTCACTCAGTATAAGCCTAAACTTTACCAGTGAGAGTACCCTGCCTGTCCCCTGCCTTAATTCCTTGATATCATCTGTTCCCATTCAGCCCCTTGCTCACTCCATTCAAGCCCCATTCACCAGTTACGGGTTTTCCCCCTTTTCCTTATTGTTTGCCATTCCTTGTGCTTATAATATATCTTCTCCACCTATAGATATCCATAAAGCTTTCCTCAAACACCTGAAAGTCCATCCCCTTAATGATGCTTCCCTGATTACTGTATTTAAAGACATGATCCTCTAACACCTATGAAAAAATATATTTTTGTCTGTTTTGTCCTCCAACCATTAGAACTATGCAATTATGTATTTGTACTTAAGTATGTTGAATAAATTAATGAATGTTGATTGAATGAATCAATTAATGCTATTAATGTTGACCTCTTCTCCTTCCCCAGTTCCCAAGACATATTATACAAATGGTTAGCTGGTAACTATTTAATCACTTCACCCTGT
This sequence comes from Vulpes lagopus, assembly GCF_018345385.1. Lineage (NCBI taxonomy): Eukaryota > Metazoa > Chordata > Mammalia > Carnivora > Canidae > Vulpes > Vulpes lagopus. The sequence goes on along the minus strand of NC_054834.1, from coordinate 23,239,931 downwards.
TTTCTCTCAAAAGTAGTTTTTGAATTTACATAATTACTCCTTTTCTTAAGATACCTGGGTAACATCTCCTTATGGTTAACTTGTGGTATCAGTTATGTAGGGTAACTCAGCAACATGGCTTTTCCGCTCACCAAGGCTAACTTGGCTCACCATCACTGTGTGCCCTATCTGCCAGCAGCAGAGACCAACACTTAGCGCTCAGTATGAGCCATTCCCCAGCTACCAGGTGGCAGGTTGATTACATTGGGCCACTTCCACCATGGAATGGCAGCATTTTGTCCTTGTTGGAATAGACGCTTACTCTGGATATGAATTTGCTTTCCCTTCCCACAATGTTTTTTGCCAAAACTACCATCCATGGACTTATAAAATGTCTTATCCATGCTCCTGGTATCCTATTCAGAATTATTTCAGGTCTAGAAACTTAATCCATAGGAAAAGAAGTATGGGAATGGGCACATGTTCATGAAATTCACTGCTCTTACCATATTTTTCATTGTCCTGAAGCAGCTGGCTTGACAGAATGGTGAAATGATTCAGTTACAGTGCATACTGGGTGGAAATACTTTGCAGGACTAGGGCAAGGTTCTCAGAAGACTGTATATGCTCTGAATCAGCATCAAATAAAATGTGCTACTTCTCTGATAGCCAGGACTCACAAGTCCATGAAGTAAGGGGAGTATTACCACTTTATGACCCATTAGCAAAATTTTTCTTTCTCTTCTCCTGACTTTATTCTTTGCTGGCCTAGAGGTCTTAGTTCCAGAAAGAGAAGTGTTTCCACCAGGAGATGAAAGAAGGTATAAGAAAGAAATATTGTGGGAAAGAAGACTCTGGCTTCCTCATGCCTCTGAATCAATAGGCGAAAAGGGGACTTATTGGGCTGCCAGGGTTGATTGATCCTGACTACCAAGGGGAATTGAACCCCTATTACACAGTGCATGTAAGGAAGATCATGGCAGGAATACAGATCCTTGAGAGTATATTTCCGTTTTACCATTCCTAATGATGAAGGTCACTGGAAACAACCAATCCAGGAAAGATTATCAATGGTCCAGATCCTTTAAGAATGAAGATTTAGGTCATCTCTTCAAATAAAGAATCAAAACAAGCTGAAGTACTTGCTGAAGGCAAAAGGAATACATATGGATAGTAGCAGAAGTTAGTTATAAATACCAGCTGATGAGTTGTAGAAAGGAGTACTATAATTGTCTTGAGTATTTCCTCCTTAGTTTGTTGTGAAAATGTTTGTGAATGTATATGTATATACATGGTAAATAAATTTGTTTTCTTTTCTCTCTCATTCCTTTATATATTACAAAATAAAAAACATATTGACTTCGTATCAGTATTTAAGTATTGCTAACTTTACATCATAGATTTCAAGTTATCAGATATCAGGAGAACAGCAAACATTCAGGGGCTTTACTTCCTCTTCTAGGGTAGGGTTAGTGCATTTTTGGTTATATATATGATAACTGTATCATGTTAGGTTGAATTAAGACCTTGTTATTGTCTTTACTAGGAGATTAAATACTATTTAAGGAGATGTGTATAGGTGTCAGGTTGTTAAGGGGTGAATTTATGAGAGCTAATTTTATGTGCTAACAGGGCTAAAGAATGACCAGCTATCTGGTCAAACATTATTTCTGGGTATGTCTGTGAGAGTGTTTCTGAAGGAAATTAGTACTTTAATTAGTAGGCTGAGTAAAGAAGATTGCCTTCACCAATGTGGGCAAGCATTGTCTAATCCGTTGGCCTGAATAGAACAAAAAGTGGAAGAAGGGTTAATTCTTTCTCTTCTTGAGATGGGTTACCTATCTTCTTCCCTCTGCCATCAGAGCTCCCAGCTCTTGGGCCTTTATACTCTGGAACTTATACAAGTCCCCACCTGGTTCTCGGTTCTTCAGATTTAGACTGAACTACATCACTAGCTTTCCTGGGTCTCAGTCTTGCAGACTGTTGGACTTCTTAGCCTTCATAAGCACATGTGTCCACTCCTACGATAATCTCATAGCCCTATATATCTATCAAATTCTATTAGTTTATTTCTCTTGAGATCCCTAGCTAATACATATGGCTAGGTAACAAATTACCCCAAAGTTTAGTGTCTAAAATAACCATTTATTATACCCATTGACTTATGGATCAGGGATTCATTCAAGGTATAACAGGCATGACTCCTCTGTACTGAGAAATGTCCAAAGCCTAAAATGGAAGTCTTAAAGGCTAGGAGCTAAAATTATCTGCCAATTTGTGGCTGCTAGCTATCCACTGAAAGACTCAGTTCCTCTCTATATAGGTCTCTCCACAAAAGCTAATTTGAGCTTCCTCACACTGTGGTGGCTGGCCTGTCAAGAGTAAGCATACCAAAAAGAGCAAGCCAGATGGAAACTGTATTTTTATGACCTAACCCCAAAAGTCACATAGTATCATTTCCCCTGACTCTTGGTTGGAGCAATCATAAAATCCCCATCAGGTTTGCAAGAAGGGAACATAAACCCATCTCTTCAAGGAAGGAGTGTCAGAGTTGTAAGATCAGATGAAATGAGAAATATTGTTGCAGTCATTTAAGAAAATGGAGTCATCCACATTTGCCTTTATAGGTACAGTCAAGAATTTCCTGGTTATTTGTCTCCTTATTGATGAATCTAACTAGGTGTTCTTATTTTCTGTAATTCAAGGTAAGAGTCAGTGACATATGTAACATTAGACCTGTTGTAACAACATGTATGCTTTTGGAGTGAGTCCCATCTCGTATGATTATCTGTTAACTCTTTGGGTTATAACCTATTAATTTCCCTAGGCAAAAATACATTATATACACATTTTGGTATAAATTTTGAAAGACCATATTTTGAAAACTATATATTTTTACAACTAAATATTTTTACAAATATTGTAAGTAACTTTCAAAGTCATTAAATATTTTTCCACAACACCAAAAAAAAAACCCAAAACAAACAAAACAAAACAAAAAGTGTGTATGTATGTGTACAGATATGGCAGTTCCTGACACAGAGCCCCTAAATATTACCGTGAAATTTCCCGAGTGTTGGAAACATGTTTTGTTCTAATGGGACAACTTTTGGCAGGCCCCTAGACAGCTTCAAGATGGGGACTAATCACCAGAAAGATCAAACTTCGATTAGAAGCCTTCATCTTCTTTCCCCTTTATTCCCTTTCACTATTTTTTATATTCCTCAAATGAATGAGACCATATAATGTTTGTCCTTCTCCGATGGACTTACTTCACTCAGCATAATAACCTCCAGTTCCACCCACATCGAAGCAAATGGTGGGTATTTGTCATTTCTGATGACTGAGGAATATTCCATTGTATATATGGACCACATCTTCTTTATCCATTCATCTGTCAATGGACACCGAGTTTGGCTATTGTGGACATTGCTGCTATAAACATTGGGGTTCAGGTGAGAAAATGAGTGGGAAATATCAATGAGGGAGACAGAACATGAGATACTCCTAACTCTGGGAAATGAACAAGGGGTAGTGGAAGGGGAGGTAGGTGGGGGGATGGGGTAACTGGGTGACGGGCACTGAGGGGGGCAGCTGATGGAATGAGCACTGGGTGTCATGCTATATGTTGGCAAATCGAACTCCAATAAAAAAAAATATACAAAAAAAAAAAAAAGAAGCCTTCATCTTTCAGCCCCATCCTCCCAGCTTCTGGGAAAGGAAGGGGGCTGGAGATTGAGTTAATAATCATTCATGCTTACATGATGAAACATCCACTAAAACCCCTAAACAACAGGGCTTGGCAAGCTTCTGGGTTGGTGAACACACAGAGGTGCCAATAGGATGGCATGCTGAGAAAGGACGTGAAAGCTCTATGCATCCACTCCATTTGGTTGTTTCTGAGTTGTATCCACTATAATAAAACGCCTTCCTGAATTCCAAGAGCCATTCTAACAAAGTATTTAACTTATCAGGAGGTCATGGAAATAGCAATTTATAGCTAGTTGATCAGAAGTGCAGAAGGCCTAAGACGTGTGAAGGGGAGGCAGTCCTGTGGAACAGAGCCTTCAACCTGTGAGCTCTGCAATAAATCCAGGCAGTTTGTGTCAGAATTGAATTGAATTGTTGGATACCCACTTGTGGTCAGGACAATTGGATTTTGGTATTAGAAAGCCCTACAGAGTAGGGAAGCACGATCACAGAAAATTCTATTTGTGGAACATTTTAGGACTCACTTTCCAACATCCTCTTTCTGCAATATCAATAACAGATAGACATCCAGCCCTACTTCTTTTTTTATATATATAATTTATTTATTTATTCACGAAAGACACAGAGAGAGAGAGAGGCAGACGGAGCAGCAGGCTCCATGCAGAGAGCCAGACGTGGGACTTGATCCCGGGTCTCCAGGATCACACCCTGTGAAGGCGGCGCTAAACCACTGAGCCACCAGGGCTGGCCCCAGTCCTACTTCTGAAGCTTTATGTGGAGATGCCCATTATTACTAAGTTTTTTTTTTTTCAGAATGAACACATATCTACCAAAATTGGAAGGTAGCCAAATGATAGCTATTACCTCCTCTTTAAACAATTTATTTTACTAAGATTAACATTTCCAGTTCTTCAATTTATACCTCCTTTATTATGGTTGCTTTCCTCTACTTAGCCCTCTGGACCAGTGCCAGTTGACTCCAGATTTAACCTATAGTTTATCACAGTGGTCCAGACCTGTTCTGACCAGAGAATGCCATTTGATAGAACCTCAGTAAATGGGTTAAATGAATATTTTCTGATTTAATCCCTAACAGCAACTTTGTAAGGTATGCATGACTGTCTGCATTTCACAGATGAGAAAGAAGGCATGCTTAATCTTGCTATCCTTTATTTAGTAAGTGGGAGACAAATTAGACCCCAAGAACTCTTAGCTTTCTATAAGACCAAGATACCTCTCTCTGGGGCTAATTCTGCACCTGTTCTCCTCTCATGACTCAGGAGCTACTCATTCCTGATCTGTAAGGCGTCAGGATTCTGCTGCCCTCTTGAGCCTACAGTACTTCCTTGCTATGTCCAATGACACATAACCATGGCTATTGCAAAACTGTTAGGATGAACATTTGAACAACCTTAAAATAGGAACAATGTGATATGAGATGACTGCTGCGTTTAGGAACAGAATGTAATAGAATATAAACCTTAGGATGGATTTGGACCAGGCTGTTTTTTCGAAACATCAGGCTTGGAATCCAAGAATCCAATTAGCATATGCAGGGGAAAAAAGAAAAAGAAACTATCTACTTAGAATACCCCTTTAAAAAAATTACTCAAACTGAAATTTGCCAAATTGGGCTCATCCACCAAAACAAAAGCCAGTTGAAAGTCACAAACATTTAATTCATGCTATGGAATGGGTACAGAAAAAGAAAACAGCTTCTTTCCCTCTATGATTATAATACTTAATGATCCAATAATGTAAGTAAAAATATAATTACAATACAAGGCCAAATAAGATAAGTACTGTAGGAGAGACCCAAGTAAAGTGTTATGGGGAGTTGAAAGGAAGGTCACTGCCAAGCAGATCACAGTACAGAAACTGGAACAACAAAATTATATAGAATTTTGTTAACCAAAGAGCAGAACTTTCCTTCTGGCTCTGTGGGGAATTGCTCGTTGTTAGGGCTCGTTGTTAGCCTTTGAGAGCAGCGGAACACTGAACAGAAGCAAGGCCAGTATTAAGTGAATGTGATGGCTGAAACCATTTTCTGTTCCTAGGCCTGTAATTTAAAGTTATTATTGGGCCTTTGAGGCTAATCCCAGCAGAACAAGTCTAGGGGTTTGGGGCGGGGGACAAGGACAGCGAGGATGAAGCAGCAGCAACTTCTGATAAACAAAGTCTGAAATTTAGTACTTAGCTAATCTCTTGGAAACCAAATTTCAACTATCAGAGGTATTTTACAACTGTAGTGCATTAAATTTATTTATATGGATAGCAGCACAGGTGTGTTTTGAACTACAAAAATTGAAAATAACCTCCTAATAGTCATAAGAAGGTGAAAGGATGTCATTTTTTTTTCTGTGAGATAATGGAAATGCACCTAAAGCCTGGAAACCCTTGGAGTCTTAAATAAGAATTAGATGACACCAGTAAACTGGAGTGTCATTGTATTTGTAAGTAGAGCTTAAATTTGTGGGCATATATTGTTTTCTAAATCACTCGTATTTTGTTTGAGCAACTAATCTTTTAAAAGAATATTCCGTTCTCTAGCTCTTGCTATTTAAGTATTATTTTGAATAAAGAGATGGATATTTAACAAATTGTTATGGAACATAGGAGCTTGTGGTTTTAAAGTTTTAATAAAGGTAGTCTCCATTCATCTTCCAAGTTAAGAAATAAAATGGTCCCTTTAACCCATTAATCATATTAAGATTGATCCTTACTTTGTTTATGTAAGAAAAGATGAAAGCCTGGTCACCCCAGGCATGCGACATTGTCGACAGACTTTTCAGCACCTCTACTAATTTATGGCCATTCCGTGGGAACTGAAAACTACTCAGGTGGCTGATGGTAGACATCCCAGTGATTTACTCACAACATCTGCCATCCAACTACATAGGCTCCATTCAGAGGTCAGCTTCTTATAAAACGATGTTCCTTCTGATTTCCACCTCTTGTGTGGGTTGGTCTTGATTGACACTGACCCTCAGATTGGTACTGAAAGAGTCTGTCTCCCAAGAGAATGATCATGAAAAACTTCACTTTTCTGAATCATATCATATTTAGCCAGGTAATTAATAGAAAAAGGGGGAGATGAAGAAAGATTGATAAAAAGAAACAAAATCCTACAAAAAGAGTTTCAGAAATCTTAACCCTTACTATTTCATATCTACTTATAAAATCCTATTGTGTACCTTTATTTTTTTTAAGAGAGAAATTTTCCAGAATAAGTATCTGTGAGCTTAACCTTGAAGATCTGACATTTATTTGCGAGAGTGATGATTACAAGGAACTGAATATAATTAATTTATTTTTATTACCTGTAGGAAAAGAAAGAAAGTATATCTCAGCATGTATTTGTGGACTAAACTCAGAGAGCAAGTTTAATAAAAGAATCAAATAATCTCACATTTCTTACCTATCATGAGGATTAATGTCAATAGAGCCATAGATTATAAATAAGCATTGTAACCATTCATCTGTAATAAAAGCTGTTAGTTCCCACTACATTTATGATCCACTCTGGGCTTATTTAACGAAAAAGGAACACAGTTAAAAAGGTAAGCCTCTAACTTTACATTAAAGTCAACTGTCTCTAAAAATTGTGTCTGCCTAAAATAAAATAAAATAAAATAAAATAAAATAAAATAAAATTTTAAAAATTAAAAGAATAAAAATTGTGCCTGTCTGGAAACATGCATGTTGCAGGTACCCAGGAGTTTTTCCAAAGACATAGTATACTAGAACCAGAAGCAAGTTTAGAACTGTTAAGGAGAAACAACGCTTTGATTGTTTGTAAGGTTACATCAAGTCATTTGGCACAGAATGAAGCTTCTTAAACAAGTAAAACACAGAGAGCTCATCTATAAATCTTTCCATCATATTATTGTGTTCTTGACGCCAAGATATGGGTGGGCTGGGCAAACAGCCTCTCAGCTCCATCACATGCCAACCTTGTAGCAGGCCACAGAGCAGTTTTCTTCTTTTCCCCAATGAAAACAAGTACAAAAAGACAGGTGAGGACCCCCATTTCCAGAACCTGGGTGGGATCCTGGCTGTACAACCCGCTGAGTGAGGCAGGGCACATCATGTCACCTCTGTCCTCCGCTCCCTTATTTGTATAAGGGAAATCATTTATTCACTACATAGTTTCAATGCAATCCATGACTAATGACGAAAATGATTAAATATTTGTGAAGTGTTCGGACAGCCGCTGGCACACAATCAGTGCTGCATAAACGTTAGCGATTATTATCATAACTGTCCGGGCCTAGAGGGAAACATGCGTATCACACCCATCATGGCATCATGTACACACATGCATATGGTTTTGTCTGCTGCAAACGTTTCCTCCACTTCTCTTTCTGGGCTCTTCACTTGGAGCCTTTCTCTACTCTCTTGCCCTCTGCCCTCAACAGGCCCCCTGGCACCAGCCTTCTGGGTCCAGAATCACATCCCCCCACTAATCACCTCTACACATAGCTCCGTTTCTCACACAAAACAACTTCTCTTTGTGTCAGCTTCTCCAAGCTTGAATCCTCTCAACTTTGCCTCATATGGTCCCACACACATGAAAGCATATTTACTGTAAATACTATGTGTGTTTCTTTTTAGCAGACAAAAGATCTTCTGGGAACCAGTATCCAGCATTCTAAGAGAGGGGGTAGGGAATTCTATATGTTTTTGGTGATACAAGTGACAGTACCGTTAATGTGATGTGTGCTTTATTTTCATAGATATCCTTCCCCATCCAGGACTTGGCACCATTAGAAGAAAAAAATGAGTATACAGCAGTAGTGTAGTGTAGTGATTTAGTGTAGAACATGGAAATGGTCTTATTTACCTGTTACGGCTCCCTAGTGCATAGAAATTATGATTAAAACCTATCACTAGGTAAAAATATATGAACAGGTGTTCTTTAACCAGAACTTTATAAATACTAAGATTACACGTGTACACATACTAGTATAACTTTGTTCGTAGGACAGTATTTGGTAGTATTCTCATGCAGAGAGAGAAGTAAAGCAAAGTAGAAAAAAGTATATAGTCATTCTGTCGGAAACTTCCCCATTCAGGAACATTCAGAACACTTAGCTAGATGGATGTAAAGAAAATAATTGTCTTCATTGCAGAGTGTCTGTCTACATGGTTCCCTTCACTTTGTAAATGTAATAGCCACTTATTTTCTACTGGGGCATTAAAAGCAAACCGTAAATCTCCGCTCTTCCCTGCCACACGCACCCTCCCAACCAGGACACACACAGTCGCAGTTCAGATTTCATTTGTGTGTTCCCTCACCTGGACTTTTACTGATTTAGTGATCTCTGCATTTGCTTGGGTAGATCTGGGGTTTTCTGCTTCCAATACACTTTGAAAGATGCCTCTGCTAGGCGGCAATTTCTCGGGCCGGTAAGTTCCGTTGTGGGGCTGTATAAAGCTATCTTGCATTTCCTCTTTCTGAAGATTTGTTCTATTTGTATATTTGCTTAAATATGAGCCAGAGGTAGGAAGACTCTCATTAAATCTATGGTTATTTATATCGTATCTAGACACCTGGTTCCTTCAGCTGCAGAGGGTCAGCTGCCTGTAGCTGGGAGTCTCGGCGTGGCAGGCCTAAGGAAGCATCCCAGGTGTCTGGGACCACAGCCTTCCTCAGAAGGATTATGTTGGGGTGCGCTGGGGTTTGGCCTGCACAAAGCCATGCGGGGCCCCCTAGGACGTGCGGGCCAGAGGCTCTGCCTGCACCCCCAGCAAAGGGCTTCACGCTGGGCCCCGCCCTGGCTACTGTTCTTCCCTGAAGGCTAAAGGCAGGTTAAGTAAAAGAAGGAGAAATCTGAAACTTTTTTTTCCCACTTAGCTCTCCAAGCCTCATGGCACAAGATAATGGAATTAATGTCCCGCGTCCTCAGGAGCAGGCGCTGATGGGTCCCCGCAGCCCCCACGGTCGATGGGGACAGCCTCCCGGCACCAGGTGCTGCGGACCCTCGGGTGTTAGAGACCTCGTGGGCACAGCGGGGGGGGGGGGGGGGGGGGGGGGGGGGGGGGGAAGGAAGGAAGGAGGGAACACACTCCGGAGGACCCACAGGAGATGCTCTGTGAGATCAAATAATACTGCTACTTATAAAAAGAGACACATTCTGTTAACTTTTAAAGGGGTTTTGTAGTAAATTCCGCTTACTACTTTCCCATCTTTGCCAGATTTTGCTCTAAAAGCTAAATCTGAGGGTCACCAAATAAGGAAAAAGAATGTAAATTAGAAAACTTTTGATGGCAATTCAAAATGTTTCAGCCTAATAGCCTTTCTTCTTCCTAAATTAGCTTCTTCTCTTAAGCTTACTATTTTCTAGCTACTTCTTAAAAAGGGGAAAAGAAAGCAATAAAAAAGACAGGAAAAAAAACCTTCCATTTTTTTTCTTTCCAGAACAGAATTACTATTTTCAGGAGCATTTTCCTTTGAGAGTCATAAATCATTCTTGTCGGCTTTGGGGAGGGGGGGGGGGGGCTCTCATGACATTCTTTATGCCTTAGCAATAATATCGCAAATATTTATTGTCACAACGAAATATGCCACTTATTTAGTATCCTTATATCTTTCAGTTTCATCCATCGAAATCTTGATTTACTTAATGACCCAATTTGAATATAATTTAAATACATTTGGTAAAAATTAGAAGTTAGGAGTAGTAAGAGTAATTATATAGTTTTTAAAAGCACTAGATATAAAATTTAAGGACTGAAAGTATTGGTTTCCTGTAAATGATAATAATGTGAACTGTAAGATTAAAAAGATGTTAAAAATTTCTATAACATGTTAAAAACATTTATAAAATTGATAAGCTTTTAGCAATAAATGAAAACTCTTTAAATACAAGCATGTAGTCTTCATTAAAACTATTTTTTCTGTATCTCAGTCAGCTAAGCAGCTGACTATTGATTTCAGCTCAGGTCATGATCTCAGGGGTCATGATATAGAGCCCCCCAGCAAGCCCCAAGGGAACACTCTGTGCTCAGCAGAGTCTGCTTGAGATCCCCTCTCCTCCTCTGCCCCTCCCACCCTGCTCACCACCCCCTCTCTCTCTGTCTAAAAAAAATAAATAAGTCTTTAAAAAGTAAACCATTTTTTCTACTAATATTAAAATGAACCACATAAAATAATTTTAGGAGTGTGACTAACCTATCAGTTTGATTTCTAAAATGACATAGTTCGGGGCACTTGACGGGATGAGCACTGGGTGTTATTCTGTATGTTGGTAAATTGAACACCAATAAAAAATAAATTTATTAATAAAAAATAAAATAAAATAAATAAAATGACATAGTTCATAATATATTTTATATTGGGTGATCCAGCAAAAATGTTAAGCCACAATGCTATAGTTCATAATATATTTTATATTCACCCAATATAATCACCCAACAAGGACATTGCACCATGTACACTCTCTGGGAAGTATGCTAATGAACAGCCTTCTACATTCAGCCCTTTGTTAAAAATAAGGTAAAATCCTCAAAAATATTTGGTTTCCCATTTTCAAGGTAACCTCAAACACCACTTTGTGGAGCAGGTATTCTCCTTTGGGTACAAGAGTCGCTAATTCCCTTAATGAGGGAGATGAATGGGAGAGTCTCATTCTATTTCACTCACAGTATGAGAAGCAGAAAATTGGGAATTCCACAACTTCAATTTGTAATATCCATAAACCAGGTTCAATACAAATAATTACTGATAAGCTTATGTGTACTGAGGATAGCATTACATAATATAGACGTATAAATATGAATATAGTAAGCATCTTGCTCACAAAAAAGAATCAGACAGGTACTAAAACAACTAGCATACTAGGATTAAGTGGACAAAGGCCACAGTGGAACTTACCAAAGGCAGGGCAGGAGCTCCGACTGTAAGTACAGTTACACTGATTTTATATTTGACTCCTCATATTGGAGGACTGTAAATCATGCCACAATAAACATCGGAGTGCATATATGCCTTGGAATTAGTGTTTCTGAATTTCAGGGGTAAATACCCAGTAGTGACATTCCTGGATCATATGGTAGTTCTATTTTTAATTTTTTGAGGAAACTCCATACAGTTTTCCGAGGTGGCTGCTCCAGTTCGCATTCCCACCAACAGTGCAGAGGGTCCCCCTTTCTCCACATCCTTACCAGCACTTGTTTCTTGTGTTTTTGATTTTAGCCATTTTGTCAGGTGTGAGGTGATAGGTCATTGTAATTTGGATTTGGAGTTCCCTGCAAATGAGAGATGTTGAATATTTTTTCGTGTGTCTGTTGGCCACCTAGATGTTCTCTTTGGAGAAATGTCCGTTCAGGTCTTCTGCTCATTTTTGAATTGGATTATTCGTTTTTCTGAATGTTGAGTTGTATTAATTCTTTATATGTTTTGGATACTCACCTATTATACGATATACAATTTGCAAATATCTTCTCCCATTCCGCATGTTGCCTTTTAGTTTTGTTGATTGTTTCCTTTTCCATTCAGAAGCTTTGCATTTTGAGGTAGTACTGATAGTTTATTTTTGCTTTTATTTCCCTTGCTTCAGGAGACCTATCTAGAAAAATGTTGCTATGGCCCAACTCAGAGAGATTACTACCTGTGCTCTCTGTGAGGATTTTTATGGTTTCAGGTCTAACATTTAGGTCTTTAATCCATTTTGAGTTTATTTTTATGTATAAAAAATACACAAAATTTTATTTTTTATGGGCAGCCATAAAAAAGAATGAAATCTTGGTTTAAGAAAGTAGTCTAGTTTCATTCTTTTGCATGTGGCTGCTCAATTTTCCAAATACTATTTAAGAAACTGTTTTTCCCATTTTATATTCATTCCTCTTTTGTCAAAGATTAATTGACTATATAATTGTGGGTTTATTTCTGAGTTTCCTATTCTATTCCATTGATCCTTGTGCCTGTTTTTATGCCAGTACCATACTATTTTAATTTCTACTGCTTTGTAATATAACTTGAACTCTTGAAATTCGAGTTCTGTTTTGTTTTTCTTTTTTAAGATTGCTTTGGCTATTTGAGTGTGTGTGTGTATGTGTGTGTGTGTGTGTGTGTGGCTCCATACAAATTTTAGGATTATTCTAGTTCTTTGAAAAATGCTGCTGTTATTTTGATGGGAATTGCATTAAATTTGTAGCTTTCTTTTGGTAGAGTAGACATTTAAAGAATATTTGTTCTTTCAACCCATAAATATGGTATACCTTTTCATTTCTTTGCATCATCTTAAATTTCTTTCAACAGTGTTTTGCAGTTTTCAGAGTACAGGTCTTTTACCTTTTTGGTTACATTTATTCCTAGATATTTTATTGGTTTTGGTGCAATTGTAAATGGGATTGTTTTCTTAATTTCCCTTTCTGCTGCTTCATTATTAGTATATAGGAATTCAACAGATTTCTGTACATTGATTTTTTATTGTACAACTTTACTGAATTTGTTGATCAGTTCTAGTAGTTTTTCGGTAGAGTCTTTAGAATTTTCAATATATAGTGTGTTATTTTCAAATAGTGAGTTTTACTTCTTTACCAATTTGGATGCCTCTCATTTCTTATATTGTCTAACTCCTGTGGTTAGGACTTCCAGTACTGTGTGAATACAAGTGATAAGAGTGGACATATATGTCTTGTTCCTGATCTTAAAGTAAAGCTCTCAGTTTTCCCCATTGAATATGATGTTGGCTGTGGGTTTTTCATGTAAGGCCTTTTTTATGTTGAGGTATGTTCCCTCCAGACCTATGTTGCAGAGGGTTGTATTTTTTTTTCAGAGGGTTTTTTTTATCTTATTTTTTTATAAATTTATTTTTTATTGGTGTTCAATTTGCCAACATATAGAATAACACCCAGTGCTCATCCCGTCAAGTGCCCACCTCAGTGCCTGTCACCCAGTCGCCCCCACCCCCCGCCCACCTCCCCTTCCACCACCCCTAGTTCGTTTCCCAGAGTTAGGAGTCTTTCATGTTCTGTCTCCCTTTCTGATACTTCCCACTCTGAGGGTTTTTATCATGAATGGATGTTGTACTTTGTCAGGTGCTTTTTTCTGCATCTTTTAAAATGATCATATAGTTTTTATCCTGTCTCTTATCGATATTATGTATTACAGTGATTTTTTTATGAATCTTAAACCACCCAGTGTCCTGGAAATAAATCTCACTTGGTCATGTATATGATTTTTTAAAAATATATTGTTAAAAAAATAATAATAATAAAAATAAAAATAAAAATAAAAATATATTGTTGCATACAGTTTGCTAATATTTTGTTGAGGATTTTTGCATCTATATTCATAAGAGATACTGGCCTGTATATTTCTCTTTTTTTGTGGTGTCCTTATCTGGTTTAGGTACCAGGGTGATACTAGCCTCATGGGATGAATTCAAAAGTTTTCCATCCTCTTGTATTTTTTGGAATAGTTTGAGAAAAGAATGCATATTAACTCTTCTTCAAATATTCAGTAGAATTCACCTGTGAAGCTGTCTGGTCCCAAACTTTTGTTTTTCAGGAGTTTTTTGATTACTGATTGAATTTCATTGCTGGTGATATGTTTGTTCAAATTTTCTGTCTTCCTGCTTCATTTTTGATGGGTTATATGTTTCTAGGGATTTTTCTATTTCTTCTCAATTGTCCAATTTGTTGACATATAGGTCTTTATCATACTCTGTTATAATTGTTTGTATTTCTGTGGTATTGGTTTTTATTTCCCCTCTTTCATTAATGATTTTGTTGCAACCCAAGTGTCTATTGATAGTGAATAAAGATATGTGTGTGTGTGTGTGTGTGTGTGTGTATATATATATATATATATATATATATATATCATGATGGAATATTTTTTAGCCATAAAAAAAGAATGAAATCTTGCTATTTGCAACAACATTGATGGAGATAGAGAGTATAATGCTAAGTGAAATAAGTCAACTGGAGAAAGACAAATATATGATCTCACTCATATGTGGACTTAAAGGAAGAAAAAACAAGCAAAGAGGGAAAAAAGAAAGACAAACCAAAAAGCTGATCTTAACTATAGAGAACAAACTGATAATTACCAAAGGGGAGGTGGGTGGAGGATGGAAGAAAATAGAGAGTGGAGATTAAAGAGTACACTTACAATAAAGAAAAAAAAACCCACAATCTTTACATGCAAAGTTCCCAATTAAAAACCCTTTATGTCCCCCTCCCTCCAAAAAAAACTTACCTTCAGTAAACATTATATTCTTTATTTTATGAACAATGTGTTATTGACAAATTAAAAATACAATGCTGATTGTTTCACATATTCAACCCTAGATGGAAATGGCTCTACATATAGTAATTATCTCAAAAGCCAAGACTTTTTTAAGTGTCCAAGTGTTTTAAAACACATACACATTGTACTAACAGTGATTTTTCAGCATGGAATGCACATAGATACTCTGGATTTTAAAAATTCCCCTTCCTTTCAGAATGCATTTATGCAGGTGGGACACAGTTTGTAGAAACTTATGGATCTGAAGGAATAAACAGTACATGCACAAAAAAGGAGTCATGCATGGTATGGCATAAGATCCCTAATCATTTGTTTTCAGTTTACTCAAAGAAAGAAGATAATTTGGCAGGTCTTGATGAGCAAACAGATGATATCAGTTAAATTTCCTTCATAGTACATGCAAAAATATGAATATCACCACAGATTTCCATTAAGCATAAGATTCTTTTTAGCAAGATTTAGATATATAATATTAATCTCAATTTGGGAATTTGTTATAAGATAATTATTATTATCTATTTAATCAGCAGGAGAGCCTTGGTGTGTTTGTGTATGTATGGGCTTGTATTCCACTCAAAGTTTTTTCCCCCTATATCTTAATTAGAAAGTGCAAACATTCTTTTTAGTAACATGTGCAATCTGGAAAGTCATATATCCTGGATTGTGAAAATATTGCTATAAAGTTCTTGCCCTGCAGATGACATGATACTGTATATAGAAAACCCAAAAGGCTCCACCCCAAGATTGCTAGAACTCATACAGTAACTTGGTAGCGTGGCAGGATACAAAATCAATGCCCAGAAATCAGTGGCATTTCTATAAATAACAATGAGATTGAATAAAGAGAAATAAAGGAATCAATCCCATTTACAATTGCACCAAAAGCATAAAGTACCTAGGAATAAACCTAACCAAAGAGGTAAAGGATCTATACCCTAAAAACTACAGAACACTTCTGAAAGAAACTGAGGAAGACACAAGGAGATGGAACAACATTCCATGCTCATGGGTTGGAAGAATAAATATTCTGAAAATGTCAATGCTGCCCAGGGCAATTTACACGTTTAATGCAATCCCTATCAAAACACCACAGACTTTCTTCACAGAGTTGGAACAAATAATCTTAAGATTTGTGTGGAATCAGAAAAGATCGCAAATAGCCAGGGGAATATTGAGAAAAAAACATCAATGCCGGGAGCATCACAATGCCAGATTTCAAGCTGTACTATAAAGCTGTGATCATCAAGACAGTGTGGTACTGGCACAAAAACAGACACAGAGATCAATGGAGCAGAATAGAGAACCCAGAAATGGGCCCTCAGCTCCATGGTCAACTAATATTTGACAAAGCAGGAAAGAGGACAGTCTCTTCCACTGGAAAAAGGACAGTCTCTTCAATAAATGGTGCTGGGAAGATTAGACAGCCACATGCAGAAGAATGAAACTAGACCATTCTCTTACACCAGACACAAAGATAAACTCAAACTGGGTGAAAGATCTAAATGTGAGACAAGAATCGATGAAAATCCTAGAGGAGAACACAGACAACACCCTGTTTGAACTTGGCCACAGCAACTTCTTGCAAGATACATCTATGAAGGCAAGGGAAACAAAAGCAAATATGAACTATTGAGACTTAATCAAGATAAAAAGCTTCTGCATAGTAAAAGAAACAGTCAACAAACCAAATGACAACCTACAGAATGGGAGAAGATATTTGCAAATGACACATCAGATAAAGGGCTAAGATCCAAGATCTATAAAGAACTTACTAAACTCAACATCCAAGAAACAAATAATCCAGGCATGAAATAAGCAGAAGACATGAACAGACATTTCACCAAAAAAAAGACATAGATGTGGCCAACAAGCACATGTGAAAATGCTCCGCATCATTTGCCATCAGGGAAATACACATCAAAACCATAATGAGATCCCACCTCACACCAGTGAGAATGGGGAAAATTAACAAGACAGGAAACAACAAATGTTGGAGAGGATGTGGAGAAAGGGGAACCGTCTGCACTGTTGGTGGGAATGTGACCTGGTGCAGCCACTCTGGAAAACTGTGTGGAGGTTCCTCAAAGAGTTAAAAATAGAGATACCCTATGACCCAGCAATTGCCCTGCTGGGGATTTACCCCAAGGATACAGATGTAGTGAAAGGGCAGGACACTTGCCCCCCCCCCCACGCCAATGTTCACAGTAGCAATGTCCACAATAGCCAAAGTGTGAAAGGAGCCTCGGTGTCCATCGACAGATGAATGGAGAGAGAAGATGTGGTCTATGTATACAATGGGATATTCCTCAGCCATCAGAAAGGACGAATCCCCACCATTTGCTTCGACGTGGGTGGAACTGGAGGGTATTATGCTCGGTGAAGTAAGTCAATCGGAGAAGGACAATCATCATATGGTTTCACTCATACGGGAATATAAGAAATAGTGAAAGGGATTATAGTGGAAAGGAGGGGAACTGAGCGGGAAAAATTAAAGAGGGAGACAAACCATGAGGACTCCTAACTCTGGGAACTGAACAAGGGGTAGTGGAAGGGGAGGTGGGTGGGGGGACGGGGTGACTGGGTGACAGGCACTGAGGGAGGCACTTGATGGGATGAGCACTGGGTGTTATGCTGTATGTTGGCAAATCGAACTTCAGTAAAAACAAACAAAAAAAATAAAGTTCTTGCCCTATTAATTTTTAAAGTATGTGAAAATAAAAGAATTATACCTGTAAATTATAATATTCAAAACTTTGATAATAATAATTAAGATATAATATATATATTAGTATTGCTATTATGTATAGCAATACTACTCTAAAATTGATATAACAGTACATTAAAAAAGTAACCAAAGGAGAATTGAAGTTTTTTAAATCTCTGCTTTTCAATGCAAACACATATTTTAGCTAATTGTATTTCAAGTGGATAATGAATTATAAACTAACATGTGATAACCAAGAATTGGCCTCCCCCTCCTCTCAGAAAAGAAGCTGCAATAAAGGCCAGTGAATATGTAAACCTAGGGTAGAGAGGTGTTTAATTAAATGGCTTCTGGCAGCTGGAGGCAGGGAGATGGAAAAGGGAAAGGGGAAGAGCTTGAAGAAAAAGAAAACCCGGGAGACGTGTTAATAGGAATATTTGCAAAAGCCGTGTTCTCAGTAAGAATATCAGGAAGAGAAAAGAAATTGAGATTGCAGAAAAAGTATCAGTTAAAAATATTTGGATTTGCCAAGAAGGGTAGAGAAGTATTTCAATGTAGCTCTGGCTCTGAATCCTGTGATGTCAGCTTCCTAGTGGTTCTTTGCTTTTGTCCATGATGATCTTGTTCTTAAGCTCCTAAAACATCAATCATTTCACTTCCCTTCTACAGGATATCATATATTCTTTCAGTCATAATTCAATGCATATTAAATATTGAGAACTTATTGTAGGCAAAACATTGAGCATACAGCTGTGAACAAGACAGACATAGTCTCCGCCCTGTCGTTTTGGTCTTACAATTTGAGATTGAAGGGGTGAACATATCCCTAAAATAAATAACATCAAATAAAAGGAGATTTAGAAGTTTTGATAGTGCTTAACAGAGCAGCTTGACTTAGTCTGATGCTTCAAAGTAAGACTTTCTTAAACCATTAATAATTCATCTGATTTCTGAATGAGAAGTACATGTGGATTTGCTCATGATAGGGATGCAGAGGGAAGGTTGTATCCAGAGACGTGGAAGGGGAGAAAATTAGTATGTCCTCAAAAAATTAAAGAAAACTCAGAGTGGCTGAAGCAAAGAGAGGAAACAAAATATCATGAAATAAGTAGAGAGAGAGATGGAGGCAGGAAATGGAAGATGTTGTGAGCTTTGCTAAGAATCCAACTGAAAGACATCAGCAAGCAACCATCCCAGTGGTTTCAGCCGGGGAAAAATATGATCAAATACACATATTTTACGAATAATTTTAGAAGCAATGTGAGAACCTGGTATAGGATTAATATGCTTCTGTGTTTTAATTGCTAGCTCTTCATTCTGTTGAGAAGGGAGGGATTCTCTTCCTAGGATTATGGAGACACCCAATGCGGGGTAGAAGAGACTGACAACAGTTCGTTAGTGCCATGTACTCCTAGTATGGAGAAGAGAGTATCACCTATCACACAGGGCCACGGGGGGCGGGGGGAGCTGCACCAGTCCTGTGGGAGGCAGACTTCGCATTATCAGGAGAGTGAGGTACTCTCTTTCCCACAGAGGAATGATGAGGCTTATTTGGATAATATAGGAGCTTCCAGGAAACTGGAATGAGTATAAGTAGGAAGTGAATCGAGTCCTTGTGATACACAGGTGTTTGGGCTAAGGGACTCTACCCAGAGTGGGGAGGGGAAGTGTGGTTAAGCCATTCAAGTCCCTCTCCATTTTCCCATGTATCAAGGAACACATAACAGTGGGCCTTAATTTTAGGCCTTATACCACACTCTGATGAAACCTCAAGGAAGAAAATTTATCTGCATAGATGTGAACCCTAAGTCTCTGAATATTCTGAGGTCTGAACCCTGTATGTGGAACTCCCTACCTCTCTCTCACACTTCTGTTTTTTTCTTCAATCCCAGTGAGGATTTTCCAACATAGGACAGAAAACCTTAGACTCAATTGTTTCTTTCCTATAATATAGAAGAATGTTTTCAGCCGAGCCCTCCAGGCTTGGTTCTTGAAATGCTAAAAAAGAAAAGGATTTAGAAAATCCTCTCTGAAGGCAGAAGTCTGGTTTAATGGCTTTTTGTCAAACCAAAAAGGTCAAGTGCCCATCAGCCCTTGCCCCGGGGAGGCAAACATCAGAGTTTGTACTGGGGTGAAGACTTGCAAGAACAGGTTTTGTGTGGGGATTAGAGTGCATTCATTTAATATTTGTCAGTCTTTGTGTATTATCATGAGTCTTGCTCTGTCCACAAGTTTTGAACACCTTACATAACTATAATAATCCTGATTATTTACTGAAAAAATCACTTAAAGAAAACTTCTACAGAGTGTGGACTTTTTTCCCCATTGTTTTCAGGATTTCCACTTCCATAACTGTGGAGATGGCTGTGCTACCCTCAGAACTGAGGATTACAGGAGGGGCTGAAAGCTGAGTGCCAGGGAACGACAGAGGTAGGAGGGGATAAGAAACTCCCTTGGGAAAGTCATGGTTCTGAAGTGCTGTGAGTCACCAGAGAAAAGGCCTCATCTGGAATTCAGAAAGGGACTCAATCTTGGAGGAAGGGGCATGAGAGTCATCCCTTCATAGAACGAAACAAGAACCACACTTGTGAATGAGGTTTCCCAGGAGAGCACATCTCAAAGGAGAAGGGGGGGGCCACACCCCAAGGACATGAGAGGTAGGTTCCCTGAGCCTGTACTACGGAGAGAGAATACGCTAATAATCACTTTCTAGATTTTCCACAGTAACCCTGAATGAATACCCGTCTCAGGAATCAAGCTGTTTCTATACATGTGCCCTTGCTACTTTGATGTTTCAGCTCGATCACCATCTGTCTGGAGTTTGCCTAAGGAAATTTATTTTATTGTATGTGCCTCTGAACAGGTGTTAGAAAATATTCACAACCCCCACCCAGTCCCCCCTATTGGGTGCTACTCTAGCTTTGTAATCCAAAGCTCTTTAGCCTTTCACCCAAGACATATTTCTAATTTGATACTGGATATTCAGTGAGACTGATGATGTATTTCCAGAATATTCATTTAAAAAAATTATATTCAGTACTGATACCTGCAGTCCTGAGAATATGTCTCTCGGATATGCATGAAGAATATCTAAGGTAGTTTTGTCCTCAAATTGAGTATTTTATGCTTCTTTGGTAGAACAGAGGAAGCATAGCTTTTAATCATAAACTTAAAATCATGGGGGAAATATGTTCCTTCTCACAATGTCTTGAAAAATTTGCTCTGCCAATTGGATTATTAAAATAATGTTTCTCAAACTTCTCTGCTTCACAATTCTGAGATTTGTATAGAATTTCTAACATAATGCATTTCTAAAACCCAGTTGTAACGGCACTGCAGGAGCTCATTGATAGTCCCATCTGACTCCTAAGAAAAAGGAAATAAGAAATAATGTCTCCCTGTGCTTTGTTTTGAACATGTTAACTAAACATTACCAGAGTAGATTAGAAAAGCAATCCCTTTATTTAGCTGAGTAATTGCCCACTTGAATCCCTAAAGATCAGTTATTGTAATATGAACTATAAGATGTCCACTAAGAGTCTTAAATGAGTCAATAAAAGGTCATGTTTATATTCGTTAAAAACACTTGAAAGAATAATATTAGCATTGACTTTGAGGCCATGCCCACACTTGCCCAGTGAAAAGTATTTCTCTAGGAAATGCACTGCTTTCAACATGAGTATTATTCTAAATATGCAGCAGATGTAACCATTAAAAGCCACTCTCAATATCTTGATTTAATAGTAATAAAGTGAAACCAGTGTGAAGTTAATTTGTGTGGAAGGAGGGCTTGTTTAACATTAGTGCTGTTGATATCAGCCATCCAATTCTCAGATGCAAAAGCCTCTAAAGTGTGTAACTAATGTGCTATTCCAGCACAATTGTTTTTAATCTGGAAAAGTAGATATTAAAAAGAGAGGGAATTTCTCACTATCCTTTTCAATCCATTCTTAACAGACAAATTGATATATGTAGTTGAATTTGCAAGATCAATATGCACTTGGCTAGTATAAAAGAATAGGGATCATTATGGGAGATTGTAGAGCCCTAAGTAAATTATGAGCTCTAATAAAACTCAGTTTAAAAGTTTTCATAGTCTCAGAATACACTTCTCAGTTACTTGCACTATAAAATCATGTAATGAAATATATCATGAGTTAAGAGTTATAAAAGTCAGAGGTGGAAACATTAAAAAAATAAACTATTTACTTTGAAATATAAAAATAAAAACCCTATGACTTTCCATTTTTCATGAATATCTAGTCATGTATTCAACAACTTAGTATATTCTCTTAGATCTGGGATAGAATGGCATTTTCATTTATTTCTTTTTAATGTTAGTAAAGAATTTATTATTTGAAATTATTTACTTGTTAGACTCTTTGTCAAATTAAAAAACTTAATCTCAGTGCTTTTTGGCTATAATTGTTACATTCTGGAAGTCATTTGCTGGGTTTTAGGTCCTAAGATTAAAATCATAATTTTAGACCTAACTCAAAAGTATACTTCTACAATTTCCAAAGTGTTGGGGGAAAAAAATCTGTTGGAAAAATATGCATACCATTTATAAACAATAATAAGTCATCATGACTCTTGATATAACACTAGAAAGCCAAAAAGAACTTGTATTGATAACACCTTAAAGTTGCTAAGGTGAGGGCAAGATGGCAGAAGAGTAGGGTCCCCAAGTCACCTGTCCCCAACAAATTACCTAGATAACCTTCAAATCATCCTGAAAATCTACGAATTCGGCCTGAGATTTAAAGAGAGACCAGCTGGAACGCTACAGTGAGAAGAGTTCGCGCTTCTATCAAGGTAGGAAGACGGGGAAAAAGAAATAAAGACACAAAAGGCCTCCAAGGGGGAGGGGCCCCGCGAGGAGCCGGGCTGAGGCCGGGGCGAGTGTCCCCAGGACAGGAGAGCCCCGTCCCGGAGGAGCAGGAGCTGCACCAACCTTCCCGGGCGGAAAGGCCTCCCGGGGAATTGGAGCAGGATCCCCAGAAAGGCGGGGATGCCCTCGGGCTCCCTGGGACACTAACAGGCACCTGCGCCCCTGGAGAGTGCGCCGAGCTCCCTAAGGGCTGCAGCGCTCGGCGGGACCCGGAGCAGCTCGGGTGGGGCTCGGGCGGCGGCTCCGCGGAGGGGGCTGCGGGGCTCCGGGAACAGCTCGGAGGGGCTCGGGCTGCGGCTCCGCGGAGGGGGCTGCACCGCCGGGAGCGCGAATCCAACAGCGCAGGCGCCGGAGCACAGAGCGCCGGGACACAGCCCAGGATCCGGCCTCCCCCGGGACAGGCAGAGGCCGGGAGGGCCCAGGACAGCAAGGACGCTCCTGCCTGCAGCTGAGCAGATCAGCGGCCCCGCCCCAGAGCCCCCAGGCCCTGCAGACGGAGAGCCCCGAGTTACTGCGGGGGCTGACTCCAGGGCTGCAGAGCTGGCCCCGCCACTGCGGTTGTTCCTCCTGGGGCCTCACGGGGTAAACAACCCCCACTGAGCCCAGCACCAGGCCGGGGCAGAGCAGCTCCCCCAAGTGCTAACACCTGAGAATCAGCACAGCAGGCCCCTCCCCCAGAAGACCACCGACACGGACCAGTTCCAGAGGAAGTCAAGGGACTTAAAGTGTACAGAATCAGAAGATACTCCCCCGTGGTTTTTGGTTTGTTTTGTTTTGTTTTGTGTGTTTTTTTTCTTTCTTTCTTTTTGATTTCTGATTACTTACCCCACCCCACTTTTTTTCACCTTTCTTTCTTTTTCTTTGTCTTTTTCTTCTCTTTTTTCCCTTTTTTTCTTCTTTTTCTTTTTTCTTTTTCTCTTTTCTTTCCTTCGCTTTACCTCCTTTTCCCAATACAACTTGTTTTTGGCCACTCTGCACTGAGCAAAATGACTAGAAGGAAAACTTCACCTCAAAAAAAAGAATTAGAAACAGCCCTCTCTCCCACAGAGTTACAAAATCTGGATTACAATTCAATGTCAGAAAGCCAATTCAGAAGCACTATTATACAGCTATTGGTGGCTCTAGAAAAAACCATAAAGGACTCAAGAGACTTCATGACTGCAGAATTTAGATCCAATCAGGCAGAAATTAAAAATCAATTAAATGAGATGCAATCCAAGCTAGAAGTCCTAAGGAGAAGGCTTAACAAGGTGGAAGAACGAGTGAGTGACATAGAAGACAAGTTGATGGCAAAGAGGGAAACTGAGGAAAAAAGAGACAGACAATTAAAAGACCATGAAGACAGATTAAGGGAAATAAACGACAGCTTGAGGAAGAAAAACCTACGTTTAATTGGGGTTCCCAAAGGCGCCGAAAGGGACAGAGGGCCAGAATATGTATTTGAACAAATCCTAGCTGAAAACTTTCCTAATCTGGGAAGGGAAACAGGCATTCAGATCCAGGAAATAGAGAGACCCCCCCCCCCCCTAAAATCAATAAAAACCGTTCAACACCTGGACATTTAATAGTGAAGCTTGCAAATTCCAAAGATAAGGAGAAGATCCTTAAAGCAGCAAGAGAAAAAAAGTCCCTGACTTTTATGGGGAGGAATATTAGGGTGACAGCAGACCTCTCCACAGAGACCTGGCAGGCCAGAAAGGGCTGGCAGGATATATTCAGGGTCCTAAATGAGAAGAACATGCAACCAAGAATACTTTATCCAGCAAGGCTCTCATTCAAAATGGAAGGAGAGATAAAGAGCTTCCAAGACAGGCAGGAACTGAAAGAATATGTGACCTCCAAACCAGCTCTGCAAGAAATTTTAAGGGGGACTCTCAAAATTCCCCTTTAAGAAGAAGTTCAGTGGAACAATCCACAAAAACAAGGACTGAATAGATATCATGATGACACTAAACTCATATCTATCAATAGTAACTCTGAACATGAACGGGCTTAATGACCCCATCAAAAGGTGCAGGGTTTCAGACTGGATAAAAAAGCAGGACCCATCTATTTGCTGTCTATAAGAGACTCATTTTAGACAGAAGGACACCTACAACCTGAAAATAAAAGCTTGGAGAACCATTTACCATTCAAATGGTCCTCAAAAGAAAGCAGGGGTAGCCATCGTCATATCAGATAAATTAAAATTTACCCCGAAGACTATAGTGAGAGATGAAGAGGGACACTATCTCATACTTAAAGGATCTGTCCAACAAGAGGACTTAACAATCTTCAATATATACGCCCCGAATGTGGGAGCTGCCAAATATTTAAACCAATTAATAACCAAACTGAAGAAATACTTTGATAATAATACACTTATACTTGGTGACTTCAATCTAGCTCTTTCTACCCTCGATAGGTCTTCTAAGCACAACATCTCCAAAGAAACAAGAGCTTTAAATGATACACTGGACCAGATGTATTTCACAGATATCTACAGAACTTTACATCCAAACTCAACTGAATACACATTCTTCTCAAGTGCACATGGAACTTTCTCCAGAATAGACCACATACTGGGTCACAAATCGGGTCTGAACTTATACCAAAAGATCGGGATAGTCCCCTGTATATTCTCAGACCATAATACCTTGAAATTAGAACTTAATCACAACAAGAAGTTTGGAAGGACCACAAACACATGGAGGTTAAGGACCATCCTGCTAAAAGATGAAAAGGTCAACCAGGAAATTAAGGAAGAATTGAAAAGATTCACGGAAACTAATGAGAATGAAGATACAACCGTTCAAAATCTTTGGGATGCAGCAAAAGCAGTCCTAAGGGGGAAATACATCGCAATACAAGCATCCATTCAAAAACTGGAAAGAACTCAAATACAAAAGCTAACCTTACACATAAAGGAGCTAGAGAAAAAGCAGCAAATGGACCCCACCCCCAGCAGAAGAAGAGAGTTAATTAAAATTCGAGCAGAACTAAATGAAATCGAGACCAAAAGAACTGTGGAACAGATCAACAGAACCAGAAGTTTGTTCTTTGAAAGAATTAATAAGATAGATAAACCATTAGCTAACCTTATTAAAAAGAAGAGAGAGAAGACTCAAATTAATAAAATCATTAATGAGAAAGGAGAGATCACTACCAACACCAAGGAAATACAAACAATTTTAAAAACATATTATGGGGATCCCTGGGTGGCACAGCGGTTTGGCGCCTGCCTTTGGCCCAGGGCGCGATCCTGGAGACCCAGGATCAAATCCCACGTCGGGCTCCCAGTGCATGGAGCCTGCTTCTCCCTCTGCCTGTGTCTCTACCTGTCTCTCTCTCTGTCTGTGTGACTATCATTAAAAAAAAAATTAAAAACATATTATGAACAGCTATACGCCAATAAATTAGGCAATCTAGAAGAAATGGACTCATTCATGAAAGCCACAGACTACCAAAACTGGAGCAGGAAGAAATAGAAAACCTGAACAGGCCAATAACCAGGGAGGAAATTGAAGCAGTCATCAAAAACCTCCCAAGACACAAGAGTCCAGGGCCAGATGGCTTCCCAGGGGAATTCTATCAAACATTTAAAGAAGAAATCATACCTATTCTACTAAAGCTGTTTGGAAAGATAGAAAGAGATGGAGTACTTCCAAATTCGTTCTATGAGGCCAGCATCACCTTAATTCCAAAACCAGACAAAAGACCCAACCAAAAAGGAGAATTACAGACCAATATCCCTAATGAACATGGATGCAAAAATTCTCAACAAGATACTAGCCAATAGGATCCAACAACACATTAAGAAAATTATTCACCATGACCAAGTAGGATTTATCCCCGGAACACAAGGCTGGTTCAACACTCGTAAAACAATCAATGTGATTCATCATATCAGCAAGAGAAAAACCAAGAACCATATGATCCTCTCATTAGATGCAGAGAAAGCATTTGACAAAATACAGCATCCTTTCCTGATCAAAACTCTTCAGAGTGTGGGGATAGAGGGAACATTCCTCACCATCTTAAAAGCCATCTATGAAAAGCCCGCAGCAAATATCATTCTCAATGGGGAAGCACTGGGAGCCTTTCCCCTAAGATCAGGAACAAGACAGGGATGTCCACTCTCACCACTGCTATTCAACATAGTACTGGAAGTCCTAGCCTCAGCAGTCAGACAACAAAAAGACATTAAAGGCATTCAAATTGGCAAAGAAGAAGTCAAACTCTCCCTCTTCGCCGATGACATGATACTCTGCATAGAAAACCCAAAAGCTTCCACCCCAAGATTGCTAGAACTCATACAGCAATTTAGTAGCGTGGCAGGATACAAAATCAATGCCCAGAAATCAATGGCATTTCTATACACCAACAATGAGACTGAAGAATGAGAAATTAAGGAGTCAATCCCATTGACAATTGCACCCAAAAGGATAAGATACCTAGGAATAAACCTAACCAAAGAGGTAAAGTATCTATACGCTAAAAACTATAGAACACTTCTTTTTTTTTTAAATTTTTATTTATTTATTTATGAGAGACACGCACAGAGAGAGAGAGAGAGAGAGAGGCCGAGACACAGGCGGAGGGAGAAGCAGGCTCCATGCAGGGAGCCTGATGCGGGACTCGATCCCGGGTCTCCAGGATCAGGCCCTGGGCTGAAGGCAGCGCTAAACTGCTTAGCCACCCGGGCTACCCACTATAGAACTCTTCTGAAAGAAACTGAGGAAGACACAAAGAGATGGAAAAATATTCCATGTTCATGGATTGGCAGAATTAATATTGTGAAAATGTCAGTGTTAAACAGGGCAATTTACACGTTTAATGCAATCCCTATCAAAATACCATGGACTTTCTTCAGAGAGTTAGAACAAATTATTTTAAGATTTGTGTGGAATCAGAAAAGACCCCGAATAGCCAGGAGAATTTTAAAAAAGAAAACCATAGCTGGGGGCATCACAATGCCAGATTTCAGGTTGTACTACAAAGCTGTGGTCATCAAGACAGTGTGGTACTGGCACAAAAACAGACACATAGATCAATGGAACAGAATAGAGAATCCAGAATTGGACCCTGAACTGTATGGTCAACTAATATTTGATAAAGGAGGAAAGACTATCCATTGGAAGAAAGACAGTCTCTTCAATAAATGGTGTTGGGAAAATTGGACATCCACATGCAGAAGAATGAAACTGGACCACTCTCTTTCATCATACAGAAAGATAAACTCAAAATGGATGAGAGATCTAAATGTGAGACAAGATTCCATCAAAATTCTAGAGGAGAACACAGGCAACACCCTTTTTGAACTTGGCCACAGTAACTTCTTGCAAGATACATCCACAAAGGCAAAAGAAACAAAAGCAAAAATGAACTATTGGGACTTCATCAAGATAAGAAGCTTTTGCACAGCAAAGGATACAGTCAACAAAACTAAAAGACAACCTACAGAATGGGAGAAGATATTTGCAAATGACATATCAGATAAAGGGCTAGTTTCCAAAATCTATAAAGAACTTATTAAACTCAACACCAAAGAAACAAACAATCCAATCATGAAATGGGCAAAAGACATGAAGAGAAATCTCACAGAGGAAGACATGGACATGGCCAACATGCACATGAGAAAATGCTCTGCATCACTTGCCATCAGGGAAATACAAATCAAAACCACAATGAGATACCACCTCACACCAGTGAGAATGGGGAAAATTAACAAGGCAGGAAACAACAAATGTTGGAGAGGATGCGGAGAAAAGGGAACCCTCTTACGCTGTTGGTGGGAATGTGACCTGGTGCAGCCACTCTGGAAAACTGTGTGGAGGTTCCTCAAAGAGTTAAAAATAGACCTGCCCTACGACCCAGCAATTGCACTGTTGGGGATTTACCCCAAAGATTCAGATGCAATGAAACGCCAGGACACCTGCACCCCGATGTTTCTAGCAGCAATGTCCACAATAGCCAAACTGTGGAAGGCGCCTCGGTGTCCATCGAAAGATGAATGGGTAAAGATGTGGTTTATGTATACACTGGAATATTACTCAGCAATTAGAAATGACAAATACCCACCATTTGCTTCAACGTGGATGGAACTGGAGGGTATTATTCTGAGTAAAGTAAGTCAATCGGAGAAGGTCAAACAGTGTATGTTCTCATTCATTTGGGGAATATAAATAATAGTGAAAGGGAATATAAAGGAAGGGAGAAGAAATGTGTGGGAAATATCAGGAAGGGAGACAGAACATAAAGACTCCTAACTCTGGGAAACGAACTAGGGGTGGTGGAAGGGGAGGAGGGCTAGGGGTGGAGGGGAACGGGTGACAGGCACTGGGGGGGACACTTGATGGGATGAGCACTGGGTGTTTTTCTGTATGTTGATAAATTGAACACCAATAAAAATTAATTTATTAAAAAAAATAAAAATAAAAAAAAAGTTGCTAAGGTGAAAATGTAATGTTTCAGAACAGATTATACCAAAACATTTCAATATCATGAGTCTGCTAGATTGAAGACATCTAAAAATCCCCTTATAAAAGCAAACGGTTGATTAATTTTACACAAATCCACAGAAATTCCATTCTTTACAAAATCAGACCAAATTGGGGCCAAAGAGAAGAGTTCAGTACAACCACCATTGGCCTAATTCAAATTCTCAGCCTTTGGTTACCAGTGGACACTTGGTCCTTGGGTATTTGCCATCCTGCAAGTAAGCAGGATCTGGAACTGCTGGTGTAGTCATTACCAGAAAGTTGAGAGCTTCAGAATGCAGAAATGCATGGAACTTCATTCCAGGAGCCAAAATCCAGGACTTTGAAAGGTGGGTAGGATATGCAACAGGAACCAGAAAGATTGAGCAGATTTAAAGCCAGAAAGATGCCACCATTTCTGTGAACATCTCTAAGGCCTGAACCTAAGAGTAATTTATGTGCTTGTAGTTATGAGGAATCACACTGTTTACAGTCCCTTTTTTTTTTTGTAAGATTTTATTTATTTATTCATGAGAGACACACACAGAGAGAGAGAGGCAGGGACACAGGCAGAGGGAGACTCAGGCTTCTCACAGGGAGCCCGTGTGGGACTTGATCCTGAGGCTCCAGGATCAGGCCCTGGGCTGAAGGCAGACACTCAACTGCTGAGACACCCAGGCTGCCCAGTCACTTTTTTTTTTTTTTTTAACCTTAAGGAATGACAGGATTCCAATCTCAAAATCTTAATTGTGACTGATGTGGCAACTCATCCTCTGGTGTTTCCCAGATATCAAAGTTTAGCAAGGATGAGGTAAAGCCAACAACCATCTCCAATGGGCAGTACTGTCATCTTCCAAAAAAATCTTGGGTCCTGAATATAGTCCATCACTTTCTTTGGTTTGGGGATACAGGAACAGTGATTACTACTATCATCAAATCATGTATTCCCTGTAATAAAGAAAAAGGACCAAGGGGGCTAAGGAATTAAACTGTTAGGCAAGTGTGTTCTCTCCTTAGAAGGCTTCCCATTGGTAAACTGTGAGGTTTTATAGATGGGAGAATAGTAGAATCTTCTCCTGCCAAATGCAAGTGAGTGAGTTAAACAATAAGACCAACTGATATTCTGAAAGAAAAAAGTAGAAAGAAATGAAAATTGATGTCACTGGGAAAAATGAGAAAAAAGTTTTATTTTTAGGAACGTGGAATAGAATGACATTATTCTGTTTCTTAGGAATTTAATGACAATGTGTTACGGGTAAAGATGGCTAGTCTTTTAAATTAATTAATTTGTAATAAGTATTTTCTATTACAGATTTTGATTCATCCCATTTACTATTTTTGAAAAATAACAATAGGAGATATGTTGCACATACTTTCTAGATGCTCATCAAATTATTTTTCCTGAAAGCATAGAGCACTTCATATTCTCGCATCTGGGTTGAATCCAGGTCTCTCAGAGGAACTGGGTGAAAATAATATATGTACTTCTTGAGCTATTTCGAGGACTGACTTTTGGATGCTCTTTAGGGACCATGGATTTAAATTATCAGCATCACAAGATGAAAAAGACTGAATCCCTAGGTACTTACTTGAAGGTAAACTGCCAAAGAGAATCAGTCCCAATACACATCATACTGTGAGAAAAGGAAGAAATAAATTCTGTGTTGGTACTAAGTTTATAAGATTTCATGTTTTATTTTTAACCAGAGCATACCATAGTGGTGTACCTAATTCACAAATTGGTATTCTGTGAGGGCTACGGCAGAGTAAAGACCTAAAATGCTTCATATAGGTTTAGAGATCAGATGATGGGCAACAAGAAAACTGACACTGAAATTTAGAAAAACGTCGGAATGCCTGGGTGGCTCAGCGGTTGAGCATCTGCCTTCGGCTCAGGATGTGATCCCGGGGTCCAGGGATCAAGTCACACATCAGGCTCCCTATGGAGAGTCTGCTTCTTCCTTTGCCTGTGTCTCTGCCTCTCTCTCTATGTGTGTCTCTCATGAATAAATAAGTAAAATCTTGAAATAATCTTGAAATAAAATCTTGAAATAGAAACTTGATTGAGGGATCCCTGGGTGGCGCAGCGGTTTGGCGCCTGCCCTTGGCCCAGGGCGCGATCCTGGAGACCCGGGATCGAATCCCACATCGGGCTCCCGGGGCATGGAGCCTGCTTCTCCCTCCGCCTGTGTCTCTGTCTCTCTCTCTCTCTCTGTGACTATCATAAATAAATAAAAAATTAAAAAAAAAAAAAATTTAAAAAAAAAAAAAAAAAGAAACTTGATTGAGAAAAAAATTTAAAAATTAGTATATTTTGAACATTACTACATACCTTTAACAAGCTATTGCCATCAAAGAGAGGAATTTGGAAAATAATTGGCCTTTTACAAACAAAAATAAAAGAATAAATCCTGAAATTCTATGCCTTGTAAGTTGAAAAACAAAGATTACAGATTCCAAGCCCTTACTGATGATATTTTAAAAGAATTGAACAACAGAGAACTAGTAAGATGTCTTAGGTGAATAAAATAAATTGAAGCTAAAACCTGGGCACCTAAGTGGCTTAGTCAGTGAAAGCATCTGACTTTGGCTCAAGTCTTGATATCAGGGTCCTGGGATCAAGCCCCAGTAGGGCACTGTTCAGCAGAGAATCTGATTTTGCCTTTCCCTCTGCCTCTCCCCTTGCTCATGTCCCTCACTCCCTCTGTCTCTGTTAAATAAATTAAATAAATAAATAAATAAATAAATAAATAAATAAATAAATAAAAATAAAATCTTAAAAAATAAAAGCTAAAACCAGTAGGTATATGTAGAACTTTCCCACACATTGTTGTCCCAGGTAGGTGGTTATCATGAAGTTAAGAAGCATGTCAGGAAAAAGCAATGAAATAAAGACATTTAAGCACTACATCGGGAAAGAAATTTGGTTCTGTGATTACTGGCACAGTGGTCCTCCCTTTTCTGTACTTTTGCTTTCTAAGGTTCTATTTACCCAGGGTCAACCTTGATTGGGAAGCAGATGTTCCTCCTTCTAACTTTTTGTCAGAAAATCAGTAGCAGCCCAATGCTCTCACAATGCCTGAGTCATTCACCTCACCTCACCTCATCATGTAGGCATTTTATCATTTCACACCATCACAGGAAGGGTAAGAACAATATGATAGGAGGTTTTGAGAGAGAATGAGAAACACCACATTCACATAACTTTTATTATAGTAGATTTCTGTAGGTTTATTATTGGTTACTGTTGATTATCTCTTCTGTTCCTAATTTATAAATTAGATTTTATCGTAGGTATGTGTGTATAGGAAAAAACATAGTATATTTAGGGTCTCATACTATCTGAGGTTTCAGGCATCCGGTGGGGGGTCTTCCCGATTGTTCTGTGAAGGAGAGATATCTGCAGAATGACCTCTAAAGGCTGAAGAAACCATAAGACAGAAGAAAAAAGCTGCTAAGTCCCACTTGGCAAGAAATGCGTTATTAAAGGGACTTAGAGGCAGACGCATGTCTTAAGTGGCTACAAACTGAGTAGGTCTCCACAGCCATATCTCCAGTAAGGCCTGCTGTTACAGTCGGAGGGGCTGGGGAGATAGTGCTGGTGGATGACCTGGGGGGACATGTTTGAGAATAGTTGTTGTTATAGTCATATCTCTAGAGCAGATCAAAGGCATGTCCCAATGATGTACTTAAGGGAGGGATTGGACAGAAAGGAAGAATGTATGTGTAGGGCATTGGGGGACTATAATCAAGGAGGCTTCAGGTCGCAGAGTGGTTCATCATGGAAGGTTTGTCCAAGATGGCATTAGTTTGCCTCATGCACTGGCAGATAATAAAGTAGAACAGCTAAACATGTCAAGAGTAAAACAAATCACTAGTCTATTGGTTTGATAGAATTTTATTGGAAAAAAAATCACAAATTTGAACTAAAGCTTTTGAATGTTTCTGACTTAAACAACAACAACAAAAAGAATGATAGTAAAACCTTCAACTCCCAAGTTTCTATGAAAATGAAAGACCCCCTTTTGGAGGTTTACAGCCCCAGTGAAAGTATTCTCACTAATGCTTACTTCAGATGTAGCCAGGGAGAGTAGAGAACTAAGAGGATTTACCCCAGGGAGTAAATCAAGGGGCCATGGAGAAAAGAGAAAAAACAATTCCTTCTAGGGAAAGGATGCTTGATTTAGGTAACATCCCCTGTTTAACCCCATACTCAAGGTGGTGGACTTTCAAAAAGTCTTTCCATTGGGATTTCAGAATTGTAATGACACAGCTTCCACTGTATGTCGTCTTCTATTCTTTCTCTTTCTGAACGGAAAATTCTGTTCTTTCTATGCTCCACCACTGGGCATAGTGCGTGGGGGTGGAAGGTGGGGGTGGGCAGCCAAGGAACATTTTCATTTAGTTAATAGGTCACCAATATAAAAGAAATCATAGCTCAACTTTTGGAGAGGACTGCGCCTTGCTAAATATACTGCATGTGGAACTTGATGCAGTCACTGGAAAGGACTTTGCTTTTTCTTCTTTGGCGAGGCAGTGAGTATATTATATGTAATAAAGGACAAGTAAAATTGATAATTAATGGTCAAAAGGGTAGAGTGTGTTAGAAAATGGTTAGATATTCACAAAACCATTTCCTTTTCCTTGGCACACAGGGAGATCATATTCGCAAGCCTTCCTTGTAATTAACTTGGGACCACATGAACAGTTCTATCTAATGTGAAGTGGAAGAAAATGATGAAAACCACTTTCCCCCTCGTGTTCATATCTCTTCTGGGAATATTATGTAGCTCTCTCTTGCGTTTTGGCTGTGATCTGAAGTCATACACCCAAGATAGTGGTAGCACAAGATGGAAGCATCCTCAATCTCCAAACCCCCACATCTAGGAAAGCAGCAAGAAACATCATTGACGATGCATGTTACAACACCTACTATTCTGTAAAATAGATCATTGATGCCTTTCCCCCACTGCCACCATTTCCATTTGATCTACACTTTTCTCTCCTTTCTAAAGCATCCTCCACACAGATCAGAGTTACGTCACAGGTGTGATGGTGTTCTCTATAAAATTCCATAAATTTTAGCTATGGTATCATCTTCGAATTATTCATATAGAATGTAAGGTTTCACACCACCTTTTATTGTCCACTGTATCTCAATTTTTTTCTAGTGTCTTTGAATTGCTCCTTATTTTTATTCCTCTGCTTGGAAATTTCCTGTTCATTTCCCAAGGCTTCTTGTGTGTGATTTTCCAATCATCTTCAAGGGCAAAGATGGAAGTGGAAGTGGCGGGGAGGTGTGCTTGGTTAGTTTTTTCCTCCATTCTCTCATAGCACATGTTACATATTTCTTACTTTATTATAAATATTTGCTTATCTGTATGTGTAATTATAGGTATTCTCAAAAAAAATCTAACTTAGGGGCACCTGGGCTCAGTCAGTTAAGCATTTGACTCTTGATTTCAGCTTAGGTCATGATCTCAGGGTCATAAGATGAAGCCCCACGTCACGCTCTGATGTGGGGAACCTGCTTGAGATTCTCTCTCCCTCTCTCTCTGTCCCTCTGCCTTATCTTTCTCTCTCTTTCTCTCCCTCAAATAAATAAAGAAGTCTTTTTTAAAAGATTTTATTTATTATGAAAAATGCGGAGAGAGAGGCAGAGACACAGGCAGAGGGAGAAGCAGGCTCCACGCAGGGAGCCTGATGTGGAATTCGACCCCAGGACTCCAGGATCAGGCCCTGAGCTGAAGGCAAGCGCTAAACTGCTGAGCCACCCAGGGATCCCCTAAATAAATCTTTGTCTAATTTATCCTTATATTTGCCATTTGCATAGTTTATACACATATTAACTTCATTTTGTGTAATAAATATAATAAAAAGAATCAAGAAATGTTATTTGTATAGGTCAGTTCATGAAGTCATTCAATTGACACAAGTAGATTTTAGTTGAAAAATGTACTTAGGAAATTTATTTTATATTTTTTATTACTTCTTCATTCATTATTGTTGCTCTTCACACCTAAAAACCTATTTAGCATAAAGCTTCTGTGTGGTATTTTATTATGTTCTTATACTTTATTCATGGTAGTTTTATTAGCCATGTTTATCACAGTCTAAGAAGTCTTCAGTATGAAAGAGAAAAATAGATGTATCATCCTTCCCCCTAGATAAAACTGAACTGTGTTTTTAATGTAGCCTTAACTGTTAGTATAAAGCTAAACTGGTAGTCCAAGCTACATTCAAAATCAAATTACATCACTAATTTTACAGAAGACAGTGCACTTGCAATTATAAGTCCATGTCCATTTCTGTCTTATTCTTACTGAAAATTAACAAACTGAATTCTGATTACATTTTTAAATGTTCTGGTTCTTATTAAACTAAAAAAATTGATTTCTGTCTCCCTGTCATTAATGCATTGAGATGAGATCAAATCATTCATAAATTCCTGCTTTGCCAGAAAGTGATGTCTCTTAGACCCTATCAAGAAAGAAATTTAAAACAAGCTCACTTTCTGTCTTAGAACTGGATTTTATAACGAGGTGTCATTCTGCAGAAACAAATTCTTTTGTGCTAATACCGTATTTCCTTGGCAATGTCAGAGACTTGCCTTGAACATTTTGTAATATGACTTAGTATTCATAGAAGTGACAGCTGAAGTCATAGTTTTCCTTCACATTTCTTCTGATTTATTTAAATTCCAAGATATTTTGCCACCAAACACATGTGAAGGTTTCCTATAAGTCAACAAAACTGTGAACCTACAATATAAGGCACTATGCTAAAACAAACAGCTGTAATGCAGCACAATTCGTAAACAAACTACCATTCTGAAATTGAAAGTATCTTTGTTTTCATATATATCATTTAATCGTTATTAAAACCATACGAGGTAGATGGAATCATATTACACCTCCTTCCCTTTTAGCTGATCCATTTCTATTTGAGTTCAATATAGGAGTGAGTGCTTTTCCATTGTCTTGGCTCAGAAAAAAATAAACTGATTTATTTTAAAAACTTGAGTGGGGATGTTGAAGATAGGCTTCTCTTTTCATACATTCGGGGCTCCAGGATCCACTTTCTCATTCTCTGGGGCTTATGACCATCTGGAAATGAAAGAATGACTGTCTACATGAGGGTAAGTCTAGTGAGGACTGAGCAAAATCTTAGGAAATTTAACCGGAATCATGTATGCTGGATAGTTTCCAGGCAACATACTGGCTCCTGGTGATGGGAAGCACTCTCTCAACCCCCGTGGAAAGAGCAGTGGTGTGAGCCCCCGCATGAGCGACTCACTGGTTGGCTTCTACAGCCCTCACTAGACTCGTTGGTGCCAGCCGCGGACATGTCCTCTCAAGTGATTGCTCTGATGATTATTCTGTTCCAGTGTACCTGGTCCTTTGCATCATCCTAGAGTGCACCAGCCACTCCCTGTGACCCAGTCCTTGCCCTTATCTCTCTAATTCAGGTTTGCATCTCCTATTCCCAATCCCACTTCCTTAACGCTGGGATTCACTGTCTCAAATATGTAGGCTGTATTAACCTTTCTTTACGTGGTATCTCTGCCTCACACCTCTCCTACTTCACGACTCCACCTTGCACACTTCCTGAAACACAGACCTGATGTTATTTCCTCAAGGACCAGGCTTCTTAGCATTAAATTCTCCTGTCTGGTAGTCCCCATTTCTCGTCACCTCATGCTTCCCAATATGGTGTAACACACAAGAAACTTTTCAAGTATTCTCTCCATTCAAAATGTGACTCTAAACCATTACATCTTGGCTCATGTTCTCACTGTTGGGAATGACCTTTTCAAATATCTTCAAGTATCTTCACATCTACAAATTCCCATACTCCTTCAACAGGAAGAGTTAATGATGTATCTTTCCTCAACAAACTTGTGTCTTTCAAGCATACTCATTCTACCACTATCAAATGCATTGAAAATTTTTATGAATATATCTGCCCCATGAGTTGCTGAAGTTCTTAAAATCAAAGCAAGCAAAACCATGAGCTCCCCAATGGCCCACTGCAAACAAAATGTGATTTATTTTCCACCTTCAGTGACTGTTTAATCTTTACCAAACTTTCCTGCATCTTTCTTCATGATATACTTCCACTTGGAATACTCTGGCTTGTTTACCATATGTTAAATTTTTAGTATTCTATTTAAATGTCATTGCTGTTATGAAACAATTGGTGTATGAATGGCACAAACATGATTATTTTCTTTTTTAAGTATATAATTCTACCCTGATTTAGAAAATATTAAGGATTTCTTTTTCTATTCTTCATAGCACTGTACATATCAACAAGAACGCAGAATACTATTATAAAAGAGAAGTAAAATGTGGTAGGTAAGAACAGTGGCTCTGGAGGCAGGCCCACCTAAGTATGAATCATAGCCAACCATGTACCATCTTTGAATTTGGGAGATTCATTATCTGGGTTAAGAGTCAGTTTACTGAGAAAGCCGATTTCACATTAGTACCTAAATTCAGAGATTGTTTTAGGTATGTTGTGTTTGCTAAATGACACATTTTCTATAAAATGCTTAACAAAATGCCAGAGAATAATAAGCGTTTGACAAATGCCATAAATAATAGATGATTTGTGCCCCTTTCAAGTGGAGATTGGGAAAACCAGGTAAGTCCCATTTCAGTCCTCTGGGAAATCTGGCAGTTCTGAAACAGCCTTTCCAAGAGGGCACAGCTGCATAGAGAAGCAGGACTGCCTGCTACATTTGCAAGGAGCACAGACGTAATAACTGGTTAAAAACCACTGTTCTAGATTTAAGATATCTTGAAGTCAGCACACTATTTTAATTATTTTGCACCTTCATTAGTGAGTATAATTTTTTGTGTAAAGTAAGTGTCTCACAATGTTTTGTAGACCTGAATTGGAAATCTGAAGTTAGATATTATCCCAGTTTGTCATTCAAAACTAGATTATATGCTAATTTTAATAGCCTCCCACATCCTATTTTTGTCATCATTCGTTTTTGAGAAAGAAACCACTGGAGTAATAAGGAAAGGGTTTCAGTTGGCACTGAAATAATGACATCACTGTGCAAGAGTATAATGAACAATGGATGGAATGTGGGCTTTTGAACATGGAGGGCAATATTTGGAGCAGCATATTTGCTCTGCATGGGTGGTAGTATTTAGAAACATTCATGGTAATGTCTGGGTCATTAACCAGGTCAACCAGACTGCTACTTAGAAGCCATGTCTATGAAAATAACTCAACCTAACCATTTCCTCCTGACTGTTCAAAAAGTAATAGTATGCCCTACAATAACATCCTGCAGTCACACCTACAATCATACCTCCTGGCTGTTCAGAAAGTAATAGTATGCCCTCCAATTACACCTAAAGCCTGTCAGTTCAGTAATTGTGCAAAGGAGAACAAAAATTTTCAACACTATTTTTGTTCCAGGCTAACGATAATCTGATCTCCAAGACATGAGTAATTCATTTTAGTAATTCATTTCACTTTAAACTATATTGATATGAAGCTACTTCAACCTCCTAGAAATAAAAGTAGTTTTATTTTCTGGTTCAGGAAAAAATTATGCCACAGGATTCTTAGACCCCTTCATTTTCACAGAAAGGAATGAAAGGAAACTTCACTTGATAGAAAATAATGTCAATTTCACTTTCATTTTAAATAAAAGGGTTCATCTCAAACCTGTAAATTTTTTTATTTTAAATATCTGCTACAAGTATGCTTTATATGCATCTGTTAATTATTCAGCTTTTTATTTGTCTCAGTTAATTGATTACTTTGTGGTTAGACTGTTACCTGTATTCAATTGTCAATTTTTTTAAATGTGAAATGAGCTGTAACAGTAGTATTTATATACTTTTATGGGCTTATGAGTTAGTATTTTCACAATAGCTATTAATGTATTTTATATTTGTTTTTTAATATATTGAAAAAATATTTGGTGATTTGGGGTTCCTTATACAGGTAACCAAATAATATATATGGACTACATAACATAATACATATGTTTCATTAAAATATGTGGTATTTTGTGGGCCAAGATCCAAGACATGAACTATATTTTCAATATCACCTCATAAATTTATAAACTAGAACATGTTCTATTACCCAGATGCTCTCCTTTTCAGAAAGTAGAAACCCACTAACAGTATATTTATTTTAGTATATATCTTTTAAATATTGATGATGTAACTTCTCTCAAAGTATATCGAAGGTAATTAACTAATGTCATGCACATTTTTGAGACTAAGAAAATCAAGACCATTTTAGAATATTTTTGGAAAAATTCTAAATAAAATTGGGGGAAAACTACTCATTCTCCAAAATGAACTCTAAATGTCAATGATCAAGATTGAAATATTTAGATTCAAAATTAAGAAAATAATAGCATCTCTGCCATAGAAATAATGTAGATCAATGAAGTGTTAATTATATACATATTTATTTTTCCATCAATTACCAGATTATTTATATAATACATACATTTTATATTTAAAACATATATTCTCATATACATATATGTTTTTTTAAATAAATATAGCTTTTTTTCCTAAAGAGTAAGGAATGGTATTTTAGTGATATAAACATTAATATTTTAAGAAAAAGGTTGTCTTTTAAAAGTTTGATAAAGTCATGCCAGATTGCCTTGTAGAAATATCACCAATTTAAAATACCTTGAACAGTATATTAGTACCCATTTCTCTGTACTCTTTTCCAACTAGAATAATATAAGTTTTAAAAGTGTTGCTAATCTGATAGGTAAAAAATATCCCAGTGTTTCATCAGTACACACCTATTTCATTCCTAGTATCAGTATCATCTTTCATCTATTTGTATTGTTTTTGTTGTTGTTGTTTTTAGTTTTTCTCTTGTGATATTTTCCTTTTGCTGTAAGTTAAATGTCATACATGTAATGTCTGGCATCCTGTCCACCTTTAGGGTAGACTGAGGATACAATAAGAAATAGAACACAGAGTATACAACTGTAGGGTAGCAAGAATTCCTTCATATATTAGTAGGTAGAACCCAAGGTGCTTACACGTCTCCTTTATTAGGATCATGCTATAATTTTGGCAGTGAACCTGAAACTCATGGTCACTCCTCGCAGGTTGCCACACATAGGTATCATTATGCATAAAACTTCAGACATGCCTCTTGAAGGCACTAGGGAGTCATTAGGGAGCTGTTTCATCCTTTGAGAGTTTTTATCTGAATCCTGTTATCAATCAAAGTAAAGAAAATTTCAGCTAAGCTGCCATTCTTTTTTGTATTCATACCCAGACCACTTCTTTGTAGTCTGGCCTTGCCCTCATTGGAGTAGGACTGTGGGAACAGTACTCATCTATTTTCTCTTTCTTTTTTCTTTCTTTCATTCTTTCCTTTTTTCTCTCTTTCTTTTTTTTTAAGATTTATTTACTATCTTAGAGAGAAAGAGAGCACATGTGAGCAGGGGGAGAGATGGAGAGAGAGAAAGAGAATCTCAAGCAGACTCCCTGCTGAGCATGAAGCCAGACACAAGGCTCAGTCTCAGGACCCTGATATCATGACCTGAACCAAAATCAAGAATCAGATGCCCAACTGAGTCACCTAGGCACCCCCAGGACTCCTGTTTTCTATGAGAAATCATCTCTCCTGCCTCCTTCAGTCCTCTTCATTTGCATGAAGGATCCCACATAAGGGATTCCTGTGACAAAGCATGACCAATGACAGAAATCATGATTGGCCCACAGTGCACACATAGCTCAAATCAGAACAAATTCAAGCTTATTTTAGATTTTGTTGAGAGAGCTCTTTTCTTCTTTG
Source organism: Vulpes lagopus (assembly GCF_018345385.1). Lineage (NCBI taxonomy): Eukaryota > Metazoa > Chordata > Mammalia > Carnivora > Canidae > Vulpes > Vulpes lagopus. Next base: position 23,199,117 of record NC_054834.1, on the reverse strand, counting down.
GAGAGTAGCTGAGAAAGTAGGATATATCCCTGAAACTGCCTGCAGTCCACTTGCCATCATGGGTAAAGGGCTTATCTAAAAATGGAGCCAACATACTGGAAAACAGAATAGAGAACTGAAGAAAGCATTCAGATGCCATGGCTTAAACAGTTCAATCCAGCTATGTGTAAGTTTCCCAGCTGAATGAACAAATGCATCCCTTTTCTATTCAAGCTGGTTTGTGTTGGGTTTTTGATTATCAATATTGGAAGATTCTTTACTGCTATAATAATTCATGTTGTCTGTCTTTTTTCTTTGGAGTGTACTTTTTCATAAAAATTCTCTTTACTTTTTTCTTTTAATTCTCTACTTTTAATTGTGTTTATAAAGGCTTCTTTTTTAATAGAGTTTTGATGATTTTATATTTTTTGCATTTTTATGCAACTGAGTCTAACTTTTACGGTTTTTTTCCTCAGGTAACGTGTATAAAATCATACTATACCTATTCATTTCACTCACTTTTCTAAAAAAAATCCACTTGTGACATATACTAAATTCCCACTTTATGAGTCTCTTCTCATTGGTGTTTCATTACTTCCTCTGTCTTTGAAAATATTACCTCAGCTGCAGCAGACCACCTCGCACAATGTTCTGCTCTTCCCACGGCTGCCCCCACCCAGTGACAGACTGATCTGAGGATATGTCAATCAGCCTAACTGTAGGGATATAAGGAACTCACAGTCTTGACCTAACTTGGAACAATTCTTATGTGCTAGCCACAGAGCTCCTCGTGGGACAGCCAGAGCGCATTGATAGATGCACAACCTTTCCCTCCCTCCAGTTCAGCTGCTCTTCCCTCCCTTCTTCCCGCCCAAAGTTATTGATCCCAAAGAAACTCCCTAATAAGGCTTCTCCGGGCTAAACTTCATTTCAGAGTTTGCTATAAAGAGAACCCAACCTGAGACAGTCTTTGAATATCTTTTTATTACTTTGTTGTCATAGTGTATGAAGTAGGAAGAAAAACAATAGAAATTTCAAATATTTAGGATTCAACATTCACACCATAAAAATTCTAATCAAATTTGAAAATAAAAACATTTTTAAGACAATGAAAAAGAAACAATCCTTAAAGTACTGTAGTAGAATAGCTATTTTAACTGTGTCTATTGATTACCTTGATTATATTTTTCATATATATATTATATATTTCATTTTATTACTAAATATAATTTATCCTTGTGTAGTGATTGTATTTTGTGATTAAGTCTGTTATTAATGTGTGATCCTTGAATTATTGTGTGGGCAAATACTTCACTTAATATTGGCCAAATCTCCCAAATCTGTGACATTGATCACATTATGTATATTGTCAAGTGATTGCGCGTGGGGAGAGGAATGAGGTGGGTGAGTTGGGAAGACGACAGGGAAGAACCAGTTTTGTTCTGATTTTTTTTAAATATCTTACTTATTTGACAGAGAGAAAGTGTGCACAAGCAGGGGGAGGGAGAAGCAGAGCAGGCTCCCTACTGAGCAGGGACCCTGATGTGGGACCCGATCCCAGGACCCTGGGATCATGACCTGTGCTGAAGGCCACCCAGGTGTTCCTGTTCTGATATTGTTATAAATCCTTTAGCACTACTAACCTTTTAAAATCATTGCATGAAATATTTGGATAAAAATAGAAAAAAATTTTAATGTTCTTACCATTGACTTACTTACCTCACAGTTCTTCCAAGAAACCACAATTTAAGTCATTTGCTCAAAGTTGCATAAGTTTAGCAAAGTAAAACAGCTTTGAACCCAAGCAGTCTGATTCTGAAGGGCCCACCATGAGAATCACTGCATAGTACACTTACCCCCACCTCTAAACTAAATAATTGATACAGAAAATAATTGTTATGGAAATTCAGGCATGACATGAATTGGGAAAGATAGCAGAATGGATTAAGGATTTGACCTGTCTTTTAAAATTTTGGAATTTGAATTTGAAATAAGGAGAGATGTCAGGAGGAGCAGTGAAAACTCTGTGTGTGTGCATGAGCGTGTGTGTATATGTGTATATGTGTGTGTGTGTGTGAATTGTATGTCTGCAGACAGCAGAAGAGTGAACAAGGCTATGGAGATGAAAGAATGCAAAATAAACATTCTTCCCTAAATTATTGATTTATTTTAACATGCTTAATTAATTAAAAACATAAATCTCCCTTGAAAATTCATGAACAAAAAACAGTATCAGTATTAATATATCACAAATTTGACATATAACCAAGTGGACATCAAGAGCAAAATTTAATGGGGTGCGTGGGTGGCTCAATAGGTTAAGCATCTGTCTTCGGATCAGATCATAATCCGGGTTCTGGTATCAAGCCCTGCGTCATCACCATGCCTGCTTCTCCCTCTCCCTTTGCCCCTCCCCAACCCTCCTGTTTGCGCTCTCTCTTTCTCTCTGTCAAATAAATAAATAAAATCTTAAAAAAAAAATATACTTGCCTTTTAGAGTTCAAAGCTTTACTGGCCATCATCCCCTCACTTCCCTCAGGCATTTACTCATCCTACCTCTGATTTTCCTTTTTAGGTTATCATAAAGATATTTGGATTAAAGGCTGGAATGTATAAGGGGGCACTGGGGTGGCTCAGTCAGTTGAGCAGCCAACTCTTGATTTTGGCTCAGCGTCCTGGGATCTAGCCCCACATTGGGCCCCACACTCTCTCTCACTCACTCTTTCTCTCGCAAATAAATAAATAAATCTTTAATAAAATATAAAGGCTGGCATAAGTACACACATCTATAATTAAATATTCATTGGGAGGACATCTGTTCCCGCATATAATCATTGCTAATCATACTCACTAAGGAAAAGAAAAGGCAGCAGTCAGTACCTGTTCTTTGATGCACATAGTCATTCTGCCTTTCTCAAAGGGGGAAAAAAGTAAAAACTTTCCACACAGAACAACTCTGTGTGAATGGAATGTGTCAAGTCAAATGCCAAGAAGTATCTTTGGTATATTCATGAATTATTGACCTAACTTTTTGTTTATGCTCTCTTTAGTCAACAAAAATTTTTGAATATACCTCTTTTCAACCTTGTGTGATCATGTGCCCACTGCAAGGCATAACCTGTTTATCCCCCTATTCAATGAGTCTCCATTGCTTAGCAAAAATAGCTATCACAAGTCAGTGCTTAGTAAATATTTACTGAACTAATTCATAAATAATCGTTGGATGTAACACTGAGAAATTTTTCCATGTCTATTTCCCATTACATATTTGCTGAAAGTATATTTTTGTTCAGTTGAATATGAATATGAACATAAACTTGGTCTCATTTACAAATGTTCAAATTAATGTAGACACTATAAATATGCCCTTCTACTTTGTATTCTTTCAACTTCCATAAAATAATTTTCATTTATTCTTTTTTATGGTGATTGGCATGATTTTTTGGGAATTTGTCAACCAAAATTAAAATGGCTATTTTTTTTCAAATTTATCAGTGGCTTCTGTTAAAACACCATTCTTCACAAAATATAGGAAAGGATTTCAATGTCAAGAACGCCAAGATAAAAAAATATACTGTATGGGAAAAATGCCAGTTTGATATAAATGTATGGAGGATAAAAACTTGTCAGATGGATTTTAAAAAGAGCTTTTTGTTTATAAAATTCTGAAGTATAAGAAAATTTAACAGAAAAGTTTTGCTGAATACTTCTAATTTGGTAGTATTGCCTGATATAAATGTCATTATAGAAGATCAGATATTCACCTTCTATGATTTTCATTTGGTTTCTAAAATAGCCAATATTATACATATATTTTCACATGTATGTGTGTATATATAGTATATATAGTAACATAGTCAAATGTTATATATATTTATTTTTTCAAAGCCATTTAATTCTATTAATTTTATATTTTTTCATTATAATTTTTTTTTAGAGAAAGAGCGTGCACATGACTGAGGGTAAGGAAAGAGGCAGAGGAAGAGAGAGAATTTTTTTTCAAGATTTATTTTTTTTATTTCAGAGAGTGAGAGAAAGAGAGAGATAGCACACACATCCCCATGAAGATGAACCAAGAGAGGGGCAGAGAGAGGGAGGGGAGAAGCAGACTCCCTGCCGAGCATAGGGCCCAGTGCAAAGATCGACCTCATGATTCTGAGATCATGATGTGAGCCAGAATCAAGAGTTGGTCGCTTAACTGACTTGAGCCACATAGGCACCTCCATTATCTATAAAATATTAACTGTTTTTTCTCACTTATGAGTACTGTTATTATAACCACAGTATTTTCTGTAAAATATTTAATGACAAAAACATTTGAAAATATGATTAAACATTTTTAAAATGAGGAGCACTGAAGTCTATCACCTTAAAAATTCCACAGCACATTAAGGGTTCAGAAGTTAATTCATCTAGGAATATACACAGTATTTTTTTAAAAGATTTTATTTATTTATTTATTTATGAGAGACACAGAGAGAGAGAAGCAGAGACACAGGCAGAGGGAGAAGAAGGCTCCACGCAGGGAGCCTGAGGCGAGACTTGATCCTGGGTCTCCAGGCTCAGGCCCTGGGCTGAAGGCGGTGCTAAACTGCTGAGCCACCAGGGCTACCCTGTATAGTATTTCTAAGAAGGTTGTTGAAATCCATTACCACTAGGATATGGAAGGCACTTACAGGAAAAACAGTGAGCTTTGAAAGCATGTAAGGAACATTGGACAATTTCCTATCTCTTAACTGTCATTCTTTGAGCAAGAAAATGGTAAATAATTAAATTTACCACAGCGGTCTGTGATTAAGGCTAAACCACCTAACACATGTACCTGGGCATATTAGTCCTTTAAAATGGTTGGTTTATTTGCTTTTTATTTTTCCCCTCATTTTAACCAAGAAGGCTTGATAATATATTTGTAATTAAGAGTGTAATCTCTGCATTAGAATCTTTGGATGTAAATATAGCTCTATCATTTAACTTATATACTAACTGGGGAAAGATATTAAATCTTTCTTTGCTTTATCTGTAAATTGGGGTTAGTGTTACAGGTATTTACTCCATAGGGTTTTCCTGATTGTTAAAGATGTTAATACATTGAGTAATACCTGGTCCATAATAAGGATCCCAAATTTTTAGATATTCTTAATACCTACAAATGGAGGTTGATTTCTCATGAACATTTACCAATGTTAATATTTTCCCATACATGTAGTAGGTTGAAGAGGGTCCCCCGAAAATTCATGTCTACTCAAAACCTCAGAATGTGATTTTATTTGGAAATAGGGTCTTTGCTAATGTAATTAAGGTAAGGATCAAGAATGATTTAGATTTAGATACCCCCTAACTCCAATGAAAATGTCCTTGTAAGAGACAAAAAAGAAACACAGAAAAGGTGATATGAACTCAGGGCCTGGAGTGACACAACTACAAGTCACCTGAAGCTAGAAGAGAGGCGGGGAATGGTTTCTTCACTTCAATGATATGGAGCTTGAGGTATACAAACATGAGAAGATCAGGTCTTTGGCATCTCTTCATCCTTGGTGTAAACCCTATGCAAAAACAGGAGACTCACTAGCATAAAGAATCATTTTCAAAGCAATAATTATCCCTCTGGGAATATTTAGGTCTCCATTTATGGAGCATTATAAATATTGCTGCTGACTGCACTGGGTCAAGATGATGACTCTATATAGGAGATTAACCCTCCTAATCTAGAAATATACCTACTGGGAAAGGTTTGAATGAATTTAATCTAAAATTTACTGATTTTTTTTGCAATAATGTAAAAATTTAACAAGACATTTTTTTCAGAGCCATGGATAAGCATCAAATAAGGAAACCAATATGTTGACCCTGTACAATATTATTTTGTGTTTGAGACTAACACATAAAAGGTATTTTTATGCTTCTTAGAGGTAGAAATATCTTCACTTAAATCAACATCCAGGAACAGTCTGAGTGTCCCATTTATAAATTAAACTCTAAAAGTGATTTTTGACACAAAATCTGAATAATATGCAATCTATTGTTACCTTAAGTATTTTGCTACTTGAAAGTTGATGAATTCACAAATGCTTTTACAATTACATTTTTAACACCAATAATCTAAATACTCCATCAGACTTTGCAAGGAAAAAAATGTTTGAAACTCTAGCCTAAAGTAGGCGGAATTAATTGCCTAGATATCTAAGTGCTTAGTACATTTAATGGGAAATTAGTGTTGTAGAATTGGGGCATGTTAAAGTTATATCAATTAGTTTTCATCCCAATTGTAGCATGGCTAGGGAAAGAAATTAAAAAATAATTTGATAATAGCTGTATCTTAATTAAAGGAATTTTGATTTATTTTAGAGTACATTTGGTGTCTTTGTCTATGTTATATCTGATCATAGGTCACATTTGGTAGCTTATTTGACAGATCAACAAATTGCTTGCATTCTGTAATATTCTTCAATAACAATATGAATACAAAATACTTCAAATTATAGTGCTAATAACTGTCATCAGTAACTGGCATGAGACTCTTAATTATTACCATTTTATTTCAGAACATTTATTTATATACAAACCAGTCCTAAATATAGGTGATTAACAGCGAAATGAACCGTGTAAGAAATTGCCTTTTGCTAATTAAACAAAACAAACTATGTCATAAATACATAAAATATATCCTATCGAAACTTTAAAGGAAATGAAAAATAGTTTAAATAAATAGTGATGTCTTTATCATCTAATTCTAGATTGACTTGTTTGCATGCATGAACCATCACAACTTAGAAAGTTCCAATTACACAGATAAATTAGAAATCCTGGGTCATTTACCAATGGAGCAAAACTCAGTAAGAGGTTCTATTGAACAGTTCAGGGGATAAGATTTAAATGGTCTCGGATGATTCTAGCGACACACACACAAACAGACTTTGTGAAAGAAATGCAAAACCTCCTCAAAAAGCTATTACATTCTCCTTGCAAGAATGGAAAACCATAGCTCTAAGACACTACTTTGAATATCATAACATTAATAAGTTGTGAATCCAGGCTAATGAACTCACCAAAGGGCTGGAGTTTATGCCTGACCTGTTTGACATTAATTTGTATCATTGACTCTGACCAAGAACAATCCTTCAGTTATAAGTCCATATGTCGAGCTTAACTACAGTAGCTTGTTGAATTGGAAGTGGAATTTTGCCATAACGGCTATAAATAATTAACTGGTCCATAGTTCAAGATTAGTAAATTATAGAAAATAAAATATGTATATTAATGCCTGTTTCTGAAACAGTTGTATATAATGACTTTAAATTTGTTCTTCTATTTTCTATAATCTCATACTTAATACATTTTAGTATGACGTAGCAAGGAAAAAGAACCATGCATGCACATTATAAGAGAGGTACAGGGTGCTAGGGCCCATTTCTCTCCCCTCCCTGTACCTGCAGCTTCCTCTCTACTGTTCCCCTCCACTGCCTTCCTGCTCTTCCTAACCTCCAATATAGCTTCTCCACATTTAGTTGTAGTTTGTTTTGACGGTCTTTAGGTCACCCTCCAATTTATTTACAAAGATGTGAGTGATATCTAGCTGTAAACATGGGACATTGTGGAGCTTAGGGTCCTCCTACTCTGTCATTTTCTCAAGCTCTTGCTCATTTATCACATTTTTTAAGAGACCAAAATATTATACAACCCAATAATAGCAAGAGTATGTGGGCATATTTTGCTGATGAAGTATAACCAGAAGAATCTTTTCCTAGAAGTTTGTAAATCATAAACCTAAGTCATGTTGATGACTTAAAATTTTGTACTTTCCCTCTCAATAATTTCACTTCTGGGGATCTTACTATAATATTCCTAAGGTATTGTGAAACTTTATGAGTATATGCTCATTATTATGTCAAATATTGGAAAAAATAAATGTAATGGATAATTTAAAAAAAAATAAGAGAGGTACATTTCTTTGTATTAAATATGATAACTTAATAGTTAATATTTCCCCAAGTTAGTTGCTTTAGCTTTTTAAGATATAGCACATTTTAATCTCCTGTTCTAAAAATTAGGTAAAATTCTTAAAATTGAATGATATTTATGTGATCTTTCAATCAACATAGTGTAGAGAAATGGAAACTAATGGTATCTAACAGTCTGCTAGAGAGAATTAATGTCCTAAAATATTTTAGGTAAGTGCTCTATTGTGTTTACAACATGGCATGTGAAATCTCAAAATGAATACAAGATGTTGAAACACATGATGGCTGGACACTTAGCAAACAAGCAAATAATAAATAAACCAATATTCTCACTTACATGATAGAACACCTGGCTTAGAGACCTGAGGTCACTCATCTGAACCAACACAGCTCCAGGGCTTTAGTTTATGCCTCCACCTACAGGGCTACTCTCGGGAAAGAGACTCAGGAGTCCTTCATATTTCCTAGATCTAGTGTCTTTCCTACTTTTCCTCACTTTAACCCACACCTTTTCTGATTTCCAGCACAAACTGAGTCCTTGACCTTGTCCAGAAAGGCAATCTTGAGTCAACTCCTTCCATTGTCCATAATAATAACTATTTCAGGGCAGCCCCGGTGGCTCAGCGGTTTAGCAGTGCCTTCAGCCCAAGGCTGATCCTGGAGACCCGGGATTGAGTCCCACATCGGGCTCCCTGCATGGAGCCTGCTTCTCCCTCTACCTCTCTCTCTCTCTCTCTCTCTCTCTGTCTCTAATAAATAAATAAAATCTTAAAAAAATAATAACTATTTCAAACCTTCATAGTTTGAATAAACATTCAAAAAGTATTTGTGAAATAAAGTTTTAAAGTCCCATGTAGAAATAAAGTACTTTTAAGAAACTTAGCTTTTAGTTAGGAGGAAGGTATAAAAAGGAAATTATAAATTTCAAAATACTTCTTTAAAAATGACCAAGAAAAGACTATATTCCAAATGTGAAACATAACTAAATAGAGTAAAATTTATAATTTACAAAATTATGTCAGAAAACAGAAAATCCACAATAAACAAAACCTCTTAGGCATCCAATCGGCAAGCTAATGTAAATAATTTTACAGGTGAGCTTTACCAAACACTTAATGGAAAGATAGTCTCTAACATTCCAACACTATAAAAAAAGAATTTTAAAAAAGATTTTAAATTTTCATTTGTAAATATAAATATAGAAATCCTAAATATTGGGCAGCCCGGGTGGCTCAGCGGTTTAGCACCACCCCTCAGCCCAGGGCATGGTCCTGGGGACCCGGGATCGAGTCCCAAGTTCTGGCTCCCTGCATGGAGCCTGCTTCTCCCTCTGCCTGCGTCTCTGCCTCTCTCTCTCTCTCTCTCTCTCTCTCTCTCTGTATGTGTGTCTCTCATAAATAAATGGATAAAATCTTGAAAAAAAAAAAAAGAAAGAAAGAAATCCTAAATAAAACATTTAGTAAATGAATCCAATAATATGTTAAAACAATGCATTATTTCCAAGTGGGGTTTTTCCCATAAGTAAAAATATTTTTTGACATTATTTTTAAAGTGTTGATGTAATCTATCACATTAATTGACTGAGGAGAAAAGAACAGTTGACAAACTTCAACACCCATTTATGTTTAAATACATATTAGGAGGGATCCCTGGGTGGCGCAGCGGTTTGGCGCCTGTCTTTGGCCCGGGGCGCGATCCTGGAGACCCGGGATCGAGTCCCACGTCGGGCTCCCGGTGCATGGAGCCTGCTTCTCCCTCTGCCTATGTCTCTGCTTCTCTCTCTCTCACTGTGTGCCTATCATAAATAAATAAAATTTAAAAAAAAAAAAATTTAAATACATATTAGGAGAATGGGAATATAACGCAACCGTCTTAACTTTTAGAAAATGTTACATCAAATGAAGAAACTTTAGAGCCATTCATTGAGGAACTGAACAACTGCGTTAATACTTAGCATGATATTAGAATTTCCCATTTATAAGACGAGAACAGTAGGTTATTATTGTATATTTACATACACAGAAATACCTTCCCATAAATAATTAATAAACATATCCAGAAATGATGACCAATACCAGAACAACTTACAAAAATTCCTTCTATATTAGCAACAACATATGGGAGATTATGACAAGAGCAAAGATACATTCACAGCAGCAATGCAGCACTTTTATGTGTTTAGGAATCAACTTACTAAGGCAGAAAATCATTTCACTTTACACATTAAAGAATGTCAAATTTTTTAGAGAAGTGATAATACAAGTGTTAGCAAAGATTTTTGGAGGACACTTGGAAGTATTTAGCAAGATTACATGTGGATACTCAGTGAACCGGGGCGCCCGCACGTTCAGTATAAATGCCTCTGTCAGTTATAGACTAGATTATCCTCTGCTAATAAACACTCTCAAAATCTGAGTTTCTTAAACCAACACGGATTTATTCTTATGCCTACTATGGATCTTGTGGAGGGTTTTCTCAGTATTGTCTTCATGTCCAGACACAGACTGACAGAGAAATACCATCTGTAATATTGCCAGTCAACACGGTAGATGGAAAGAGTGTTTGGGGGAGAATATTACATCAACATTTCAATGGTTGGACCAGAATTGCCAGGTGTCACCTCTGTCACATTGTCCCACACTATCATTTGCCCAAAAGGCAGAGGCCAGAAATACTTTGTGAGCAATATTAATGGTAACCATGGTTTGCCCTTCAGGTCATTTGGCTCACTCTCCCTTCGACGAGCAAACTGCCCTCAGTCCAGAATCTCATACGGTTCTGGGCAGCAAGCTCAGAGTCTGGGATATCTGGGGTGCTATGTGATAGTCTCTATATCAGGTGCAGGTGTATCTCTTCTTCAGAGACATAAAAGATCACACTTTTCCCTCCCACACTGCCAATAGCCCTCGTGGAACAGAGACAGCCACACCAAGTGCTCTTCTTCACAAAAGCAGAGGGATGGAATATGCAGAGCAGCCGTTAGAGATACTGCAATTCTGAAATATACGTGGTGAACACATTAAAAGCTAACAGGCTCTTCTCAAAATGATAGGAAAATTCTCACATGGTTTCACACGGGCACCTAACAATAGGCAATTATGGCATTCTTTATGGTTGTCAGAGTTGGAAGTACCAAGAATAAATCAGGGGGAGATGGGAAAGTAAATACAATAAATACATGCTGTGGAATACAACACTATAATAAAAATAAGAAATGAAGTACTCAACAGCGTCACAAATGTATCTCAAAAGCAGTGGTAAAGAGTATTGAGTGAATAAAATAGAAAATCATTTAACGTAAGTTTAAAGAAACATAAAAATCATTAAATATTTTCCAATAGTTTGCTAATTGTTAAGGACATATAGCAAAGGTATCAAAGAAAATGCCTGTATAGGAGGTAGAATAAGAATGGGGACCAAAAAAAAAAAAAGAATGGGGATCTGGGAGAAAGGGAAAAGTAAAAGGAGATAAAGTAGAATTAGAACAGCCTTGTAGTGATTACTAAAGACAAGTGAACTGCAGTGTTGGTTTACCTCTACTTGTGGCTTCAAAAGATGATAAGAAAAAATTCACCAGGAACAGGTGAGCAATATATTGGTCAATAATAGAGGATTGCAATTAACACACAGCAAAGACCACAACATGTTTTAAATCAACGTTATGGGGGATCCCTGGGTGGCACAGCGGTTTGGCGCCTGCCTTTGGCCCAGGGCACGATCCTGGAGACCCGGGATCGAATCCCACATCAGGCTCCCGGTGCATGGAGCCTGCTTCTCCCTCCACCTGTGTCTCTGCCTCTCTCTCTCTCCGTGACTATCATAAATAAAAAAAAATTTTTAAAAAATCAATGTTATGAATTACATATACCAATTAGTTATGGTAACACCCTGGGATGAAATGTTCTGTGGTGAATTTCCCTTATATCTTTGTGAAAACTTGATGAAAGAGTAGAGACATTTTTGTCAAACAGTCTTCACTGTACTTTTATATTCAGTATTGGATGATTGGTGTTCTGAATTCCCTCCCTGAAAGTGAGTCCTATAATTCAGCCCACTAATTGCTTTAGGAGTGCAGTCTATATTGGGTTGTTTTTATTTGTCAGGTTTTAGGGTTTGTTTTATTTTGTTTTCCTCAAAAAAGCAAGC